>NC_089751.1:38990616-39088116 GCF_040412425.1 Macrobrachium rosenbergii | reverse complement strand
TGCCAAAATATGAATTCACTTCCTACAAGATACGTTCAGCCGTTCTTGAGATAGCCTGCAGACTCTCGCATTTAAGCACGCTTAGACATAAACATTGATGAGAAGTAACCTTTTTAGTGAAAGCAAACCCGTGTCGAAGTTTTCAGGTCACAGTTTTTCAGACATGGCTCAGGCAAGCTGTGTAGTTCATAGCTCATTTAGGTTTTCAACTTCCAAAGAAAAGGGTCAGTTTATAATTGTAGCAAAAATGCATAGGTATTATAGACAAGATATTTTTACCTTAAAATAGAAAGTTTAGCTCATTTAAACAATATGCCATAGAATTCGAAGTTAAAATCATTTATGGAAGTAGCCACAAATGAATTCTTTAAGGAAGATTAATGCTAGTGATTAGTAAATGCATAGGCATCATAGACAGGATATTTTTACCATAAAATAGAAAATTGAGCTCATGTAAACAATATACCATAGAATTCGCTATTAAAATTATTTATAGAAGTAGCCACAAATGAATTCTTGAAGAGAGATTCATTCTAGTGATTAGTTATAAGTTCGATATAGCTGTGCACCTGCCCCAAATTCATTTTTTCCAGTCCAAGCGATCCTGCCTTTTATAATCTGAACACAGAGGCAGGCAAAAACGAATTTATTTTACCGGTACTGAGCAGAAATGATTTTAAAGAAAAAATTGTTCATCTTTTTTATATCTGTCTAAAGGCAAAATTATTGAAGAAGCTAAAAGAACAATCATTTTTCAAAAAAAAAAACATTTTTTTTTTAGGTCAAATCAAAGCTTTATTTCCTTTGAACGAGTTCTAACCACGTTTTCATTTTTTCTTTTATGTTGTTTGAGTATTTTTCTCCGATTTTGTTTTTTATACTTTGCTCTTTTTTTTTTTTCTCAAGGATAGATTTTGTTTTTCCAGTTGCTTCGTAAATTCGGCTTTGTACTTTTACAGATTACTTCGAAATGTTGAAGTGGCTGTACATACTTTGAAGTAAATCTTCTTTGTTTTCTTTTATGAACTTTTCCTTTATATTCTGAGAATATATTCTGATCTAATTCAAAGGCTACAGACTATGGGATAAGACCATTATGCAGATAAATTTATAACTTTAATAGGAATTCCTTCTTGATCTTTCGTAACAAAAAATGAGTGAAAGAAGTAATGAAGTAGAAAGTCATCTTGTCCCTATTATTATTATTATTATTATTATTATTATTATTATTATTATTATTATTATTAGTGTAAATGCCACTTTTCATCAGATCTTCATGAAATAATAGCGGGAAGGTATATCGTGTTCCCCTAACTAGGTGCCCAAATGATAATGACTTATAACAAACTTTTATTTCGAAAGGTCACAAAAGTGGCAAGTATCGTTAAAAAAAAAAAGCATTCAAATGTCACTTCTTCCCGTATCTATCAATTTTCTATTATATGTTTCCTCAAAACCCTCCTCCATCACATTCAAAATGGTATATTAAGTAACCTGTGCAAATTTTGATTGCCTACAAAATCTACAAAGGTTCTTTAAATAAATTCATCATATATAAAAGGTGACGTGTCCAAGTTGACTACGGGTTTTCTTGGAATATTTAAAAAAAGAATTTTTATATATGACACAATCTAATATCATGGACAATTAGGCAGACTTCAATATGGCTAATGCTGTTAAAATGTCTGATTACGTTATTTATGTTAAGAAAGACGTTACTTTTCTTAAGATTATGTCCTACAATATGCATCATCTGTGCGCTAACGGTAACACCGTCGTGAAAACTAGCAATAATGTGTGGAATTTTGTAGAGAAATTACGATCAGTTCTATCGTACGTCAGCTACTGGGGCGCCACAAATATCAAGTTTCTAGCTAATCCAAACTAGATAAAACTGGACAAGGCCAAAGTTTCGGAGCATTAGCTTAATTCTTCACTTTTTATGTTTTTAAATTTATTAATAAAAATTGATTTTTGCTTGTAGGGCAGTCCTGAAAACTTGATCTAATTCCTTCGCAGATTATCCCCACTGTTTTCCTCTCCCTTCTGACCTGGGCGAGAAAGTGACATTCAACTGTACTTGTCATTTTTGCTCTGAACTGAAATTATTTAATTCATAGGGTCGAACACCAAAGCAAGATAAAATTCCTTAACTAGTACCCAATCCGTAGCTAAACCCGGAACCTCGGTTAACACATCAATGCCATACAATAAAATTAATAGATAGTGGCGTAAAAAATAAAACAACTGTGTGCCATATATATATTTCTGTTTTCTCCTGAGCTGGTATTATTTAATACCGTGAAAATAAGTATGGTTAATTAAGTATGCCAATAAACTGCTCACCAGAGTGACCTCTGTTATAGCTATGATGCAATAGTAAAAATGATTCAAGATAATGTTTGCTCTGGATATGCACGTATACGTTTTTCTAAGAAAAGTGATGCTTTTTCAGTACAGTACTTAACACCTTGGTTGGCTTGATATGCCGCAATTTAATTCACAATACTACCCTAAAGAAATTCGCCATGTGTTTTAATAATTTACTTAAATTTTTATCTATTTATTTATTAATTTATTAATTTATTTTTTCTATTCTAATAACTAACTTCTTTCTATACTTCCTATTACCTTCTGTTACTTCTTTCAAATGAACACCATACTCTTCGGAAGCTTGAATTCCAAGTCAGTGGCCCTTGTGGGCTTGTTCCACATGAATAGAGTTCATCTTCGGAATAATAATAAATAAAATAAATATTTGACATCGATTCAGGAGAGTACAAGAATTTTATGTAAGATTTAGTTACAGTGCTTCTTTGAAGAAACATAACTCATTTTGGTACAAGTCGCATTTTGGTAATTAAACACAATGGACATTTCAGGTCTTATGAGTATGACTACCACCCCATGTTATGTCCACATTTCGACAGAGAGAGAGAGAGAGAGAGAGAGAGAGAGAGAGAGAGAGAGATCTGAGCGGTTATATTAAACTTATATCAAATATTACTTTAACAACAATACTTGAAGCTTTCATTGACAACATCGGTAATGGAGTTGAATGAGATAATAACTTGACAGACCATATTTCTAATTTATATATGTTCGAGTGTTTTCATTTCACTTTTAATAAACTTCGTACATTGTTTCCGTATTCATTGCAATTTAACTGATTATAAAAGATGCAATATATATGTTTATTTTCAGAAATTGAAGGTATAAATCGTGTTTAAATAAAACTATATACCTCATTGAATGAAACTTCGAAATTAACATCTTGAAAAATAGTTGCGATGTGACGTTAAGGCTCATTCCTGTGGGGAGTAATAAGGTATATCCCTGAGGAAAATAAATTAACAATAATGGTGACTGATAATTAGGACTTCGTGTATGAATAAGTTTCTTGCAATATAAACCCTGTTACTGATACCAGTGAAAGGAAAGATACTGATCTGGAAAAAGCGAAAAGAAAATCGTTTCCTTTGACGTGAGAACAGTGGTCGTGTTGTCATTGACAAGAGCAGCGGAAATAGCTAATATTGAAACAGTAGAAAGAGATTTATTCCTTTTAGTTTGCGAACGACGGTTTTATTTTTCTTCCGTCCACTGTTTCGGATTTTGTAAATCTCTTTCCGAAGGAAGATGGATACCATCCTGCGAATAATCACCAACAGTACCTTGTTGGGTAAGTACATAACGAAGTCACTATTCTTTCAGGTTCATGTTATTTGTAATAGATCCTTTAGTTTGGTTACTTATGTAAGGCTTCATTTTTTTGGTTACGTGAATGTACAAATCATATGACAAAGTAATAACACATATTTGTTGATCTGAGAATGCACGTTCTTAATCGTAGCAGATAGTTTTGTGTTATTAAACTAAGGCAACTGTTGCATCATTGTTGTTGTGTTAAGATGGTCTTCATATAACTCGATCTCAGATATTCATGGTGTAAGTTGTGACATAACCATTAATTTTAAGGATTACATTACCCTTATACCATTATGACTCCGTTTAACATACATTTCTGTCCATAAAATATTTTCATTTTAAACATTCATAGACGAACACTAACAACTTACTGACGCTCCTAGTTTTATAATTAGACATTATGTTTCCTACAGATAATGAGATCCTAACTCTGACTGTAAATGTAGCCTCAAGCTTTGCTTACCATCAGAAATATAAAGAAAAATTGGGGAAAATCTATATCTTGGAGTAGTTATATTCCAGGCACCATTTATCTTTGTGGAATTCACAAAACCATCACCTATATCTCAGGTGTTTTCCTAACTGCTGAAGGTTCTTTTATGTGTCTATAGCACACATTCGGTTAGCAGTTTGTTGTACAATTTCACCAATGTTGTAAGTAGAAATCACTTGTGAAATAAAGTGTATTTTTTGGTTTTCTTGTTGTCAAGTCTTGGGATAGCATTTATCACAGTTAGTTACATTCAAGCCTAGGAAAAGGACAATGGCATTATACTACTATGATTATGCCTTCCTTTGGACAGTTCCAATTTAATTTTTATATTAGTGGAAGAAAAATACGTCTTAAGTTGTATATTCTAGACGTTATAAGAAACGTTTTCTCTTACGAGATATGATAAGACCTTTACCGAAAAATTAATTTCTTGCTTAATACCTACAGTTCTCTCTGAAACAAATAAAATTATTGGTATTAATACGTAAAAGATGTAATAAAGAATGCCCATGGCAAATATCTGTTGGGTTTTTGGTAGGAAGTGGAACCTTGTAGATACAAGGAGAGTTCGTGTAAAATGTATGTAGCCTGTTAAAAAAATAGAAGAGGTGAAGAATTCAAATCGTGTTCATGGGATAAGTTAAGAAAGGCAGCTGTATGAGACCGATCATATTATAGATATATATATATATATATATATATATATATATATATATATATATATATATATATATATATATATATATATATATATATATATATATATATATATATATATATATTAAGTGAACCAAAAATAGGTGGACAGTAGGTGGAATAGGGTTTGTGTTAGGGCTATACTATAACGATGTTGTTTTTATTATATATATATATATATATATATATATATATATATATATATATATATATATATATATATATATATATATATGTTATATATATATATATATATATATATATATATATATATATATATATATATATATATATTCAATTCCTTTGTATTGTATTATTGTATATATTAAATTGTAATTGTAAATGTAATAATTGTTATTTATAAAAGATTAATTGTATTAGTTGTAATAACTGTATGTGTAATTTCAAAATAAATGTTATCATCTACTGTCCACCTACTTTTGGTTCACCTTGCATGTTCAGGAAAAATTACAAAATAATGAAATTGTTTGTCAGGTATTCATCTGACAGAATTTTGCGACGAACGCATTAAAGTCGCGAGATGAAATTAAGACAAGAGCTTTGGAGTGATGAATGTTGTTGTGCAGGATGCGAGGAGGGAAATTAGCGAGCTGGTACAGGTATGGTTCGTAAATGGTTATTGCTGGATGAGTGAAGAAGTGAATTTAGAGGGAATATAACTCAAAGACAGCAAAAGCCTTCCAGCAATGACAAATTAGGAGAGTGTTAAAGGAAAATTGGAAGGTGTAAAGCACGTCTCCATTATTAAAAACAGAATGTGATAAACGGACATCAGATTATTTCTGGTCATGTGTTTTTTTTAAATGGAATGGTAATAAACGAAGGAAAGAGAAGGTGTTAAGGAATTTTTCACAAGCGAGATGTGTAATAATTGTTTGCGTTGTTTTTCTGTTTAGAAAAATAAATGGAAGAGGGAAAAGTTAATGAAGCAAAGTAAATGGAGTAAAAAGTACATAGGTCAAAGATGTTTTATGAAAACCTAATAACACTGATAGTTCAGAACAGTGCTCACTTGAGGCTAAATCCATATTATTCAGTTTGACTGGCAGTATATCATAATATTATTAGTGTTTAAAGTGATGTAGTCATTTGAAACCGAGATATAGATATCGTGTTTAAAATAACACGAAGCTCACTGGTACTGAAATAATGTGAGTGCACATATTTGCATCTGTTAATCATAATTTATCAAGCCATTTTAATCAAAACGAGTTACAGATGAAATGGACTGATAACCTACAAATCTGTTTTCAAATGACGGTTACTAATCAAGATTTTCATTGAAAGGATGTTATCACCAGTTCAAACGTTTCGTTCAGACTAACTACAGAATAAGTCGTATGTGTCCTTTTGTCTCAACTGAAAATTCGGAGTTAGTGTCTGCAGAACGTCAATATTCAGAACAATAAATGTTTACTTAGACATTCATGTTGAATTAATAGAAGTTTTCCTTTGTTAGAATTTTATGCTTGATAGTTAGATGTTGAACTCTATTGCCAAGAGAGAGAGAGAGAGAGAGAGAGAGAGAGCGTGTGCGTGTGCGTATGGGGCAGAGGAGGGGAGGTACATCAGTAAAAATTGGTTAATAGAATGCAAAACAGCAGTGAATCATTTACTGCGCATTGTCATTGACATACTTCCCCATCCTTTGCAAGAAATGCGCCAGACCCACTCATGTAATTCAGGCAAACAACAAAATCACGGTGCAAGCTTCATGCAACTCAGAGATGGCGCCTACATCCTACTTTCCCTGAATCCTACTTCAAAAGGGCCAAAGTGACTCTTCGCCTTCAGATGCGGACCAATAATGAGGTCGTGATTCTCCGCAAACAGCTGTGGGAATCCAGCAAACACCAGACTATTTCAAGGAGAGAGGTGAATGCAGAAAGTTCCGTGGCCAAATAGATCTTAGCGTAAAAGATGCAAAGGGAAAGTAATGCTGACTGACGAGGACAAACTCCCGTGTCGATGCAGGAAGAGTTTTTGAGAGTCGTTGGAGATAGAGGAGAGAGGAGAGGCAGATCTGAATGATGCAAGAGGAACGCTTCGGATTATCGTCAATTTAAGACTGTGTGTGGAACGAGCTGTTGAGGGTATGGAGAGCGTAATTAAAAAATTTGAGGAATTTCGCGTGAAGTTGATGAGCTCACGAATGAGATGAGGTGTTACGGTGTTGATATTGCAATTGATTAACCGACTAAGGTTTTTAGGATATATCTGGATGAAGAACAGTTTTCAAAGGAATAGGTGGAAGGAATAATTGCATCTTTCAAATAAAAGGGGGACGGTGACTGAGGTAAGTTTACCAGATATAAAGCCATAACATTTCTTGATGACTAACAGAGGAAGGGCAACTTGGGCTTGGACAAAATAGAGGGTGCATTGACCAATTGAGTTAAGGCAAAATTACTAGAGAAGTTAAAGGTTGTATGCATAGACAAAATAAATGATTGAGAATTTTAGCGTTTGTTAAGAGTGTGGTGAAATTTTCATGATGAAAGCAAAGTTTAGTATAAGTTGTAATGGCTGGTGAGTGACAGGTTCGATGTATAAATGAGTTTCAGACTAAGGTGTGTTAGGATGTTTAACAATATTGAGTAAAGTAGTCATGAAAAAAGTTAAGGAGAGGACATTTACTTGGTAGCTTGTGGATGAGAAAACGCATAGAGAATAGAGTGCGCAGAAGTAGTTGGTTCTGTAATAACAGCATGGTTCGTGATCGCGAAAAGAAGATGCAAAAGTGTTTGAAAATGTTGGTTAGAGGAGAAAGTTGATACCGGTTGTTGTCAAGAGCCTATGGTTAAGAGAGCAAATCAAAACAGGGAATATTGAGCCATTAATATTAACGTGGATAGTGGGCAAATGACACTGGCTGATTACCATGCGTATATGAGGGTGTATTTAAAGGACAACAGCAGAATGGAAGAATGGGTGAACAACAAAATAAGAGCAGGAAAGAAAGCTTGATAGTTTGCTGGAAAGTGTGTGGAAGAGAGGAGTTTCTGTTTATACAAGTAGCGTGATGCAATGAGGAATTGTTAAAAAAAAAAAACTAGTAGAAGCAAAGTTTGAGCGTTGAATTTAGCTGAATAAACATTAGATAAAACTAATGAGATTAAAAATTACAAAGGCGAAAATTATAAACATACAACATTGACATAGTTTAGCTTAGGTGAGACCCTGGATAGTTAATTTTAGGTGGTTTGGTCACACAGGGAGATTGGAAAAAGAACGTATCGTGAGGATAGGTGAAGTAGACCCACGAAGTATTGCTAGATGGTGTGAGAAAGGAAGCACTAGAGTGCATGCAAAGTAGAGGTGAATGGAGCTCAAAGGGACTGGGTGTACTGTACATGAAGCGCCTGATGTGTAAGTTGTCTGCACAACGGCTATATCCTCGATGTGGCAATTGGCAGATGAAAGTGGGTGCTGTTGCCTGGGTTTTATCTGCCTTTATTCTCTGTTAGAGGAAAAGATTTAATGGTAAACACAGTATTTTATGTATGTATATATATGTGTATGTGTTTGTGTGTGTAAGAATAAACATTTTTTAACTATTCACATGTAACGGCAAAAGCAATTCGCCAACTGAGTCTATATGTTTTGCGACATTTAATTTATTATAATGCCCAATTTCCGTTGTACCTTCCCTTTAATTTGTTATTTCCCATGAACAGCATTTTCATTTTATTTTCCTCTTGCCGTCTTCTAAATGTTTCTTATTATTTTCTTCTTAATTCTGGCGACTTAACTGTGACTGTATACGTTATAATTTAGTTTTGGCATCTGTGGGAATAAAGTTGGTGTCATCGCTCAACATCTGTGCATTACCGTTACATCGATGACAGAATTCTGGTCACCTTTGTTATTCCCAGCTTTCCAGTGCACAATTACAAAGTTATGAAAAGGTTGAAACATTTCGTTGAATTTTTCGAGCACCATCGTGTGTGTGTGTGCGTGTGGGGTTGGAGCGCGGGCAGTGTTTGCGTATGTTGTAAGATTTATATCGAGGACAGAAAATTCAATAAAAGACCGTCAGCATACCCCAAATCAAGCGATGAGAGTTGATAAAAATGCAGTTCCATGCCTCTTCTGCATGCCAGTATTGAATGGTTTACCCGTCATGCACTCAGTCGGTCTGTCTGTTTGTCTGTCCAGCTGCTATTCTTATACTCTGTTTATTCATGTACCTGTGTGGACCAGCATGTCAGACCAATTTGATTATGTCAATTATGCGGACTGTTTTCCCCCGGCAGAAAAAATATGACATTCTGGGGAAAAATCTATTTATGGAATTTGATTGCTCTTTTATCCAACAAGAGCAAATGTGATCGATATATTTTATGTATCAAAATATAGACAACAGGGTATATCAGAATAAAGAATTGAAAACAAATATGTCTAGCTAAATACACACATACATATCAGCAGGGAAAGAGAGAAAGTGGGGGAGATTTTATTTTCAATAGTTACAAGTTTTTCAATATATGCATTATTTTTTTTATTTTATAGTATGATTTTATATCGGTTGATATTTCCTTTTTCTCGCTTCAAAATAACTTGAAGCGTTTTGCATTACCGGCATTATTATGATAGGCGAAGAAATTATAAATCTTATTTCTTATCTTAATTAAGATGATATCAAGCAAATTTGACAAACATCTTAGAGTATATTCAGACTCTTCTATATTCTTTTGTTCCTTCATTACTCATTATACAATGTAAAACGTCTCGATTTGAGTAACTTGTCTATTTTATAAATTTCTGGGCAATTCGTTCGGTTGTCAGAAATCTTTGAATTATCTGATTTTAATGTATTTCAAAATGTCGTTCACTGGTAACGTGCGAAATTGCAGCTGGAATCGAGGAATCCAGATATGACCTTTGCAAATTCATTTAAATATGCAACTTGGTCGTTAAGAACTTGATTTGCTTTTGTATCTTCATCTAAAACTTGCATAATTCATCTGGTATGAGACAATACCCCGTATTTAATTAAAGGTTTGCTGATGGTATTTATCCTGTCGTTCGCTTTCTTCATTTCACGCATTGGTATTTGGTATTCTCTTTTATTTCTTATATGAGTGATAATAAGCAATTCCTAGTGTTACTACACCCTTAGTTCATTTTTTTTTTTTTTAGATTTCCCTGTTCGATCCATGAAGTTCATTTACATAGCTGATTGTCTTCCCGATGTTTCTGTTTCCTTTAAGTAACCATTCACGCACCAATTTCCTTAATAATCTTGTTCTTTCGCATGCAGCTGACATACCGCTTCAATGATTGTTTATTAATCTCCGCAAAATACAGTTTACCCGTCTTCATTCCAAGTTCTTTGTTACTTGCTGCTGCGTTGATTACAATTGCCATGTTATTAGAATTACTGACTTCGCAATGATATCGTGTCGCTCTTACTAATAGGTTTTAGGGAGCCACTGACGATTGGCTTTTACCTTTCAAATAACTGGAGTCTGGAATGCAGAGCAGGATCGTGATATTGATTTGCCATATGGAAACCTCCATTGTGACTAGAATAATAACCAGACAAGATTAAATTGCAAAAAGAAAAAAAAATCTTTTCGAAGATCTTTAACAACTTTGACAACCTTAGATTTTATTTTGGCGAAAATCCTAGGCGTAAAAAAATCAGGCTTTAAAACTACTGGCAGCTTGACTTAATTTGAGGAGCCTTCACTGTTAGGAAATGGACCTCTTTAAAAGCATCAACGATTCACGCCGTGTTAAGTAGGTGAATTTATGTACCTGAATTCAGATGCCAGGGTTTGTCACCTCGATATACTACCAGTTTTTCTATGAAAGTAAAGCCGCTTGAAATTGTTTCGTTTTTTTATAACTTGGCATGATTTTATTTGCTTACTAACATATTAGGGCGTGTTTCAGGTACCCTTTAAATACTACGTACTCTTATGTAACAAATGCTGTTTTTCGAATCAGAAAGATTTCTAAAAATATTTATTATCATCACGTTCATATGACTAGATATTATATAATTACTCTTCAAATTAATCATCTGCAGTAAATATAAAAAATCTTCAAGTTTTCTCTGTTGAGAGAATTGTAAATTTTGGAAGTTAATTCACTTTGCAGTATTAAATGGGTTTAGATCATTGGTTTTCGTGACAGCAATAAATATTGGCAAATAAAAACATATTTCTGATAATTAGCCCACGAAGAGTTCCGAATAAGCATCATTGTAAGGTTATGAGAGATGTGAAAATCATAAAATCTAACAATTTTTTGAAAACATGAATATGGACATGGAATAAGTAACATGAAGATAGCAGTAAGGTAAATGAAATTATTTCTCTTATTTATTCATCACTTTTCAAATGGCATAAGAGCGAACGAGTGAGTGTACTGTAATCGTCATTTTTATTTCATTTCATTTCCTACTCTGTGGTCTTATAAGCTGCAGATAAGAAGACTCATTTAAAATACGTCACAAAAAAATTAATGTGAACTATTATTCACGTAGGGAGCGGTGCCTTATCGCGTCAGAACACAGTGACCCGAGGAAGGAAAAGTGAAAATATTCAGTTGCCTCTGAAAGAATCAAAGGAGGGAGGTCCTCAGATCATTCACAGGTGATGAAAATTGAATGCATCAAGTAAGCGGGAAAGCTTGATCGAGTGTCTTTGTCATGATAATGTTATTAGTCGCGCCATCATTTCCACTGCCGATTTCAAAGGCAAAAGTCACGAAAAGATAGCAAAAGTGAAATTGGCAAGCCAGGTATGTTCATCATTTCTGAAGATATATATGCACATACCTACAAACTTAAATACATATATACGTACATACAACACACATATATATATATATATATATATATATATATATATATATATATATATATATATATATATATATATATATATATATATATATATATATATATAAGTACCTATATTTATATATAATATATATATTATATATATACATATGTATATGTATATGTATATGTATATGTATATATATATATATATATATATATATATATATATATATATATATATATATATATATATATATATATATATATATATATGAAGAAATTACGAAGAGTGGGAATGGAACCTGTTAGGGTTACGAGGTTAGAGGGAGGCAGAGGATAGAATTTTTTTTTTTTTTTTAGGCGATCGCCTTTGTGGCATTGACTTCTTTGATATTGACTTTCCATGTTTTCTCACTTCTACTTTCAGTCTTACTTCAAAATTCTGGATGGGGACACACAGTCGGGGTGCAGTTCCCATGTATTTTACTTGCTACGGTCCGTTTCGCCTGTATCGCAGGCTATATGTAGCTCCAAGAGGACGTTAGTTTGGGTTTGGGGGTTGCGGGTTGCGGGTTTTGGGGGTTTCTATTACTTTTATTTACAATGCTTGGTTTACTAGGGGGTGGTTAATTATTTACATTATATTTCCATACTATTTTATTATATAGTGTGACTAACTTATTGCATTAGTTTATCATTCTACTTCTAGTTCTAAACTGCTAATAAAATTATTAATGTCTTCGTCTGTGGTGTTTGGGCGGGGCTTGTTTTGTCGATGACCTTGACCCTGTCTCCTGTCCCTGGGGTGGTGGGAGGGCAGGGCCCTTTCTCCTTTCATCTGGACGTTTACCGTAGGCTTGTTTGTTGTTATATAACAGCTTATGTTATTGGCATGTCGTGATATGCATTGCATTTGTATTTTATTCTGGTGTTGTCTATCAGTTCGTGTGACGATGGTTTCTTGTGGTGATGGTCTGTGTAGTGTTGGAAAATGGCTCCCGTGTTTCTGTGCGCCATTAATCGCCGTCAAAGTGTAATTGATGTCCTACCGATGTAACTTTCACTGGAAAGTCTGCTCTTCTCCTCGGTGCAAATAAATTCATAAACTACATTGGTAGTCATCTCCTTCGGCGTGGGTCCACAGGTGTTGTTTTTCATTACACGGGATGCCAGTAGGTTGGGCGTGCATATACCCTTATGTTTATGTTGGTGTAGGGGGCTCGTGGCTTGACTCCCTTCTTAATATCCTTCTTCACAATGTTGCAACATGTTGTTGTATTCGTTATTAAAATTAGGCTAGTAATATATTGTTATCTGTTGTCCTGCTCCTTGTTATGTTGTTCTGTTGCGTTGTTTTGTTGGAAGAAGCGGTCAAAAAACTTTCGTATTTCTGATTGCATCATTTTGTGTTCAAATTCGTTGTTTGTGACTGGCCAATCCTTCTTATTCTCCGCCTTGATTGTTCGTTGTTAAAGTTACTTCATTCATAACACGGTAATCAGAACAGCAATGTCAGAAGTCTTTGTCTCCTTCATTGCTGCGCTTTAATCATTGCATAACTTTAAATGTATTTTTTTAACAAGAAACATAAAGCTGGGTCTAATTCCAGAGCATCATTCGTTGAAGCTGTGAAATAGTCATGCCAGAAACCACGACTCTTGATATTACGATGGACAATGCCATATTAAACCTGAAGAGCCGAGTGTTTCCAAGGCAATATTTTTTTTTTTTTCCTTTTCTCCGCCAAGTATTACTTCAAACTTTCGAAAAGCACTGTAAAATAAGAAGACTGAGGCCTAAAATCCGTCATAATGAACAAATTTCGTAGTACTATGAACAAAGTTCATAAACTTGCTAAGTTTTCCATTTAAAAACTTTCATGCTACTTTTAGCCTAAGAGGATCGACTTTTCCTGATGGACTTTGGAAGAAGAAATATGCGAAGATCATTCTTTTTTTTTATGCAAAAAATATAACACCAAAAAAGGTAGTCTTTTGTCAGACCTCACTACTACCTATTTTTCATAAATATCTCAAATATTCGCGGCAATGTGTATAATATTTATTGGTGTCTACACAGATATTGTAATCCTTTCGCATCTTAATGTTGGGCAGGGACGGAAGTCCACACCAAGCCTCCTACCCCTTTTCATACGTAACCACGCTTATGGGCTGCCCAAGCAGTGTCTGTGCTGGCATAAGCCTTATGAGATGAACTAACTGGGACAACCACACGGAGTTATGGTTTTTTATATGATTTGTTCATCTCTGAAAACCTTTATGGAATTGCGCGCATTATGGGATGTACAGTGAGTAGCATGTTAATGTGACTATCAGATGTGATGATAACAATCGAAATTGTCAACGAATAATCACGGTAACACGAAAATAGGGGTCTAGGCAGCATTACTTGCAACAGCCAATATGCGAAGTCTTTGTTGTTCTCAGTCGGGTTAACTTATGTAACCTGTTACTCAGAAACAGAAAATAAGATCGAAAGGCAATACAGTTAAATGCTGAAAACGTTTTGGAATGCTAGTTAAAAGCTGTCGAATTGCTTACACGGAATACTAACTTCCTTATTATTTTTTGGGACATAGGTCGATTAAGCAACCCAATACTTTGATTATAATAGGCCTGTGGGTACCAGAAAGAGGAAAAAAATTACTAAATTTTAAAGGAAGCGATAGATCTGCACGTTGAATAATGGGAGATTGTGGACATTACCTTACAAAAGAAACTTGTTCTACCCGTTTGTGAAATTTGTTCACTTATTTATGGGGTAAAGTTCTTGGAAGGTGATTACAAGAGCTTTTTTACTTTTTTCTTATATCACTTTCATGGTATATGAATAATGTAAAGAAAGATCTCTGTTTCGTAGTAGCCCAAAACACCCGGACCAAGTATTTCGAGAAGTGTTCCCTTTGTACCGAAGTAAATGGTTCGAAGGTCGTAACAACGGTTATTTTTCCTTCATCTAGACAGGTTGCTTGTGCAATACATTTTGCGTTTCCACAGGCAGGTTCTTTGCGAAGATTGCAAAGACAAATGTCCCTCAGTTGGATCATTTCTTCCGTCCTTTCGCCTTTAAGGCTCGGAAATCATTGCCTTGTGTATTTGAAGAAAAACAGAAACCTTTCTCCATGTACAGAAGGTTGGTGTCTGACGAACAAAAGAACAACGTCTTTTAATGTCTATTGGATTTTTTTATATATTGTTCGTTTCTTCTTGCAGAGAGAGAGAGAGAGAGAGAGAGAGAGAGAGAGAGAGAGAGAGAGAGAGAGAGTCTGCTGTAAACAAAAACAAACTACCTAGCAGATCGTTTGTATGGCAGCGGCCGCGATTCTCAAATTTCAAACGAGTCTTCACTTTTCGATTCTCCTTATATATTCGCCTTCCCTCCCTTAATATGGAATTGTTCAAGTATCATCCCATTTAGACCGACTCTGCTTCACGCATCAGCAACTTGTTATAAATAAGATTATGTAGATGACACGTAATCTGCATAACTAAACAAGGTTTAGGTCTAAATACACCGGTATAATATTGCAGTGTTTTCCAGCATATTAGTTTAACCATACCAAATAGTGGTTTATGCAAATTGCAGCTGCATATTCAGTATCATGATCATGTCTCTTTGAGCCGAAAGGCGTAAAGAATAATAGAACAGTTTTAATTAGAGATCGGTTATAAGATTATTCTGTAATCTCTAGAGATAATTGATAGTTTAGTAACCCATGAATAGCAACTAAAACGAAAAAAGGAACAAAATACACTTTTTGCTATGATATGTTTTTTCATTGAAATTGTTTTCTTGTTATTCATTTGACCATGGCAGAGGTCGACTTTGTTATTGTTATATCAGTTTTCGTATTCTTTCTTACTAGGTTTAAGGAAAGTACAAAAGTACCTACCTATCTTGTTCTCAAAAGTGTTTAATTCAGTGTATTTTTTACATAAACTGCCCTATGTATTCTTGAACACAGTGAAACCCAAGGTCTCATAATATAGAATTGTTTGCGTGCAATATCTATAATATCTATAAACACCAAGTTTAGGTTTGCTGTCTTGCAGCTCAGAGCCAGCCTTTTTCAATACGGACTCCTGTATAAACAAGCAAACCGAGGGCATCATTGTTTGAATAGCTGGGCGGTACGTAACGTCCTTTTGAGCGTGACTTACCGTCCCAGCCTTCTTCTTAACTACCGCCATTGACGACACTAGGGCCAAGGCTTCTTGAATTCCATGGTGAATGGTAAGGATCGTGGGAGTTAAACCTAAGAGGGGTTAAAAAAAAAGACCTAACCTTGATTTATACATTTAGTAATGATATTATAGCAAGGGGTGAATATTTTCATGAAACTAATGTAGATTTTTCTCCGCTAATCTCACGGGTTTTCTCTACTGTCATCGTGGTACATCTTTGGAAAAGTCACACTGATTATGTCCTTTGGGGGAAAACTTCCAGTATGGAGTAACAGGGCTTTGTTCTTCTTCTTCTTCTTCCCCTTCTTCTTGTCTTTTAGTTAAAGAAAAAGATTGACTAGTGACCGAAATGCGCTTCAGAAGAAGCATCTGTTACATAAATATTCAGGAAAAAAAATTAGTCATAAAAGACCTGTACGAATACGGTGTAAAAAAGAAATTTTGCGAGCACTGCCTTTGAAGTAAAAATGCTTCTATGCCATATTTCTCGACTGACTCACTTTTTAAAAATCTACGAGACCGAGTGAGCGGCTAGCAAACTGTCTGGCAAACGAATTTCAAAATATTGCTGTATTTTTTTTTTTAAATGCAATGTAATGTATGTATCAGATGCCAACTTCTTTCCCTGCAGATGATATTAACATGATGGCAACAGTAAAAAGAATTATTAATGACAAGGGATCATGAGGCCAACATGTATTGTGCATGTTACGCAACTAATCAAATAAACATAATTGCGATGAGGTTGATGGGGGTGGGCGGGCATTTATCTGACCAGAATCATTTTCCCGAGCAGGGAAAGGCAAATTGTCTCTTGCATGTATATACGCATTGATATTCTCGATAATTACAAGACTTTATTTAAAGATATCTAATTGCAGTTGTTACCTGCCATTAATATATCGCATTCCTGTCAACAACAGTTAGCCTGTATTTGAGATATAAGTCAGGAGCGGGGACGTTTATTATGTTGCGGATATTTTAGGGAAATGATGCAAGACAGATTATATTATAAACGAAAAGGCTAATGGGACTCATGCCCTTTTCTAGCACGAGCTTGGATAAAACAACGAAAATAAGCTGTGGTTCAGAGCAAAGGCAAAATGCTCATTCGAAACTGCGCACAAAAAAGGGAACAATTGGTGGTTCATGCAGTTCAAACAGAGTTCTTGCAATCAGAATCATTAACATCGTGTTGTTGTTGTTATCATATCCAGTAACTTTTTTTATACTATCTTTCTTGTTAAAATAATTGATACCTTAGTGGTTTTGGTACTGCTGTTGGTGTATCTGCTCCAGAGAAGCTGTTCAATCAGCAGTAACAGATGCTGTTCCTTATATTGCCAAAGATTTTTAATAATTTTGAGAAATGACCTGCAATTTCTTATTTAACAGTCCTGCTTTAATCAACATTCCCACCAGATCTCAGGCGGCTGGCAGTGGGTAATAACTGTTAAACGCTAGGGGTAACAGTCGACACTAAGGCTACACCGCTGGTCTTCCAATTAGTGATACACACACGCACCGCTGGGTTTTGTTATCGCTTGAATGGGTGACCATGAACAAATGCAGTTGTTTACACTAGTGAGGGTTGGCAACAATTGGTGCGGTTAGGATCTGCGTGTGCAAATATCAGTGTATTTGAGATGTCCTTGGCACTCAAGCACCTCTGGCTTTTATAGATACTGGTACGCTAAGGTCTGAAAAGTCAGCTGCGTAAACAATTGAATGGAATAGTCAAGTCTCAGAGTTTCCTTTATGCCGTTGCATTTTCTGATTTGCACTCTGTATCTTTTTTCCTTTTCTTCGTGGAGTACCAGTAACGCAGGGTTATAATGTAAGAGTACTTTTCCGTGTTATATATCAGAGAGAGAGCATATCATGACTGGCAAAACATGCTAAAAGGCCTTAGTTAAAGATACAGGCTGTTTTAGTCTGAATATATAACTTATTGAAAATAATGATCAACTTGTCCATTACATTGATGTACTGTAAAGTTAGTATCGGATCAAGTCCTCCGATTATACGTATGATTCTTCTTTTTGAAAAAAAGGCGTAAGAAGCCAAATTTGCCTTCCAGCATAATCCAACAAGCCTCAGAACCTTAGAAGTGTCAGCGGTGGAAATGTAGGAAGTGTGCCATATGTGATATCAGTGGCTGTGCAGTTTTTTAATGCCTGGTTGCCTGAAGCCTCTGTGACTTACCAAAAATTCACTGGTATGGTAAAAGACAGTTTTGAAATTGACCCTCTGGTATCTTGCTTAACCATGTGCATTGGCTAGCTCAGAAATTCTCTGTTCTTTTAACACACGGTAGCTATTACATTCCTTACGTATTTATATATTTATCCATTCTATTCTTATATCCTTCCTGGTATTGTAACATACAGTAGCTAATGGCTTTCCTCAGATTCTTGAAGACAACTTTTATTTTTCCTGTTTATCAGTATATTATGATTCGTATTCTTCCTTGTCTTTTAACAGACAGTGATTGATGCCCTTTTTGATTTATTGTAAACAGATTAACACAGACTACCCCTGATTTTTCAACTTCGATTAACGTAACTGCTTTTTGGCATTTTAACATGTAGCTAAAAACCTGAGATATAATCTCCCAAACTTTTCACATGTGTTATGCGATACCCTTCCTGTTATTGAAAGGTGATCTAATATCATTTAGCTTAACCCATATCCTTGCTGACCTTTCAACATTAGGAAATCAATAGGAAAGCTGAATATTTAACGCTGGCTAAAGTATAGCATATATTTTTCCTGACCCAGTGGCATGTATATCCATTCTTGTTCACGTCAAAATCTGTAGAATAACATCTTTGGTCAAACGATCTAAAGGCACGTAAATTTTTTTTTCCTGTTATCATAGTTGCAGCTAATTGAAAAATATATCTTTGTAACAATCAACCCTATTTCCACTGAGATAAAAACAAAAAATAAGCAATATTCCTGACACAAATCTTTCTATTAGGAGAACGAGCTACACGGGCTGGTCGTAAGACTTCCAGCATCAATTTACTCGCGAGGTACAGGAATTAAGGTGCTCACCGGAGCATTAGGAGGGCGGAGATCAAGTGCCGAAAATGGAGATGGTAATGATGTCAATTTAGTGTAGGAATCCGAAGATATCCGCCTTTGAAATGAATGACTTAGGAGAGGCCGACAGACAGAGAGACAGAGACAGAGACAGAGAGAGACTTCGCACTTGAAGGAGTAGGGAGAGAAAGAATGAGAGAGAAAACGTTGGCAGCAGCATCTTAGAAATAATGAGAGGAAAAGCGGGGACTGATTGGAAGAAAATGAGACTCTCGAATGAGGACGCCTTGCAATAAACCGTCAGATATGATTTACTCTAGACGGGGTCGCTCTCTGGTAATGTTACATGTCATACATTCATATCAACTCTCTCACATAGCAACTGCAGAAATGTGTTTCGCAATTTATTGCAAAAATAGCGCCAAATGTGAGGTAAAAATCAGCAACTTTTTTAATAAGTCTGTGCTTGATTGTTTCCTTCTGATATAAGATGATAGTTAATTGCATCGTCAATATGGTTATGGCGTAAGAATTTGCAAACATCGTTACTAATGGCCTTGTTTGTTCGGAAAGCTGTGTTTGTCTGTCAATTATCCTTCTTCTCAGCTAGCTGTCTCAACCTGTGATGAAGAGACACTTGTAGAGCACGTAAGCATCAACGAGATGAAAGGAAGAGATGAAAAAACTTCGTACAGGAAAAGCAATGGCGTTAATCCGGAATAGAATCTTATGCTTTGTGTATTATATGTCATATTTTTCAGGCTCTTATGTTACAGTTAGTACAAAACTAAATGTATTATAGTTAGTTTATTCCGCCACGCAGCAAGGAAAAATTTGCAATTTCAGCTAGTAAGATCATTATCATTCTTTCTTGAATATTTCTCGTTGACGAATAGTTCCATGTATGTCAGTGGAAAAGGTGGCGGTGAATCTAGTTTACCATGATGCTAAGTAGAGAAAAAAGGACTTTGTAAATAAATGTTTGGCCCTGTACAAAATTTTGATCAAAACATGGATATTAGAGTTAGCTACGGAAACCAGCGTCTCCGTATTTATGGAATATTCCCGTGGACTGTTTTCTAAATAAAATGTATAATATATTACCACACATGAGACAACAGTACCTTTATGAAATATCGTTAAAAAACTTCTCACGAAAGAATGATAAAATTGATGAAATATGTACGGAAAGTTTACCTAGATCTATTCCCAGTGTGTTGAGGTCCAACTTGCATGATTGAGTAATGATTAATAATAATTAAGGTAGGTGGGGAAAAGGAGAAGCCTTTGTCAACACCACCTGGAGAGAATTTTTTGCAAGTGGGTAATGCAACCGAAAACCCGCCAATTTTCCTCAGATAAAATCTTTGTTAAATTTCATTTACAGGATGAGGCTTTTATTCCACAAGGACACTACAATATTTACTCTCAAATTTACCAGGGCTTTGGTAAATAATGTTTTGTATCAGGCATTTTATCGTTGAAATATTACCCTAAACTTTATACTGTCCTTTATAAACACTGGCGGTTATATATAATATCAGTCTGATGATAGATAGAATTGGTTGTTATCTTATGGATTAACTTCATGGTTGTTCCATGAAAGGTTTCTGTGGTATCTTTAATCAATTAACAACAACAACAATAACATTCTTCTACATGGGGTTTTTATTTGACTGAATGGTATTCCAATCTCCATAACGCCGGTACGTCTTTCTTCATCGTCTTTCGTAAATGAACTAATGATTTGGCTGACATTAAAGAGACGGGAGAACTCATGTGAAATTTTTATATATATATATATATATATATATATATATATATATATATATATATATATATATACAAATATATACATACATATGTATACACGTGTGTGTGTGTGTAGTGTCCGTACAAGTGCATGTGTGTATGCGCATGTTCCTTCTCAGATGATAAGTGAACTATATTACGCCTACCCCTCTGAAGTCACAACCAGTAATGTTTGTTTAACTACAGTTATTTTCCTATGAATGAAACCAGTGTAAGTGCCTCACGTATTCCTTACCGAGATGCAGCGCAATCCAACATAGCATCTTTAAGAGTAATTGAGACGGCAAACATTGACGCTGAACGTAAATGTCTTTGAGTCGCTTTCCAAAGGTTAGTCTGAAAGTATTAAGTATTTTTATTTGCGATAAAAATCGAACCCCTAGCCTTCTTATCAGCCGTTATTCATAAGATAGCTCTTTAAATGCTATGATTAGTCTTATTTCATCATTCACTGTAAATTGTAGAGAAATGTTGGAAAGCCTTTCAAGTCTCGCAGCAGCTGATTTTTGAAACTAACGTAATATTTCTTGAGGATTTACCGTGTTCTTTATAATGAACTCATCCGTTCCATTGTTTGGTAAGTCGAGCAGGAAATTATACAGCTCTGAAAATGTAAAAGAAAATTGTCGTGCTTTGATTTGCGTCATGGAAATATAAATTTGCTTTATCCTAAATTCTTCAGTACTATCTGAAACTTTTTAAAAGTAATTATATAACTCTTACTTGGAATGTAAAGCAGAAATACAAAAGTGTACATTTGCAGAGTTATAATTTCTGTATTCATTTGCTCGTTTTATATGAAAGCCTCGTACTAAGGATTAACACTTTCCGTTCGTGAGAAATCCAGAATAATAGCGCCGTTTTTCTCTGTCGGAGCTGCAGCGTGTCAAAAATGTCTGTAAAACTGTGAGCCTTTGTTATCTGCAGGCTTCCTCCCCTTTGATAAACACACAGGAGGGACGCTTTCTCTGACTGAAAGCAAAACCTGAGGAGAAAATTGCTGAGATAAAATTCCTCTGATAATTTTCTGCACATGTGCTGCAATAGAACTCATTTCGGCTTTCGAAATGTCACGAAAATTGACGTTTGTCCTTAGCTACGTCTAGGTTGTGATGAATATAGATATTATATATATATATATATATATATATATATATATATATATATATATATATATATATATATATATATATGTGTGTGTGTGTGTGTGTGTGTGTGTAAGGCAAATGTCACGAAGGGAAAGTGAAACAACGGAGTGGCATATACCTTTATTTATACATTCATCACGTTCCATATCATCGTGAGTCAGTTATACATACACACACACACACTTACGGGTAGATAGATAGGTAGATATCTTTGTGAGTGTGCCACGTTCAAGCTGTGAGGATACTCAGTTATACATGCATATCTCACTTTATACATATATATATATATATATATATATATATATATATATATATATATATATATATATATATATATACACTGTATATATCTATATATATATATTGTATATATATTTACAAATATGTATGTGTGTATAAATATTTTTGTACTGATAAGATTCGCCGGGTGCCCCAGAACTAAGAATTGCAACGGCCTCAGTAAACCATTGACCTTAACTTACCTTATAGATTCACTGTGATCTGAAGGCCTTGAAATCCGTTACATTAAAAATTTGCGCAAAAAAAAAAACTGTATGAGTTCGTTTTGTTCAAATGTTAGCTTCACGCCAGAACGAATTTATCCATACGACCAATTTTTGTACATTTCAGCGGTAACGCAAACCAGAAGCAATCAAAACCTCTCTGTGAACATTCATTTGATTGTGTAATATTGTTATCAAATTTTTGAGTGTACATATTTTGATCAATTTAACAAATCTAATTAAACTTAAAGTTTTGGTGGATGAACTAATGTTTATGAAATTTAGTCGTGTTGATAAAAATTCTGATTATCTAATAGACTCGTTAATGCTTACAGTGGCATCCAAGATTTCCTGATTGAATTTTATTAATGAATTAATATAAAAGGATATGGTTTTAAGTGTCCTTGGGAAATGGAACGGGTGATACGGTCGGTTCCTTTGATATAATTGCATTGCCAAAGTAAACAGTGACTTTATTTTTTTTTCACATTCCGACTGAAATTCGATATAATTACGGCATTCTCACGCTGTCGTTTGCTGCTAGTTACCGACATTGACTAAACGGATTGCAAACTATGCTTCAAAAGATATGCGTTGTGAGAGTCTCTGTCTGTCTGTTTATTTATCTACCTGGCTATCTAACTTTATATATATATATATATATATATATATATATATATATATATATATATATATATATATATATATATATATATATATATATATATATATATAAATTTCTGACTCACGTCGGGATCGACCCAGGTCTCTCAGGTGGAAAGCAAGGGCGTTATCCACTGGGCCACACAAGTCTAAAAGAAGTTGGAACCTGAGCAACTGCACCCAAAAGGAATTACCTGGGCAAGCTAACTGCTTGCATACCAGCGAGTTTTCCCCAACTTCCCGACTCAGCAATGACCCAATAGACAACATTTCATTCGAATTATCCCTTCTGAGTGAATAAGATAGAAATCATCAACACACAATCACGTGTGGAACAGAAATAAATTTCTGACTCACGTCGGGATCGAACCCAGGTCTCTCAGGTGGAAAGCAAGGGCGTTATCCACTGGGCCACACAAGCCTAAAAAGTTGGAACCTGAGAGCAACTGCACCCAAGGAATTACCTGGGCAAGCTAACTGCTTGCATACCAGCGAGTTTTCCCCAACTTCCCGACTCAGCAATGACCCAATAGACAACATTTCATTCGAATTATCCCTTCTGAGTGAATAAGATAGAAATCATCAACACACAATCACGTGTGGAACAGAAATAAATTTCTGACTCACGTCGGGATCGAACCAGGTCTCTCAGGTGGAAAGCAAGGGCGTTATCCACTGGGCCACACAAGTCTAAAAAAGTTGGAACCTGAGAGCAACTGCACCAAAGGAATTACCTGGGCAAGCTAACTGCTTGCATACCAGCGATTTTCCCAACTTCCCGACTCAGCAATGACCCAATAGACAACATTTCATTCGAATTATCCCTTCTGAGTGAATAAGATAGAAATCATCAACACACAATCACGTGTGGAACAGAAATAAATTTCTGACTCACGTAGGGATCGAACCCAGGTCTCTCTGTTCCACACGTGATTGTGTGTTGATGATTTCTATCTTATTCACTCAGAAGGGATAATTCGAATGAAATGTTGTCTATTGGGTCATTGCTGAGTCGGGAAGTTGGGGAAAACTCGCTGGTATGCAAGCAGTTAGCTTGCCCAGGTAATTCCTTGGGTGCAGTTGCTCTCAGGTTCCAACTTTTTAGACTTGTGTGGCCCAGTGGATAACGCCTTGCTTTCCACCTGAGAGACCTGGGTTCGATCCCGACGTGAGTCAGAAATTTATTTCTGTTCCACACGTGATTGTGTGTTGATGATTTCTATCTTATTCACTCAGAAGGGATAATTCGAATGAAATGTTGTCTATTGGGTCATTGCTGAGTCGGGAAGTTGGGGAAAACTGCTGGTATGCAAGCAGTTAGCTTGCCCAGGTAATTCCTTGGGTTCAGTTGCTCTCAGGTTCCAACTTTTAGACTTGTGTGGCCCAGTGGATAACGCCCTTGCTTTCCACCTGAGAGACCTGGTTCGATCCCGACGTGAGTCAGAAATTTATTTCTGTTCCACACGTGATTGTGTGTTGATGATTTCTATCTTATTCACTCAGAAGGATAATTCGAATGAAATGTTGTCTATTGGGTCATTGCTGAGTCGGGAAGTTGGGGAAAACTCGCTGGTATGCAAGCAGTTAGCTTGCCCAGGTAATTCCTTGGGTGCAGTTGCTCTCAGGTTCCAACTTCTTTTAGACTTGTGTGGCCCAGTGGATAACGCCCTTGCTTTCCACCTGAGAGACCTGGGTTCGATCCCGACGTGAGTCAGAAATTTATTTCTGTTCCACACGTGATTGTGTGTTGATGATTTCTATATATATATATATATATATATATATATATATATATATATATATATATATATATATGTATATATATATACACATATATTATATATATATACATATATATACGTACATATACACGTATATGCTTATATATTCTATATATATACACTATATATATATAAATATATATATATATATATATATATATATATATATATATGTTTGTGTGTGTATAAGACGTGAAGGGGGTCAAATATAACACGGCATTTAGGGCCTTTCGTGATGTTGTTCCACCTTCACACGGCATGACAGTGTGCTAACCACAAGATCCTGTTATTATTTATAGTGAGAGGAGAAAGGACAACAGCGCCATCTGGTAAAGGGTGTCCTGGAGATAATTACGTAAGGCTAAGGTTGTTTTCCTCTTTGAGATGGAAAAGTGCTCATTCGAAAACATTTAGTTTGTTAAGGTCAGTGCTTCTTGGTAAGGTGGCTGGCTTTGACCAATATATTCTATATGAATGACTTTCTGTACAAGTAGCCCATTTGATGTTTTTCCTGTAGTTACAAAGTATTGATGTTGTACTTGTACCCTAAAAGCCTTTTCCTGTTTGGGGATTGCATAATGAATTAGCCATAACACTGGATTATATGCTTCACAGTCCACTTAGTTGACTTTTGTACAGTAAATTTTCCGTGTTTTTTCACATGTGAATACTCACTTGTATCATAAACCTTTAAAACACAGGTAATGTTTTCAAAGCCAGGGTGATTTGGAAAGCTTTACAAATTAATGGCCCTCTAGGCTTACTCCATATGAATGCTTGATCCTCTAAATATATACATACATATACATATATATATATATATGTATGTATATATATATGTGTGTGTGTGTGTGTATACATATATATAGATATATATATTTGTGTGCGTGCGTGCACGCTTGCGTCTGTGTAAGTATGCATATACATAATTTTGTGCTATCTTTATTCCATAATGCTTATCGTATTTTATGCAAAGCTGAATTGTATTTATTTTTGCCCTCTGGTGATCCTTCTCGATCCCAAATTATGTTAAATTAAATTCATATTGTAAGTGAATACCCTCTTTATGTTAATGAGGTTACTAGGTGTGGGTATCCAGTTGAGTTATAATTATATAATTCTCAGATCGCAAATATAAAGGTACCCGTCAAGACATCATTTTGCAATACCAGATACAATTCTCTCACCATGACTGATGAGCGCAAACGGATTCCAAATCCAGTTAATAAATGGTCGTGAGAGAGATTGACCCTCCCTCCCCCTCGAAATATATCTAGCAAAGAAAGTGAAAATTGGGGGAATAATTAGGACGTATTTGAACAGTGTCACAGCGAAGCGAGTAACTTTTAGTTCTATCTGACTAGTTTATCTATGCTTGGGAAAGGTCGACTACTCCAAGGTGATTAAAGCCATATTAACTGAGGAAATCGATATTGGTGAATTGCGGTCTGATATTTCTCTCGTTATCATGAGATTAGTATTTCAGTCACGTGAAAGTTAGCACTGATTTTGTTTTTTTCTTTTTTATGTTTAAAAAGAATAGTCTGAAAAACATCGCGCAAATCATTAAAACCGAAATTTAATGAATCCGAAAGAACCTACATTCACGCTAAAAAACAACGTTAAACAATATCTTTTGCAACTCGGAAATTCAGACAAGGACGACATGTTTCAGTGGCAAAGAATGTACAGCTGATAGTCCCATTCCCTTGGCTCGCACAAAATACAGATATGCAACTGTTCTTTCCCAGAGGACGTCCTGAAAGTGTAGGCTGACAAATGAAACAGTATCTGCCACCCTTTCAAGAGTCTACGCATTTGGGCTGGAAAAGAATGACAGAATAAAATATTGTTGCAAGTAAATAATAAATGTGATGCGGGTAAAAGTCTGTTGCTCAACAGCGCTGTTCAAAATAAGAAATAAATTTCGCAATAACGAAAGTTTGCTGTTAAATGCTAGAAATTTTGAAGCCTGTGAGACCCTTTCTTTCTGTCATTCAAATTTCAAAATTCAAAGTAGGTAAACTCAAAGAAATCTTTATTTATGAGGTAAATTAGTGTGATTGAAAAATAGAAATTAAACTATTAGAACTTTTTACCCTAAGCAAGCCTTTTCTGTTCATTAGAAGTAACTCTGGATCATCAACACTATTCCTAATGTTATATGAGAATTTACAGAGTAAGGTAATTAAAATTCTCTTTTTGTTAGCAAAAAATATTAAAAAGGCAAAACACAGTTCCTTCTCTGCAGGCTTAAGTTATTTTGTTTTTTTTAGAAATGTTTGATAAAATACTGTATTGTTTAACAGCAGCTTTCACCAGCTCTGAAACAATTGCCTTTTATTCAACAGAGGTTTCATTCAAAATACTGTATTGTGGAGTCCTCCTTTTCATTTCATCCGTAGCAAATAGAGAGGTGTGTTTACAAAGATCCTTTTCATCCTTATCCATTTCATTGGCGTTATCCTGTGCCTGTATATCGATTATTCAAGTAACGAGCTGTCTTTGATATTCAGTCTCTGAAAGCCCCTTCTTAGGAATTAAAGAAAAAAAAGCCTAATCAATATGCACGGCTTGTTTGGGCATCTGGGTCCCCATTGTCTCCACTGACGCCAAAATATAAATGCCGTCGATGACGAACTTTGCCATATCGAATAGATAACCTCTTATGTGACTAAGGGAGAGAGGGTCATTTTGGCTCTCCGGAGGAAAACAACATGCACTAAAGAGCTTTTCAAGGTTCAGTGAAAGAGATTATATGGAAATGGGAAGTCTGCAACTTCCTGAATTGGTGTCTCCACCTGTGATTCGTTTTTTTTTTATCTGAGTAATAGAATGACTCATTGGCTTCTGAACTAGCCGTGTCAGATGAATCGGAGTATTTACGTGCAGTAAAAACCCTCACACCGTTGTATTATCAAAATAATCTTTACAAGTTATCATGAAATTTTAATAACTTTAGAACACATCTCGTACTGGGAGTTTTGAAAATGATTAGCGTAATTTTCCTAATGACACAGTTCATTACTCAACTTTGTAAGGGGTATCTTTGGAGAAAAGATACCTCTTACAAAGCTAGTATTCAGCTTATCCTTTTTACAGTCATAAATGTGAAGCTTCATGGTTCATAAAGCTGTTCTGTCAATGCAACACCTAACACTGTGCATGAAAATGCCGTAAAAGTTTCGAATACTTAAGCTTACTTGACATCATTGCAAGAAACAAATTTAGTACCATTTGAAGCCTAATCAGTATAGAGAGTACGAGAACAATCGATATGATAGAAATTACAGTGTAAACCTTCTCTCTCTCTCTCTCTCTCTCTCTCTCTCTCTCTCTCTCTCTCTCTCTCTCTCTCTCTCTCTCTCATATAACAAAATGAACGGCATTTTTTCGATAAACAATCAGCATCATTAACACAGTCCAAAAACTAATTTCACGGTTGTTTGCATCTTTTGTACAAAATCTCTATCTTGTTAATAACAAATTTCCTATACTAATTTCACGTTGAGCATTTCATGCAGCGTTGATCATGTTATGGATATATAACAGGCTTAAAATGCACGATTTCTTATGAAGTGGTAAAATGCTAGACCCAGGTTGGGTACTCGGACCACGAAAGGAAAAATAGTGCATTCCACCTCCCATTAAGTTTTTATGGGGATTTCAGTGGAAATTGTATAAAAGGTAGTAGGAAATCGAGATGTTAAAGGTTACTTTTAGAAGGCAACATTGTTCCATAAAGCCTCTTTACAAAAGTATACACATACATAATTATATGCATACACACACAAACACATATGTGTACGTATGTATGTATGTACGTATGCACGTATAAGGAAAATCATGGGCTAGTGGTCATGATAATTTCCAAGATTAACGAAGCGATTCGACCACATTCTCTTTGGTCCCATGTGCACTGAATATGCGATGACCCACAGCCAGCGTGAGAGAAGGAATATAATATATATACGAGTATATAATATATATATATATATATATATATATATATATATATATATATATATATATATATATATGTGTGTGTGTGTGTGTGTGTGTGTGTGTATAATACGAATTGACAATATACCTTGTGAAGAACTTACACCTAAGGGGAATTATAACTGATGAGTACTCTTATCTGTCTAGATAGTCTGTCGGTCAAAGCCAGTAGTCCATAGTTCAAACCCTTGGCCGTGGTTGTAAGTTATTCCCAAATCACAGTGAATTCGATATTGGCTTAACATTTGTGGATATATTTATATATATATATATATATATATATATATATATATATATATATATATATATATATATATATATATATATATATTGTATATTTATGTGTGTGTGTGCGCGTGCGTGTGCTGGCTGTTATGTTTCTCATAAATATAATTCTATGTGGAAATATGATTACACCATTAACTTAGTAATATGCTCCAACTCTTTGCGTGAAATGTTGTATTTTATGAACTGAAAAGTCAGTTATTAAAAGAATAATGTACGACTGAAAGTGGCTTTCGCCAGTCATCGGCAGGAAACATGAACTTTAACAATTTTAGTGTTAATGTGGCTTTTAGAACAACAGTATAATATAAAGGGCACTTTTGAAGAGCTTTCCTGTAAATATCAGAGGTTGTGAACATCGAATCCTAAATATGTCGTGACAAATTCCATACAGTTCACAGGGGAAAATTAGTAGTAAAAAGAATTTAATGTTATTAGTATATATATATATATAAATATATATATATATATATATATATATATATATATATATATATATATATATATATATATATATATATATATATGCACATGTGTGTGTGAAGAGAATAACGGTGAACTTTTCGTTCACATCAGAGAAAACAACCATGCCTTTAATTAGACAGGTGACTCTAATAATATTTTGGAACGTCATGTAATTGATGATAGCTTTACAAGTAAAGCTTTTATAAGATTACGAATATCAGCCAAGGAATGTATAAACTTTACCCAGCTATTTACAATGAAATATGTAAAATTTATAGATACTGAAGAGTGTAGGTAGTTTGATCCTAATAACACCAAAAATATTCACCTGCGAATTTTCCATTACGAACTAACCCTGATGCGGGCTCACCTGCCTGTCGATAAATAACATTTCTAAACAACGCATCTGTTTGCCATGTAAAGGCTTACTAAGCCCACTGCTGTGACCATCTGTATGTTCGCCTTTACATTTTGTCAGCCTAGAACTCTCATTGCAAATGTCTGCTACTTGTTAACAGTTCCCTTGAAAATTTCTTCGGACGAAACCAGTTAGGAGCATACCTTTGTTTTGATCACCCCCTTATGGGATATATATCTATCTATCAATGTATATGTATATAATAAATTATATGCGTATATATAATTATATATAACTATATATATTTATTCATACATATATACATATATTACACACACACACACACATATATATATATATATATATATATATATATATATATATATATATATATATATATATATATACACATGCTTTAAAGTAAAAATTGCTTTGTTCATAAAGTATTTTGTAAGAGTTGCTCTATATATATACACATGCATATATATATATATATATATATATATATATATATATATATATATACATATATATACTTTAAAGTAAAAATTCTTTCTTCATAAGTATGCTGAAGGAGTTACTCTTGCATACATACATATTTCAGGGTAAAAAATTCATTGTTCATTAAGTATTGTGAAATAGTTACTCTCTGTGTGACCCTGAAGCTGGTAAACTTTGATCCACGTCAAGCGGATAACGGGCATTAAAGTAGATTATATTTTTACTTAAAGTGTAAATTTAAGCTGGGCAGTGTTATTCCCGAAAAACACTCCTCAGTCATCTGCTACTTCTTTAATATCACTGATTAGTTGGTCACATAGTTCTCTGCATCTCTGAAACTTTCCCAGTCTTTTACCGATGGTGCTAATTTTCACTTTTGTTGAATTATAGCGATTGCTTTCCTTATGTTTATATTGGTCTTTTGATAGGAGGTGGAAAATTGCTGCGCACCCTGTGTATAACAGTGGTTTATCATTAGTTAGTAGTATTTTTCATTTGTTGGAAGATGTTTTACCATTGTAGCTGGAAAAAAATATTCATGTTAACGTTTGTTGGAAGATGTTTTACCATTGTAGCTGAAAAAAAAATTCTTGTTAACGTTCATGGGAAGTATTAATGAACAAATCTGTTTGCTGTTATCTACTCATAGAAAAAAGCCAAGAGCAATTAGATTCATTTTTCTATTTTATTTCAAAGTACAAACATTTTTGCCAAAGCGATGATTAAAAAAAAAGTAGTGTTCTGTTCCGTATCCACCAGAGTATTTTGAGATATTTTCTTTTTTTATTTATTTTTTGTAATTGTGCAAAATAAAGCCCCCCAAAGTCTCAGAGGTCACCTAAAGTCACGCGCCAAGCCTCCGAGCTTCTTCGTGTCTCTGAGGAAAAGTCGAACGTGCCGCCAGAAATAAAGATCTCATTCATCACTCAAAGTTCTCGGCCAGGTCCTCCCCGCCCCCGCCTTTTCCCCTCCTCTTAAATTTCCTCATGGGAGACCCTCCTGAAATATTGCTGGACTCCATTTCCTCTACAGGGGAATTTATATACTCTCTGGTTTCTCTAGAGTAAAAGGTGTGATAATTTCTCTGTCACTTCGCCTATGGACGTGGCTGTTCAATTTATGTACTTCGCCTTCCGGTTAAGTGTGTTATATGGGATTAGAAAGTTATATATACCCTGGTAACGTCCGATAATTTTTTAAACTTTTCTTATGGTCAGCCTGTGTAGTTTTATGTCACACACATACACACACACACACACACACACACACACACACACACACACACATATATATATATATATATATATATATATATATATATATATATATAAAATGTGTGTGTGTGTCTATATGTATTTGTTTATATATGTAACATTATATTTATATATATATATATATATATATATATATATATATATATATATATATATATATATATATATATATATATATATATATATACATATACGTATATATATAAATATGTGAGAGAGAGAGAGAGAGAAAGAGAGAGAGAGAGAGAGAGAGAGAGAGAGAGAGAGAGAGAGAGAGAGAGAGAGAGAGAGAGAGAGAGAATATTCTAATTGTTTCCCTGGCGATAATGAGATAAAGGACGAAAGAGCTAAAGCAAAATAATTGTTTTAAGGGCGTTAAAACAATAACAACAAAGGACTTGGACTATTTTCTTAGCTGATCCGAAGAGCCCCTAACTCCAGGTGAAGTTAATATTAGTTTTTGATAATGAAAAAGGACACAGGAGCTTTCTTCCCTATATGAAAATTAGATTGCCGTTTTTCTTCCAGCATGAGAGAGAGATAGCTTAACTTTTTAACAATCTATCATCCGTTCTCTTTTGTAGATAAGGGTCTTTTATGATGCTCTCCAGCGAGTAAAAGCTGATGTTATGGCGATAATCGCCTGGAATCACAAAAAAATGTCATCGAATAATAGGCATTCGCTCTTTTCCAACACTGAATTGGAGTGCATGTCGAAACAAATATATTTCTTTTGTCCTTCTCCATCTTTTCAAGTATAAGTTGGGCATTCCTTGAAAATATTGTCCATTTCTTCCGCCTACATTGAGAATCATGATGGCTGCTTGTATTCCTGTGTATTCCTTGTCATCGGCTTCAGATAGCACTGAACGCTAAGCGCTTCCCATTGTTTTACTTTGTTTTCAGGCAAAAATAATAATACCTGTTAGAGAAATACTAATAGGTGGACTTGACACATAAAAGTAGAATTTTAAAATGTCTTGAAACGCGAATATAAATAGAATGAAATCAAACAATAAAAGTTCAAACATGTAACAAAAGAGCCTCATTACAATGATAGAATTCTAACAGTTGAAAGGCTGTTGCAATAGTCATCATTTTGTAACATTCTCATCGCCACTGTTTTTGGAATTCCATTTCAGTGATGCATTCAGCTCGTCAGCACAATAGTGGATGTACTTAATGTCCATCATAATATTTCTCGGACAGTTGACCAATGACTTTTATTTTGAGGTTGGACATTTGGAAAAATAACATCACGATGTGAAATATATATAATGTCATAATGTATATTGTCGTCTTTTGTGAGAGAAGATATTATTCATAACTTGATTACCGTTATTGTCATAACTGCAGTCATGATAAGTCACTGAAGTAACCTACTTCTTTTTAAAAGAAACAAAAGTTAAATATTCACTTTATTAAAGAGGTGAAAAGAAAAAAGGTGTAAACGACTGATGTAACCTGCATAAAGATCGACTTTGTGATATCCACATTCACACAAAAAAGTATAAGTAAGGAGATTCTGTATAACAAGGAGTTAAAGTTAGTCTGAATTCGGATTATTGTAAGGCTTACTAGCAAGTTCAAAAGTCATCAGTTCGACTATCTGTCAGTAGCATTATGTGTCTGTCACTGTACAGTATATAGGCTTTCAGTGAAGATGAGAATTATGTTCTAAATGGACAGATCAGTCTCACGTCCTTAAGGAGTTAGAGAGGTTCCTTCAGGACACACCCAACTTCCTAGGATATGTTGTTTTTTCTTTAAGGATGTTACTTCCTATATTTAAACCGTAATTGCTGCTAAGATGAGATTCTTATGTTCGAATAATATCGGATGACTAAAAGAAATGTTAGCAAAAGTAAAAAGAAGTGGGTATGTACAAATAGCCGAAAGAAGCCTGATTTTGTCTGCCCCATTAGAGATACAACGTAGATCCACCTTAACAGCCAGGAGAGGAGTCTAGTTGCCTTGGATGAACTTATAATTACTATTAGTCGTAGTAGCGTTAGTGTTAGCAGTAGTAGATACAGCTCTAAAAGATTTAGAGGTACATGTAACTAGCCCGTCCTTGAGCGATTATCTCCATTTTTATTGCAGTTGCGTTTGATGTTTGTTTGAGATTTTCTTTTTCCATCATAACGTCGTTGAATGCTGAACTGTAACAAGTAATACAGGATTTTGGTAATTGAAACTGTGGGCTGCTTCATAACCTGACGTAATCATCCTTCTTGTAGAAATCTCGGGTGTTTAAGTAATTGTAAAGTTACGCAACAGTATTGAATAATTGACGAAGAAAGCAGCCAGTCAATAAAAAAGTCATTAAAAATTGAGATGCATATATCAATATATTCAGTACAAAAATTCAACCAAGAGTAACTGAAAAGAAGCAGCGAGCCATTTTTCATTTGTTCTAAAGTAATATTACCAAATGCAAAAAAATAAGCTAGGCAGAAATTGTTAATGAATTACTTCCGACGAAATGTACAAGTCTTGCCTTCTCATGAGTTGAAGAAATGAAGAAAGAATTAGATCTTTTCTTCATTTCAGCGATAATATCACTCAGTGTGATTATCAGTTTCATGAATTGCAATTTCCGAGGAAATTTTTTGGACAGTTTTTATTAATTCCTTGAGGAGAACCGCGTTAATCAACTGCAATTTCCTAGCCAATACTACAGTAGGTGCGTTCTGAAAAATACAGTGGAAATCGGCAAAGAAACCCGGTACCTTTTTTACAAGACCAAAACCAACTTGAAAGGAAGAAAAGGACCTTCCTATAAAAAAAAACTGTTCCCCTTCCTTCTTAGTTAACGAAACGTAAAAGAAACCTTCGTTATTTACTTTGATCCAGTGGTTTTCATCTTACGATTATTCCTCCATTTATGATCATTGTTCCTCGATGTCTCATTTTCCCCTTTTTCTGGCTTCCTTTATGAACATAAAAATCAGTGTACTTACTTACTTTACCTACTCACTTATCATGGATGTTTTTAAGTGAAGAGATCCAAGTGTCAAGAGAATTATCCGACAGTGTATACCTTTTATATATTATGAAATTTTTATATACTATACATGCCTTACTGATTAAAGAGATACATTGATTATTCCCTTACCTCAAGTGACATGGTAATGCTTGAACTTAAGCGCCATTAAGCTGTTGCAAAAAGAAGAAAAAGGTACACAGCGTTCATTTTAGTGTAAAATAGTTAAGCAAGCATATTATGAAGTAAAAGTTATTATTATTATTATTATTATTATTATTATTATTATTATTATTATTATTATTATTATTGTTGTTGTTGTTGTTGTTGTTGAAGCCAAGTTGCAACCCTCTTGTCAAAGCAGAATGCTACAAGCCCGAGGGTACCAATAAGGAAAACAGCCTAGTGCCGAACAGGAAATTGGGGTAAAGAATAGATAATGATAGAGAAATTACAAAGCAAAACAAAAAAGAACAATTCTTCTTCTTCGTCTTCGTTTTAACGTGCTTTTTTCCATTTTTATATGGGTAAGCACGATGTCTTCTTTTGAAGGATTTTGATTTGGCGTTGGGGCAGGCCGTAGCCTCGATCGGCTGCCCTGCCTGACATCGCTTAGACCCCGGTAGCGAATGTGTACATGTATTGTACCAAATCCCCAGCTCCCTTTCTCCCAGCAGCAAGGAGAACTGAGCAGTTAGGTCGACAGTTCGAGGTGGGTGAGGTGTCTGTTATGTTTTTAGATGTTGAAGTGGCTTTGTTTATGTGTGTATCAGTCTGTAACACCCATTTGCTTTCAGCAAACCTATCCGTTGATTACATACATAATCCCGGGGTGTCTACACAGATAGCAAAGTGTCCGCCTCTCTGGACCAGCCGGCTGCGGATTTGAACCCCAGCCACAGACCTCTATGAAGTCTGAGGCTGCTGCTCTACCGACCGAGCCATCAAGGCTCTAAATAAAAAAGAACAATAACAAATTAAATAAATAAGAAGAACAACAAAGTGAACTGAGGCTCTTTTTAGCCTGCTCATCCAAGGAGCATATACACCAATGAAAAGATCTGGATAAGGGGATCCAGTGTCCTAGACATGTAACAATCATACTCGAGACTATGGTATGGTGCACTTAGTGACTTCAAGGACATACTGCAGGTGCATTTAAAGGTTTAAATGGTCATGGTGCAGAGACTATGGCAGAGTTCTAAATATGAAAGGACATGGAGTAAAGGATATATACCACATTCAGCTGTTTAATGGCACATTTTATTGCTTGATAAATGCAAAGCTGTTATGGCACATTTAAAGGACTGAAAAGTCTTGGCATAAAGGCTATGGCGCAGTCAAGGGTTTGAATGATCCTGTTACAGGTGGCTTTAGCAAATTTAATGCTGTAATGTAAATAATACAGAAACTTTGACATATTTTAGTGGTAGAGGCCAAGGTACAATACAGTTCAGGGATTGAAAGGTCATTGTTAGACTAAGGGACATTTAAAGGTCTGAATTGATTATGGTACAGTTAACGGTATCAAGTTTTTAGTATAGAGGCTAGGAACACATACTGTAAGGGTTTGAATCTCATGGCAAAGAGGCTATAGCACATTCGAGTGTTGGAGAGGTTCTTTTACAGTGGGTGTGATACATTTAAGGATTTGAAAGTTCTGGGCACAGGTATCATGGCATATTTGAGGGTTTGAAAGGTAATGGTATCGGAGTCTATAGCACACTTATAAGTTTGAGAAAATTGGCAATTTTCACCGTCAAGTGTTAGGTTGACGAAAATAAAATGAACGAGAGCTTGTTTCTCTGACTACACTTGCCTTTCCAAATTCTTTCTTGCAACATTTCCTGCGCGAAAAAGTTGAAAGTTCCTGAAATGGTGAGGCAGGCAAGAACTTTAACGGATAATAGGAAGAGAGAGTTAATTCTCGGAATGATTGGTCTCAGTTTATTACAGAATAAAAGTCTCCTCCAGTAATAAGATTATCTTTTCGCGTAATGAACCATTTAACGGTCCCCTCTACTTAGCTAAATTCATTATCAGATCAGCAGCGTTTAATGATATACCAACAAAAGGTTATCAGCAAGAAATATCTTGTAAACGAAATTGATATTTTACTCTCAATACAAAATTTGCAAAGTTGAATTGAAAGGCTACTGTTTAGGCTCCAACACAATGTATTACGCATTGAAGATAATTGAAAGAAATGTATAGAAAGTCAGTAAACACACACACATACATACATACAGTACACACACACACACACACACACACACACACACACACATATATATATATATATATATATATATATATATATATATATATATATATATATATATATATATATATATATGTGTGTGTGTGTGTGTGTGTGTGTGTGTAAAAATCACGAAGGTGACCTTTGGAAAAGACAGATGATGATCTGGCGGGTCACTTTCGCTGTAGAGCCATTGGTACTGGTGGCGAGGAATGTCTGACGTATGCATTTGGGATCTGACGAATGCATTTTAAGCGCATAGAAACAATGTGTGTTCGTTCGGTCACTAAACTAATGCATTGGAAATGGCCCGCTCCGTTGGGGTATGTGCATGCGTGTGTGCGATCCCCCATTACATATGACGGGAGGCATATGGACTCACGAGAGGACTGGCTTCGATGGGTGGTGTTTGTGTTTGCCTTGTGGGTGTTTAAGGACCACCACCCTGAAAATACCTTATCTAGCGGCCATAAGGAGTGAGTACCATAACTAATGAACACGTATTTTTCCAGACTTTGTATAGTGCTGCAGTGAAATCCCGTTGCGCCTCCCTGACGCATTTTCCTCTTTTGAATATGAATATTAATTTCAGGTTTTAATGTATGATATGTTTCTTCCTACAGGAAACTCGAACATTGTCCTGGAAGGACAAGGAGTGGGAAGTGGTGTTATTACTTTTACAGACTATAAGACTTGTATTGTATTTGATACGACCTTATTATTTTTGCTTGATGACAAGGGGGACATTGCCTATTATGGTTTGATATAAAATAATATCTATGCTTATTTGGGGAACAGGGTTCCCTATAGTAAAGTGTTCCTTTGATGGGGAGTGTGAGTCACTCCATGTTATAATCGTAGTCTTTGCAGAGTTACTTTCGTTAAATTTGTTAATAAAGTCTAGTTTTCTATATCAGTGTCTCATTCCAGTAGGCCTTTGTGTAAAGATGGGTTAGAGAGAATCTTATGACGGAAAAAGAAGGGATCTGCTGACCCAGGGAAGGCCACAGCTACCAAGAACATCTCTAGGAAAGTGAGATGCTAAATTCTGTTCTTAAAATAGGTTCATCAATATAAAGACGGCCCTCGATCCCGGGCAGTTAACAGTGGTGGCAGCAATGGGATTCAAACCCACGCCTCCTGGGAGACCGTGTGTGTGTGTGTAAAGTATACCTTAGTTTAACCAGACCACTGAGCTGATTAACAGTTCTCTTAGGGCTGCCCCGAAGGATTAGACTTATTTTACGTGGCTAAGAACCAATTAGGTTACCTAGCAGCGGGACCTACAGCTTATTGTGGAATCCGAACCACATTATACCGAGAAATGAATTTCTATCGCCAGAAATAAATTCCTCTAATTCTTCATTGGCTGGCCAGAGACTCGAACTAGGGCCAAGCGGAGTGCTAGCCATCAACCTTACCGACTCATCCAACGAGGAACTAGTGTGTGTGTAATACATATATATATATATATATATATATATATATATATATATATATATATATATATATATATATATATTTATATAAATAATCAACATACATACACGTGTGTAACAGAAATAAATTTCTGACTCACATCAGGATCGAACCCATGCCTTTCAATTGAAAGACAAGACCGCTGCCAACCAAGCCATACAAGTCATGAAAGAAATTGAAACCTATGTACCACTGTACTTAAGACTTTACCTGGGCAGGCTAATTGTCTTACATACCAGCCAGTTTTCCCCAACTTCCCGACGTGGTTGGCAGTGGTCTTGTCTTTCAATTGAAAGACCTGGGTTCGATCTTGGTGTAAGTCAGAAGTTTATTTCTGTTTCACACGTGGTTGTGTGTTGATTATTTCTATCATATTCACTCAGAAAGACTAATTCGAATGAAATGCTGTCAGTAGGGTCATTGCTGAGTCGGAATTAAGGGAAAACACGCTGGTATGCAAGGCAGTTAGCCTGCCAGGTAAAGCCTTAGGTATAGTGGTACTGAGGTTCCAACTTCTTTTATGACTCGTGTGGCTTGGTTGGCAGCGGTCTTGTCTTTCAGTTGAAAAACCTGGTTTCGATACTGATTGGAGGCGTTGATATATGAATGATATTATCGCTTCAGACGCCACACGAAGCAAAGGCCTTTGAAAATCCGCCATGTCTCTTTCTTTGCTTTCACTTTCACTAATATCCACTCGTCTACAGTCTCTCATCGCATAGTTTTCATCCAAGTAGGTCTTGATCTTCAAATTCTTCAGGTAGCATGCATTGTTTCATATAGATATATATACATTATGTATATATGTATGTATATATATATATATATATATATATATATATGTGTGTGTGTGTGTGTGTGTGTGTGTGTGTGTGTGTGTGTGTGTGTGTGTGTATAGTGTGTGTGTGTGTGTGTGCCTGAGGTTTATAAAAATTATACAAGTAAAATAGAAGGGTAGATAAAGAGATAATAACTGTCACTCCTGCTTAAAGAGAATGTGAAAAAATTAGAATTTAAGCATAGCTTAGTAAAGGAGATAAAATACTATTAAGTTTTAATAAAATTAAGATAAAATGTGCAAGGACTTTCCAGTGCGAGGATATAATTTTTCAGTAATAGTTTTAGCTTATTTCAAAACTCTTGTTCTTGCAGCTTATGCCACCGATTAGTTCTTGTTCATTGAAGTATTACATTCCTCTCTCTCTCTCTCTCTCTCTCTCTCTCTCTCTCTCTCTCTCTCTCTCTCTCTCTCTCTCTCTCTCAAATGAGGTCAATCATAGATTCTCTTAGAATTATACATTACAGACGTTTCAGCTTTAAAAAATTGCATTGATGAGTATTTCATAATATGAATGAGAAGCATTCGCATGTATTAGTAAGCGTTACGAAATTAGGGTTTGTAATACACACATATATGTACATATATATATATATATATATATATATATATATATATATATATATATATATATATATATATATATATATATATATATATATATATAGAGAGAGAGAGAGAGAGAGAGAGAGAGAGAGAGAGAGAGAGAGAGAGAGAGAGAGAGAGAGAGAGAGGTCTTGAGAATTGCCCCTGGAGTTCACTGTAGCTATGGTTACAGGTCAAGTGCATTCAGGGCTCTCATGCAACTTCTAGGAGCGGAGAACATTACTTCGATCTACACGCCGTCGGCGCCTGGGGAAGTGTTGTTTAAGTGTGTAATTATGGAAAGAAATGTCATTTCACTTTACAGTACTTTTTTCTAGGAAAAAACTACGCTCAGAGAAATCTGTAACCAAAAATACTCAGACACTCACTCTTTTTCTTCCGATGTTTGACGGGATTTTTATTGTTTTATAACATTGTATTTTACAATATGATAAAAGAAGTATGTCGAATTACCATTAGTTAGAATATCTAATTTCAGACTGATTTTTACATCCTGTGCTTATTTAAGCATAAAGCTTTATTTTCTTAGTTAGGTCGCCGATGTACGAACTGCTGTTCACAGAAGTAACTATGTTTTAATTATGTTTACACTTTAGGTCGTGAAACCCCCGATTCATGAACAACTAAAGCTTCTTTGATCTAGTAAACAAATACGAAGATTAAATTTCCCTAGGCTAGGTATGCTGGTGGGAAGCTGTAGCCCGGCGGGTGTATCATTTCTTAGGAAATGGGGACATAGTACATTCCTGAAATCGAAAGCAGTCTCCAATATAATGTCCCGATGGCGGCACAAACAAATAAGGTTCCATACACGGAGAGAAAAAGACCTACTCAGACCTTCAGGAGCTTCTGAGAACGTGAGTGCACGTTCCTTAATGGAGGGAAATATTAGTGTAGATATTTCATGGAAATACAGAGCAAAAAGTAGCCTTATCTACTGGATCCTCAGTAATGTTACTCACAAAGAAATGAAAGTGATCGCTATCTGCAGAGAGGAGCTGATATAAAATAACTAATCTTTATGTAAGTGTGGAATAAACTTTCAGGAAAAAAGAAACATTTCACAGTTTTTCTGTATAATCTTGTTTTATGAGGATAACAAGAAAGAAACTGACGTGACTTCCTGAATTAAGGTCGAACGGTGTGAGAAAAAGAATTGGAGCTTATTAGTTGATAACAATAAGATTAATTGTTCGAGGAAAGCAATTAGAAACAAAGAGTTTCCATTTTTTTTTTTGAAGTGAAAGCTATGAAGACGTTTTCAAACCATGTGACTGTCTCAATTGCGATTTCATACTTTGTATAAACAGAAGTGTCAGTGCCATGAAATCAAACTCTCCAAATAATAAGCGAATGTAAAATCATTTGAAGAAGCGTAGGGTGTTGAAATAAATACGTGCTTAAGGTAAGAGAGAGTTCGATTTTTTAATTAGCTGAAAAGCATTGGATTTAATCTTTCAAAAATAGAGTATGAAGAGCTCAATAGGGCTACTTGCGGCACCAAATGAGCACACCCAGTTTGCATTTGGTGATAAAGTGAACACTAATGGAAAGGTCGAAAGGAATAAAACAGGCCGTGTTAAAAAAAAAAAAACTGAATAGATTATCATTCGAATCTGTAATGGAAAGATGCAGTAACTGATGTATTTAGGAGTTATCGCCAGTTATTTAACTACCAAAAAAAAAAGACTCATCCTTAAACAACTTGAAAATCTTCCAATCAGGAACAGGAAATTTTTTTATTCTATATACGAATGTTGCATGGTGTGTTAATGTTTATTATCTTTGGCTTTCCGTTTAGTTCCTGATTTTGATATATCTAAAGCTTCAGAAAAGTGACTGAAGATATCTCTTTTGAGAAAAAATATTATGTGAAATGTGTTATTGAAAATCACATTTATACCTTAGCTAGATGAATCGGAATGGAATAATCAAAATCAAATAATAAATTTCCTATAAAGATTGCAAATGCGGAACTATGACTACATTTTTATAATAAGAGCGCCAGTTGTATCTTCCTAATCATGATAGACTACCAAGCAATATTTTTATCAGAAGTAACTGCATGATTATAGAATGACAAATGGTGATGCACATTCATAGTAAAAAGCGTGTTTCGTGATAATGAAAAAGTACTGGGTCAGTGTCCTAAACTGTCTCCTCGAGAGTTGAACGATTTCGAAGCAAAATCATAACATTGCCGTAAATGAATCAATAGTTCCTTGAATGAAACGCCTCACCACCGAAGACAGAAGCCATTATGCAGAGGAATTAGGAATAATGAGATGCAGGAACGAGATTAGGAAAACTGATTGAATATCATGGGGATAAAGAGACAATCAACAGGAAGGAAAAGATTTGTTAGGTGAGAAATCCCTGAATGACATTTGCGATTAGACTTGCAACGATCTAATCTCTCTCTCTCTCTCTCTCTCTCTCTCTCTCTCTCTCTCTCTCTCTCTCTCTCTCTCTCTCTCTGGCCCCCATCCAATCAACATCATTTTTAGATATGCAAAATTGTGAGAGTTCGCAACACTTTCATCAATGAGTGGGACCTGCATGATTAATACGGTAATTTCCTATTTAATTCTGAACAATCAAGAGGGATAATTACGCGGGGGAACAGATACTTAAAAACAGGAAAATCTATTACCAGATATAAACTAAATAAAAAAAAATTTATTCAATCGGTTTATTCATCGAGTTCAAAGGAAACGTGTACCAAAGTTACAACTTTGTATCCGACCTGCAAAATCAATCTATATTTTGCAAACATAAAACCTACACGGATTTGATTTTAGAGCCAAATATCGAATTATATAACAAGCAACAAAGTATATGTCTTTGACGTTATGAAACCGGCTTTCAGCTTGTTATCTCCAGCATCGAGCCCCTTGAAGCTCATATACCTCATTAACTAACTTTTATGGTACTGATTTTGTCTTTTTTTAATTACCCGAGCTAAAGGACCTGAAGGTTATACCATTCGATATATCATAAGTGGAACGGGTGGAAATATATTCCAGGAACGAGCACATATTATGCGGATCACGAAGCATTATTATTATTTATTTTGAATTTTGCTGCGTCCGTCTCATTATGGATTCTTACGTATCATGACTATTTATCATGCTGATAATGTCACTTTCTATGTACCATAATTTGTTCTTAATTTTATTGAGTTGTAACCGACTGCCATCAAGTTCTTGACCAACTCTGTGATTTCGGTCAAATTTCTGTTAAATTCATAATGTAAATGAATCTTTTAGTTTTGATGACTTTCTGATTCCACAACAGTTAGCGTACTCCGTTTTCTGTGAAATATCCAGTCCAATTTTTACTTAAGCTTAGTCAGTTCCATACAGACCTTACGGTTATAATCTTTCCAATCATTTCACTGATCGTTCACATAAGTATGTTAGTCAACTGTTCAGTTCCGGATTCCAAACACGAGAACTTCTTATTCTCCTTTGTGATAATCCTCTTAGGCGTGACAAGGAGAAATTGGGAGAAAAAAAGTAACTGGTACCGAAAGCAGGCTCCCTTAACTTGGCTATTATCTTATTGCAATTACAGCACGTGGTTATTCATTTACCCATTTCTTCTTTAATAAGAATTAAACTTTTATCTTGTCTTTCATCTATTTTTTTCTATAAAATGGCTCGTAATATAAATTCTTCTATTCTCTATGTTTTTATGTTTTCTTTTCCTTTTTATTTTTAGGAATGTTGTTCTGAATATTCCTCTTGTCTTCCCTTTTCTATTCCAAAGCTATCAGTTTCTATGTTGCATTTTCATCAAATGTTTTCAGGTCTCCAACCTTCCTGGGCAGTACTTTGAGACAGAGATTTATTTTTCCATTTTTCATATATGTTTTTCAACTGTGGGACGACAGAGTTTTTCCTCTCCAGCAAACCGACCTTCCGTCTTCAGGCAGAAAAGTGTTGGAAACTGAAAAATAAAATAGGATATTCATATTAATAGAACATTACTTTTATGGAGTATTATTTTAGTTAGGTTTCATTCCAAATGTCGGTTGTGTTGTTTATGGACGCGAAGGTCGATGGGATGGAAGACATTGTCCTATTTTTAAGGCAAATATCGATAGGATAGGAAATTCCGTGCCCTTCTTCGATGCAAGGGTCTTTCGAATGGAAAAATGATGTTCTGTTTCGATGCTTATTGTTGATAGGATAGGAAACATAGTGTCCTTTATTGAAACATGTTGATGGGAAGGAAAACCTAGTGGCCTTTTTCGAAGTAAAGGTCGATGGGATGGGAAAAGCGTTCTTCCTGTGGAAAGATAAATGGGAGGAGAAGTATCCTTTTTCAGTGCAGAGGTCGACTGGATGGGAAACAAAATATCCTTCTAAGAAACGCAGTATTGTCCTTTTCTAATGCAGTGGCCTATGGGATGGGAAACACTGTGTCCATTTTCAATGCAGTGGTCAGTGGGATAGGAAACACGGTGTCCTTTTTCGATGCAGTGGTCTATGGGTGGGACACACGGATCCTTTTTTGATGCAGTGGTCTATGGGTGGGACACACGGTGTCCTTTTTTGATGCAGTGGTCTATGGTATGGGAAACACAGTGTCCTTTTTTGATGCAATGATGGTCGATGAGATAGGAAACACAGCGTTCTTTTTTTATGCAGTGGTCGGTTGGATGGGAAACAGTGTCCTTTTTTGGTGCTAGAGTCGATGGGAAGGGGAACAGTGTCTTTTATTAATGCCAGAGTCGATGGGATGGGAAGAATAGTGTCTTTTTCGATGAAGAGTCGATAGGATGAGAAATATAGTGCCCTTTAAGAGATGCAAAGACCGATGCAATGGGAAACTTAGTGCCCTATTTTGATGAAGAGGTCGACGGGATGGTAATCCTAGTGCCCTTTTGGGGTGCAAAGATCATGGGACGGGAAACTTTAGCTTTTCGATGCAGGTCAGTGCTATGCGAAACTTGCGTCCTTCTCGATGCAGTTTGATGGGGTGGGATGCATAAAGCTCTTAGCTGTATAAATGTTATTTAACTCGTGAAAATTATCAGCTGGACTTTACCCTTTAACGACGTGTCATGCATAGGATTGAAAAAAGCACTGGAAAAGAAGGAAAGAATAGAAACTTACTCACATCTCTTTCGTATTTCCAAGGGCTGCTTATTTGTTGCACAATGAACTTACTGTATCGAAAAATCTAAAATCTCATTTTTTACGGAATTTGTATTAACAGAAATTGTAGATACGTCTTTAGTGACAGAATTTATTACAGGGGAATTAGATGGAAAAAGTGTGTAGAGATGCAGAACAAGCATTTCTACACCCAGTAACTCGCAGCAATTAAATCTCATCGAGCGGAAGTACTGCCTCATTGACATCACTTGAATAATGCCTTTGTTGCTCTCTATTATGTTTTTGCATATAAGGTGAATGATGGTGGAAGTCAGTCAGTGAGTTATAATCTCTTTTTAATTGAAACGGCTCACTTCCTCTCCAATACTTTACTGTGACTTTATATACAGTTGATTTGAAACCTGTAAGCTTTTGCAATTCAGTTACCCTTAAATTCAGTTGGATATCTCTGCCGTAAACACATTCTGACGAAATACTAGTTTTCGTTTCATAGAGATTTCTTGCACACGATTAAAGAGAAGGGAATGAATTACTAATCTTGGATCAAAACGATTAGTCATTTTAGCGCAGTTACCTTTCTGTTGGTATTACACCATTCATAGATGAATTACAGGCACTAGATCCTCTTGGTTGTACGCACTTTTGGTGTGACATTTCGCCCCAGTATTGCTTGATTTTCGTATTCGGCTATTTCTTATTAAAAAAGAAAATCTGTGGATTTTATTTACCTTATATTCATGAAGCTTTTATAACAGATGCATCATGATTTTACGCTTCAGGTTATTATCAGAATAATATTAATAACATTCAGCGTGTCGAACCTAGTAATGACTTAATAACAGCAAAGAAACTCTATGTGTGAATTAACACACTGAAAGGAGAGAATTCTTCTTGTGATTGTCTGAAATTCGCTGATAAAGTCATGAAGTGAAGATCATTTAAGAAGCTGAAGGCAAAGGAAAAACCTTTTCCATTCGCATAAATATTCACGAACCCGTTCTCTTTTAAAATCTCAACGGAGACCTTTCAGCAAAGTCATTAATCGAGACATTTCCATTTGTACTTCTTTCCTTCCTCACACTCGTAAAACTCATATTAATCCCATGAGCGTCTTACGGCTTTATGAGACTTTTTCTTTAGCATCAATTTTTACAAGGAAAACTCTTCTTCAGTTGCAAGAACTGAGAAGATTTATGTTAACGCCGTTGACAAGTACAGCCTATCCTTTTTTCTCCTTAGTGAAATGAGAATAAGCACCGGAAGTCATTAGGGAAATTGAAGGAATTTATTCACCGTCAGAGAACTGAAAAGCTTTCCTCTTCTTGCATTAAAGTACAGATTAATATTCCAGAAGATATCTTGGCATGGAAGTAATAGAAAAATATAGTAACCCAAAACTATACCGAGGATATTCTTAAATCATGTTTAAGAAAAATGTAGTGTATATTATGTCAGTCTAATTTATCTGTCACATTAAGGGGTTGAGAATTAAAGATGTGAACAATTCAACTTGTGGGAATTAGTTTTTGATTTATGCAAGGGAATTTGTCAAAATCGATAGCCAAGTAAATAAGTAAGTGTCGTAAAAGTGATGTACAAAAGGGTATAGGCTTCATATGAACAAACAAGTGGAAATAGAAATATGCATAAGAGAAAAATTTTAAAAGTCATTGGGCGAGACGGACATTTTGCATCAGTATCTACAGTTCGCCCTTATGTTGAATTTTTTGCAAATTTATATATATATATATATATATATATATATATATATATATATATATATATATATATATATATATATATATATATACACACACTATATCCATATCACGGAGATATGGAACGTGATGAATGTATAAATAAAGGCTAATGCCACGAAGGGAAATTGAAACAACGGATTTACCTTTGTTCAGGTAGGTCCACTAATTATTTCAAATGTGCTGGATTCCAGGTGCATCTGTTCCTTATAATCCCCATCCTCTGGGATATCTGATGTCATCTTTCAATATACGACCTTTCTTGTAAACTTATTTTGATATTTTTCGTCAGTCTTCTAGTAAAGGACAGTTGTGTCGAAAGGCATAGTAACCACTCCGTTGTATGAATTTTTCTTCGTGGAATTACTCTCTCTCTCTCTCTCTCTCTCTATATATATATATATATATATATATATATATATATATATATATATATATATATATATATATATATATATATATGTATGTATGTATGTATGTATGTATGTATGTATGTATGTATGTATGTATGTATGTATGTATGTATGTATGTATATCCAATGCAACACGAAGGGACGCGTGCTTGAGAATGTTATAAAATCCACGTCAGAAGGTGAGTGAAAACTGGGACTTTGAACAAGTACTTTCGTAGTTTATTCTATATTTTCAAGTTCATACTTGGCTATATCAGTGGCTATATCTAAAAGGTTTTTAGAGATAACACTTCGTGAATAAAATTAGTAGTTAGATGGTAGGACAGTAAGAAAAGATACCAAGAGGGAAATTACAGAAATTAAAAATGAATATGAGGTAATGAAGAAGGGGAGATGAAGATGGCTTAGATTTGTCCCTCAGTCCACGCCGGTGAGAATAGTACAGTATATGATACTCGGCTGGGTTCCTGCAGGCACCAGGAGAGTTGAATGACCCAGACCTAATAGGATGAGAGCTGTGAGTACGGGAGGCTGGAGTTGAGTGGAGATTTGTGGAAGTGAAAGCACAGGAAACACGGAATTTCACAGAGACTCTTTGCTTGGCACAGCATTAGAGGTAGTGGTGATATTGTCTAAAAGTGTTATTGAAACGTTTACCTTTATTTCATAAATATAATAACGTCACTGTTCCGCTGCTCTTAAGATAAATGAAAAATAACTATTTGTAATTCAGAATTTTCAAATTCGTAATTTTCATGACTGCTATGACATAATAAACCGTTATTCAAATTCTGTTCTCATTATCAATAGCTGTGCAATCAGTAACAGCTAAATTACAATATTCATTTTCATAGCTTGAGGGGCTTCAAATAATGTGGTATTTCCATTTCTGCAATTTGTGAAAATGTCACAAGTGAATATTTTTTTTTTTTATTATTACAGAGAATAATACTGGAAAAGGTAATTCTTGCCCAGCAATTTACTGATGATATTGTTTTATGTTAAAAAAATGTTTGTATGTCCTCTTTGTTTTATGCTGCTACTACATTTGTGTAAATGAATGGGAATTGTCAGGAATGAATAATAGAATTAATCAATGGATTTTTCTTTATTGGTTGCTCTTTTCTTCTCCAGTTTTACCATTGGCCTTAACTTTCGAATGCAATCCGATAGTTCCTTCAGAACTGACGATTTTTATGTGAATCTACTTAATAGGCGAAGCTAGCACATCACTGAAAACATGTTATTGCGGTTTTCTGTGCCACATCTAATATCGTTAGATTTTGACCTAAATTAGGTTCCACTTTATTTTGAAGCATTAAGAACGTGAGGCTTTGGTTTCAAAGCGAAGTTTCCTTTCTTTGTTGATATCTATCTCGGTAGGCAACAGTTTGCCTTGAGTAAATAATATAAAGTGCAAGCTCTTGTCAGCTGGGGTCCTGTGAGCACCAGAAGAGTAGGACTGCCTAGGCCTACTTGGGTGAGAACTGAGGCGGGCGGCCAGTGATGAGTGGAGTTCTGTGGATGATAATGGACCGGAAAGAATACCAAGCTCAATAACAGCGCGAGCCTAAAATGTCAGAAATTTCATTGTTTATTATCAGTGTTTTAATCAGTGTGGAAAAATATTTATAGAATGGGCGAATTTTCAAGGACATCACTGTTTAAAAAGAGTATCTTTATAGCACACGAAACATTTCGAGAAAATGCTCTCGCCTCATTTGAGTCAAGTGTGAAAAGCTTGTTACTTCGTAACGCAAGTTCTACTGTCTCCGCTTCTTATTAATGCTTCGTGAGCTTTGAAATCATTGCTCTGATCTCGCAGTAGAAGAACGTGCATTTATTTATTTAATGCCTTACTTTCCAAAATGTACGTTGGGCATTTAAACTTCATTCAAGCCAGATTCACCAAGGTCCTTGAAATACCTTTTTGAATATGCATCTCTTGACATAAAGGTCCACTGATTATCATCTTTATTAGACAAACCCCAGAGTAAAATAGTAAATCTTCATCTCTGATTCTGCATATGATTACAGTAAACTTGACTATCACTAATGCTCTCTCTCTCTCTCTCTCTCTCTCTCTCTCTCTCTCTCTCTCTCTCTCTCTCTCTCTCTCTCTCTCTCTCTCTCTCTTTCCAAGCTTAGCAAATTGAAACCAATGCAGTTTTTGAAGATTCAGTCGAGTCTTAATTTTATAATTTTGCGACTTGAAAAAGTTACCCCGTGTTAATTACAAGAAGAGGGATTGAATTTAATCTTTCAGGTAAGAGGAAGGGTTCTCGGGAGAGTTATTACAGCATTACGACCTTAATTCTTTTTCAGGACCTGATAATTTTTTCTTCACGTTTTTCCGAAACTGGCGACATTAAAAAAGTCTTACAAAATTGTAAGACTGTAAAGAGATTAATATGATAACTGATATTGAAAAGAAGAGAAGGACATGAAATAGCAAGGGGGTCACTCTCATTATTGTTGATAATAAAAGATTTCATTGTGACATAAAGTGGCAGTGCTTCTTGAGGTTAAATTTATTTTTTTAATGATATTTGATCAGATAAAATATCTTTGTTATACACAAAATCCTTGGCATTTTGACTAGAGCAGCTTAGAGAGTTATGGATAAGGTATCAGTAATGAAGGTAATTTATATCAGTTAAACGCCTGAGTCCCATCGGTGTTGTAATACCAACAGAAGGGGAATTACTTTCAAGTTGTCGTAAGTCGCGCGTCAAGATATGCTATGAATCTGTTTCCTGTACATCACGTTCCAAAATACGGGAGTGTTACGTCAGAAGCGTTTACTTGAGAAGGAGCCAGGTTTTCCAAAAGCTTACTCAACAAAATAATTTACAAGAAGAGTAATAACAACAATATATAACGTTAAAGTCAGTAGTTAGAGATAAAATGACTCGTATTACTGAGAAAACAGCCGATTCTTTATTGATTACTTTCTGTCATAATTCACGATATATTCTAAAACCACAACGAAACCAATGAGATTTAATCTCTGCAAATGATTAGTGTTAATCACTATTCACTGCCTCGATACAGTTTTCTCCTCTGATTTGCTGCTATAAATTCCGTCGCAAATGGCATTTCCACAGTTCCTCCTAATAGAAATTTTACATTAATTGAGGGCATTAATATATGAAAATGAGCTAGAGATAATTAGATGCAGATGATTATGTCTTCTGTGAATAAACGGCTTTGAAATAAACGAAATTTGAATGAAGTCCAACTAATTTTTCTCTTTCATAACCCGTTCCAGTGTAGTATTTGGGGTTTTTTTAAGCAATAAACGTCAGTGACATCTTACCTGTCACCTGCAGTATTTACATCGTCTGCCCCGTGCCTTTTTATATGGTCTCTGTTGCTTTACTGCCATCACCACTACAATTACCTTGTTCACGGAGAGGTGTTTTACCCCAGGCGCACAAAAAAAAAAAAGTTTCAAGACGCGTCAAAGTTCTGGAAAGAAAGAGAAAGCATATCTGTTCACCTTTAGCTTTTCATGTGTATATGTGTTAAAAGCCCCAGTAAAATCAAGATCTTGGGACAGATAACGATTTATTACATTCCTGGATTTTCAGTAAAAAAAAATCATACAGTTGTTTTTTAATGTATCTTGGATATTGGCATCGTTATTGAATGCAATATAATCGCATTGTGTGCCGTTACCAAATTCACTTTATCTGTAAATTTATGCTGAAGGAAAGAAAATGGAATAATGCCTAACGTTTTATATATATTTTATATTACAAAATTTTTAAACAAGTCATGCCATAGAATGACAGTAACTGATACCAAAACCCAGAATATTCATGTCGTTTAGATAAAGGGTACTTTATTTCTGACTTCCACGTTTTTACAGAAAAGTTTAGAAATTTCAGTTTTTGGGTGAATCTGCTTCAAATAACAACCCTTACCAGCGGGATAAAGAACATTACATGGATCATCTTAAAAAAAATCGGTATTGGAATTCTCAAAGAACCTTTCTCTATACTTAGTGCGTACTAGCGGGTATGAATAGCAGTGAACTAAATATATTATTGAAAAATTTATTGCATCATCACAAATGATAAAGTATAATCATATATTGTTATTTATTCTTGTTAAATTTATTTTACGAAAAAGTATATAAATGTTGTCTCTCATCAGATCACTTTGTCAGTTCGACATTTTATTTGTATTTTTAACATATTGCAATAAAATAAAACTATAAGTTTCCTAGCCTGATAACTAACTTTTCAAAGGGAAGTATTAGAAATTCTCGCTGAACACAAACATGCTTGGTCAGAGCAATACTGTGGTGCTACATTAGAAATGAAATATTGGTATACAGCGTGTTTTATACAGAGAAAGTGTCAGTATCTCCTTTGCTTCCTGCACCCCAAATGTGGGGACCTGATATATCAGTGCATTATTTTTGTAAATACTAAAACTGTATTTCAGTACATGTGGTAGTTAATCCTCCTTTGTCTACGAGAAGTGGTTTAATTCTTCCGAAGTAGTAGATCCCTGGTACATACATATGCATAAACATACGTACATTTTATATATATATATATGTATATATGTATATTTATAGTATAATATATATGTATATGTATATATAATATATATTTTATATATATATATATATATATATATATATATATATATATATATATATATATTGTAAGTACTTCTTAAATCATTTCTTTGGTTTCTCTTTAACGAAGTTAAATTTTAATTTTTACATAAGTCACGAGAAACTGCTTGTTGGTTCTTTTCGCTCCTCTCAAGGATTTTGTATTTGTTGTTATATAGTTAAATTATCCACTTGTTTCTTTTTTTATATTTCAACGAGAGAAGTATCGTCTTCAGTAATTGCTTCTTTCGCCCGATGGTTTTTCACTGCTTTTCTTGTCGCCCCTACTTGTGGGGGGTGGGGAGTTGTCCATCAGGCGAAAGTTGATTGTTACGGTTCCTCGAAGGGAGGTTCAGCACCCCATATTTCTTCTGCACTCTTCGCTATTTGTTGTCTGTTTTCCTTGACTGAACCAGTTTCAGTGTAATTTCACCATATTTGGGGAACGTTTATTGACAGTATGAATTAATGTGTATCTCATTTACTTTGTGAATTATTAGTGTCAAGGACAAAGTCAATTATTGGTGTTAAGTTTCATCGCTGTGCCACCGCCTGTCGTGTACACGTGAGTGAGTTGATTTCGTTCTACTACTGTGACATTTCTCTCATACTCTTTAGTGTAATAGTTAGGTAGGAGATTGAGGTATGTGTGAGGGTATTGTATATGTTTGTGTGTTTTTTTCTAGTTCCTCAAGCAGGTTTTGGGGACATTTTTCGTTAAGTGTTTTTTGTGAATAAATAAGTGTTAAATTTAGGCATTTGGTTTTTGTCACCCCTCTTTGAGTGTTTGTCACCTAAAGTCTGGTGTGTAGTTAATCTTTGTCTGGACTGGCAATTGACTTTATTGAACTGAGGACCTGTTTTGAAAAACATTTGTGGCTCTTGGTAAAGAGCTCATAACAATATATACAATATATATATGTATGTATATATGTTTGAATGTATGTATGTATGCATGCATGCATGTATGTATATCCTCGTCTAGATAAGGGATGCCGTTGAGTAGTTAGTAACCTTACCCAGCTAAAAAGCTTTCAAAAAGCGAGCTTCCGGCTGGGTTTGGGGAACTGGCAATGACTTTCACTCATTTACTAATAAATTGAGAGTGTCTTACTATACTTGTGTAGTGAATTACGTACCTGGCAGTTAGTTGACTACTTTGGGTTTCAGCAAGGACTGAGAATTGGGTTAGGCTAGGAGAGAGGCTTCCTGAGAGCGACACCCTTAAAGAGTGCTGACGTATAAGGTAAAGATGTGTGCTTATATATATATATATATATATATATATATATATATATATATATATATATATATATATATATATATATATATGTGTGTGTGTGTGTTTGTATTACATACACATATATATAAATATATGTATGTATATATATATATATATATATATATATATATATATATATATATATATATATATATATATATATACACCACAAAATCCACTTAAGAAGGTGAGTGAAAACCAGGAATTTGAACAAGTACTTTCTTTGTTTACTCTACATTTTTAAGTTCACACTGAATTCAAAAGAAGTTGACAGAGCTTTATATACAAAAACAGGAGGGGGCCGGGGTTACAGTTTGTTAATCTGGGCAGCATGTTCTTAAAACAAAAAAAGACAGGGACAAAGGATCAAGGGATAATCCAGGGTGGGTTCATGGTGGACGTAGCTTCAGTAAACACAGTCTCTAGCAGATTCCTTTTACGATGGTCGTTGACCTTGTAGATTATCGTTGACTTATCCCAGTTCATCACATGGCCTGTCTTAAGCCAATGATCCCTAATGCCATTATTTGATAAGCCTCTTGAAATGGTATGTTTGTGTCGGGAGCTTCTTACTTTTAGTCCTTTCGATATTTGACCAATACAAGTCTTATTACATTCTTTGCAAGGAATATTGTATACAATATTGTATATAAAGCTCTGTCAACTTCTTTTATATTCAGTGTGAACTTGAAAATGTAGAATGAGTTAAGAAAGTACTTGTTCAAAGTCCTGGTTTTCACTTACCTTCTTACGTGGATTTTGTGATATTCTCAAGCGTGTGTTCCTTCATGCTGCATTAGATATATATATATATATATATATATATATATATATATATATATATATATATATATATATATATATATATATATATATATATATATATTATATGTGTGTATATATATATATATATATATATATATGTCATGTATGAAAAAATTTTCACATTTCCCACGTGAAAATAAATCTTCAGAAAACGTTTGGAATTGACTGTATACAAAAATACTCGCTGTATTATCTTAAAAGAAAAGAAAATGTTCGGAGTTGCGCAAATTAACTATTAGTCCCAACAGAACCTACATTTTTTCAGCATTTCAAATATACCCCTATATAACGTGGAATTTTCAATATAAAATCTTAATGGACGACTGATTGGAATTTCTGAACATTTTCGTAATTTCCGAGTTCGGTGTAAATTATTGCATGTGGACTGACAATATTTGAAACCGGTCAAAGTGGGAAATGTGGCCTCCTGTTGACTTAGTAGTGATGGCAAAGGATCATGTTCCACTGCAAATCCGAGTTATTCAAAACGATAAATATCTTCTTATTACTGGTTTCGTGGCGATAATTTCGTTTGCAGTGGGATAGCTTCATATTTGCCGATGCTTGTCGTTACAGCAAGACCAACACTCTCTCTCTCTCTCTCTCTCTCTCTCTCTCTCTCTCTTGTTCACACATACACACACTTGTTCAACTATTTACATTCTAACTATTTACATTCTAAAGGCGCCTAAAGGCGCCAAAGCGATATCCATACCTTTACTCACTCAGTTTATTTTTACATTTTTCTCTGTTTTTGGAATAGTCTAAACGTAAGGTGGAAGTTGAATGTATTAATGAGAGATGTTTAATCTTCCATTTCATTTGTAAAGAATAAACGGTGAGTGGACGGATTATTTCAGCATTAATGCCTTCGTTCATTTCCAATATTTGACGAATAAAGTTTTTCCTGGAAGGAATCGGTGTTAGAGAAAAGGTCTCATCAAATCATGAGACTGTTGAGATTAGGATGACTTTTCAGAGCGGATGGAGAGAAGGCCACCGATTTACGAGATGAAATTCCCTGATTAATGATATTGCTGAGAAGTGTGATTTCAGGTATTTGAAAAGCTTTTGCTTCATGATTATTCATGCGATTTACCACGACTCATAATCTGAACTTCAGATGAAATGTATGTTTACATTAGATTATTAAGTTTTAGGAAACGGTTGGTGTATTCTTTTTCGTTATTAAACAGGTGAGGGAAAATTGGCTGTGTAGCCATCACCAAAAACTAAAGCTAATTTCAATTTTTTTTCCTTAAAATGCTGAAACGGAAAAAATATTCAGAAATTCTATTTGATAAACGACAAGACCAAGTACCCACAGAATAGACTAGAATTCCCAAAAATGTAACCGCTTGCTAATAACTCCATATTTAAGAAGAGAAAGAACTTTGAAGGATTAGTCCGTTCAGAATTTGAATATTCTACCGCCACACGGGTTTCAAGGCATTTCTCGCGGGACGCGAACAGGACAAACTACTGGGGGAAAAATCTGTCAGGCCGCAACACAAGATATATGTGCACGGTGAAAAATGGAACTCTGGTCGTAAAGTGCTCTTCAGGAAGCTTACGGACCTGTAAAAGAATACAGCTGCAACCGCTTTAGGAAAAAGAGTAAAAGATTATAGCAGAAACCGCTTTAGAAAAAGGTAGAGGTTTTATACATGTGTCATATATATATATATATATATATATATATATATATATATATATATATATATATATATATATATATATATATATATGTGTGTGTGTGTGTGTGTGTGTGTGTGTGTGTGTGTGTGTGTGTGTGTGTGTGTGTATAGAATGTCGCTACCATTTTTATACTTTCAAATATCGAGCCTGGTGACAGTGGCTTCATCCACTGAAATATCAAGAGAGATATAAAATTATTTCGATTTTTATGTACATATTCCCGCCGAATATTTACAGAAATGAAGAACTGACATGCATATATGTAAAACCCTATACAAAGGAAACAGTTATTTCTCTTATCCTTTCCTTTCGGGATTTCCATCATTGGTACCTTACACATCCTGGTTAGCCAGTCAGTCTCATAAACACCACCGCACCGCCGTATCTCACTTAGCATCCATCAAATTCGGTGTTTTTCCGCACTGTACATAATGCCCCGCTCCAACCTCCTAAAGTCACTTACACAGGAAATCTCAGATTGACACAACCTTCCTGTATCCTCCATATGCAATATATCTTCAAATACACATGCTTTCGCCACAGGCCTCTAATATTTATTATGTATTAACTGGAAAGGTGTACGTATCAAAGCACATGAGCTTATAATTATTTTATTTCTCAACTCATTGTTTTTTTTACTAGTCTTTCTTTTGCAGTATTTTCCAGATGCTAAAATGGCGATGATCTTTGATATCACAATCACATATATGACGGAAGTCTATTTCTCTCTGGTAGTGTTTTGATCTCTTCCATGTCTCTTCTAATTACTTCATTACGTTTTTCACCATGCTATTTAACCTTGTCTATTAATAACACTGTTGATCAGAAAAATGTTTCCTACTCTGGTAGAAAACCAAATTCTATCCAAAACAGCTTTCCTGACTTTTTTATACATATTCATAGTTCGTTGTTACATTATGAAACCAGCAAATTCTGTTTGTGAAGGCTGAAGCTCTCAAGTGCCACATCTGTTTCTCGAAGCATTGCCATTAGTTGGTAAAAGATTAGATTGTCCATGTTTTGCTTATTATTCTCATATCTTGGGAGGCTTGACACATAATTATCCATGTCTGAATGTACACAAAGTTTTCCGTCTAATCGTTGCTGCATCTCTCATGAATTCAAAGATTACCTCCAAATTGGCAACAAACTTTTGGTTGCGAATACTTATGGAAAAGGTCTTACTTAACCTCCGGCATTGTTTCCGAAAACTTCAAAACTTTCGAGGTCGCATCTCCTCCAGCTGAACTCCTTGTATACTCTGTGGAATACAAAAGCTCTTCAGGTGCTGTTTGTCCTTCATACCCTTCACTTCAAGAACGTATACTTCTCTGCGTATCTCCTGAATCATTTAACTAAGAACTTATCATTTACATGATTATTATGATGGAAGTCAACAGAAATTCAGCAGCCAACCACGTTTCTTAAAACATTTGAGACTTGGTCCCTTCACAAATTATGAAAGGAAAACGTACATTTATGAAATCTCTTGGTGGTTCTGTTCTTAATGATGAAAAGAAGTCGCTGACAGGTTGCGAAATACCTCCTTGAATGAAGTCGCTTTGAGTCGTAGAGAAATTATGCTCCCCGCGATTCTATACAGACTTGTGGGCATCGTGAGTAAAAGCAGTGGAGACTTATAATTAGGGTCAGTATGTTTAATCCTAGTATTACTAACGAGCATATTTGGCTTTTAAGTGGCATAAAAAGAGAGAATTTTTCTTTTCTGAAAGATGGGGTACAAACATGCACTTCGTTCACATCTGGCGTAAGAAGTCAACAAGGTCAGGCATCGGCAGCTGAGGCACTTCAAAAGGCAAGCACAAGAAAGACTGGTTTTCAGAATATGGTGCAAAGGTCATTTAATGTGCGTCAGGAAGCTGGTATAAAAAAATGTGCGTAGTCAGATGGTTTACATAATGCAATGTGAAGAAACCGTATACCAGACTCTATGCAATATAGCAGGCGTATATGTTATATACGCATTATATATTGTAGAATTTATGTAATATGCCATGCCAGCCGGTTTACATTTTTTATCAGGAAACGTACAGTTATATGTCTTTAGAACTGATATGCATTCTTGATTGCACAGAAATGAATAGAAAATTACAAAGTTAATAATTTATCGCAGACTTGGCACTGACTTCCTGATGTGTTCCTCATGATTTTAGTTTTTTTTTATAGCCTAATATGATTTTGACTGCAGCGGTATAATGGAAGACAAAGAGAGAAAAGAAAGCACAGAATCACTTCAAGTTTCTTCGTTAATGTCCTCAAGGGATTTCCCACCTAACAAGTCCTTCCTTTCCATCAGGTTTCCCTAATCCCCTCCCCTTATCGGATTAGTTCTAATTCTTCCACATAATACCTTTTGTCTTTGATGGTATGCAATTTCATTAAATATATTAAAGATTCATTTACTCATTTACGTGCAAGTTCATGGTTTTATTTTGAGGGAGTAATAATTTCCTGGTGACTTTCGCCAATCTCTCCGCCTTAAAAAAAGAAAATTGAGGACTTTAATCCCCAACTTTATTTCCTTATCGCGAACCTCTCTTAACATCGTGATGCCGTATTAGTCTTCCAACCAGACCTGAGTGCCTGAAATATTGATTTTACAAAATGACCTTTTATCAGTGAAGCGGTATACCGTTTATCAGTGAAGCAGTATATTTGAAAGTACAAAGTGCACTTACTAGTTACACAAAATGTCTTGGGTAAGAAATCTAGTACTATTTAGGAAGCAGTTCTTTCAGGTTAACTAATATTATTTTGCTCTGGGCTTAGGTACCACATCCTTTTTTTTATTAGCCCAATTTCTTGTATTTGTATTTTTTTTTTTTTTTTTTTTTTTTTTTGCTGCAAGAATTTTATGTAATTCGGTAAGATATCTTTTCCTCAATCCTTTTAATTTTCTCTTCCATTTCTGAGTGTATAGTGATTCGATGGGTTCTGGGCTATCACAAACTCATATTTACTTACCAAGGATTAGATGACATTTATCAATTTACGCTAAAGCGTCAATGTAAACATATTACCTGAATTCTTAAATTGATAGGCACTTGTGGCCTCGCTAATTAAGATGAACATCAACTTTGCAAGAAGGTAGTCTGAAGCCCCTCTAATCCTTCTTTCTGAGCCCCTTGTTGACTGACTTGATGTCATGCCCTCCTTCCTAGATCATCAATTCGTCTTTGCAATAAGGAATCTCTTCCTTCTTCTATTCTCTCGTCACCCACTATTCGGTTTTGCAGTTGTTGGCAACATTTTCCTTTTTGATACGTTCAGAATCCTGTTTTCGTTCCTCTCTTAATTAGTAAGGCAAACACGCTTCAAATCCCACCATTTCCGAATCAACCTCTTTGAGGCCAACGAGTACGGGGAAAGCGGCGTGGGTCATTCCCCCCTCACACACACACACACACACACACACACACACACACACACACACACACACACACACACACACACACACCACTCCGCTAGGAGGAGTTAAACCCGGCTTTCAAGGGTCATTAGATATTTGCCCATCTTTTGATTTCTCGTCTGTATTGATACTGAAAAAATATCAATATTTACCCAGCCCAGTTACACAGTCTGTAATTAAGTGCAAAATGCAATATCCTGCAAAGAATAAGGAAATATACTCAGCGGGTCTACTTTAGTAGCGATCCGTAAGCTAGAACTATTGCAGTCTGACATGAGGTTTCATTTTTCTTTTCTATATTATCCTCATTAAACAAAAAATTCACTTATGGGCATATATGCATATATATATATGTGTGTGTGTGTGTGTGTGTGTGTGTGTGTGTGTGAGAGTGTGTGTATAACTGATTCACGATGACATGGAAAGTGATGAATGTATAGATAAAGGCAAATGCCACGAAGGAAAAAATGAAACAGAGTGGTTGCTAGGCCTTTCAAAACACGGTCCTTGACCAGCAGTGTGGCATTTGTTTTATATACATACATATATATATATATATATATATATATATATATATATATATATATATATATATATATATATATATATATATATATATATATACATATACATATATATATATATACAGTATATATATATATAAATATGTATGTATGTATGTATGTATGTATGTATGTATGTATGTATGTATGTATGTATATATGCATATATGTGTGTATATATATGCATATATGTGTGTGTGCGCGCGCAATTTGAACATATTTTTCAGTATCTTTAAGATCTTGTGCTATCAGACTTTTTTTTTCCTTTTAAGTCACTTACTTTCCTTTTCCTTTCAGTCCATTGGCTCTTGTTCTCCCTCTGTTTCTTTTTTGCAGCATTTACCAACGATTCCTTAAGAATTTCACTTTCCATTTATTCTTGGTGAAGTTTAAGTTTGAAGCATCTAACCCTTTTGCTAATTTGGCTCTCAGCTTTCTTAGAAATTCCTTCACTTTTTTTTTTTAACAAAATTCATTCTCAGTTTTTCCCAAAGATTTTGCTTTTTGCTTGTTTTCAAGAAAGCATCAAAGGTTTTTCTATAGCATCTTTGTTTAGTTTTCTTTTTTTTTATGTACACTCGTTATTTCTTGTTCCTATCTTCATTTTTTCTTTTCTCTTAGATTATTATGTCGTTTTTAACTATGCCTTCAGCGTTTGCTGCTCATCTTTCTAGGTTTTAACTTTATCTATGTATATTCAAATCCATCTTTATTTATCCTCCTTTTTATTTTATTTCAATTAAGAAAAGGCTATTCATCTGCACTCTCAATAACTTTCTCCCTGACACTTGTTTCATTAATGAATCAATCTCTGTCATATTGGTTACGATTCTACTTGTATTAACCTCCATTGTTCTCGTAATAAAATCCTTCAAATTCTCATCATCTGATTGGCAATGTCTTACCTCCCGCTTTCCACTGGTGACGTTCTTAGTCTTCGCATCTTTCTGTCCCAAGAATCAATAACAGAACAACGTCCCCGTAATAGTATAAGTGACAAGAATATTTTTGGCTTTGGAATTTGCTTGGGGTTTGACTGTAAGACTTAGAGTACCTTTGATCAAACGACTCTCGTGAATAATATAGTTTTCATCTCTTACCGAATTATTTCGTTTTTACTTCTCTTTCCTGGTTCTGCTTTTTAAAAGTATTTTCTTTGATTTATTTGGCATATTTATTACACCTTCACCTTTCCAGTATTTTAGATATAGAAATCTTCATTATTCACACATTTCCTCGGTATTCCCCATGTTTTGTCATCTTCATTATTACCTAATAATCTTCATGCCGTCTTTCTTCCCCTAAAGAAAACTATGCTAATCTGTCATAATTCATTTATGTGCAGGTGAATTAATTGAGGAATTGAACGCATATTTATTATTTTAATAATCCAGGATTCTCGAATTGGCAATGATTCTACAACAACGTCCTTAATCATAACTTCTGTTTTTGTCGAAGCTGGGGGCCAAGCCCCCCCCCCCTCCAGCTCGAGTCCTTCAGCTCCCCTCTTCTTTTAGCCGTGCTCACGGAGGCTGGGGGCTTGGCCTCTTTGTTAACCTAATTCGACCTTTTTTCCTCCTTCTCTGTTGTTCTTTAGAAACATGTGTCAAAGGAGGCTAATTTGATCATTCTTTTGTCCGGTCAGAATTTCGGGTCTAAAACACATACAGGAAATTCTCCACACATACACACGCACACACAATCACACGTACTTACACGCACATACGTATGTACATATACATATATATATATATATATATATATATATATATATATATATATATATATATATATATATATATATATATATGTGTGTGTGTGTGTGTGTGTGTGTGTGTGTGTGTGTGTGTGTGTGTGTGTGTGTGTGTGTGTGTGTGTAGAGAGAGAGAGAGAGAGAGAGAGAGAGAGAGAGAGAGAATTATTATTTTTATTTTGTGTGAGTGGCAATAAAGTATTCGTAATAAACACCATTTTCATAATCTATTGCTGACTTATAGTTCCTTAAGCAAACAATTTCTTTATGTTCAGCGAAGATTTATACTTTGTACTCCTAATTCATCCGATTTAATTACTTCACCAACCGGGATAATGGGATAACTTTATGACGGAAGAGTTCCCGAGTGTGTTCCATTAATTTTTGTTTAATTGGCTATTGTTGTAAGCTGCTTTTCGACCTGTGAACGTCATGGAAATTGAAATAGAGTTTATTTTGGATACCGTATTTTAGTTATATTCTAACGCTATGTTTTCTAGAAAAAAAAAAAAAAAAATACCGAAGGCTGACCTGCTTGAAAAAACATACCAAATCCTTTTTAGAAGAATCTTATGATAAGAAGTAATAAATGTCTTATTTTTTGAGTATGCTTCTAATAAAGAAATATTGCAGTCTATCTCAGAGGTTAAAAAAAATAAAATTTGGGAAATCCTGAAGGTCTTATAACCAGTATGAATCCAATAATTACAAGATCGAGTGGCGATCTGTTAACGTAGCTCCCACTAGTTGGTACACTCCTTCAAGCACTTTGCAAGAATCTTTTGCCGTTGCTATGGATATCTTAGATCCTCTGGACAAGTTGTGGTATAAGACCCCTTTAGCCAACTTCCTGCTTAAGACTTCTTCTCTTCAAGCTAGTAAGCTTTGACCAGTCTCTCTCTATGACTATACTAGTTACCTTTTGTAAGAACAATTGTCTTACTTTTAACGGCATGCAGATTTTTTTTTCAGATATTTCCATTTCCTTGAGGGCTCTCTCCAAAAGCTGATGTAATCATTAGCCCAATTATAAACTAATTCTCGTTAGCGTGGTCTCCACATCCCAATAACTACGGCCAAATAGATCCACGTAACTTTACAAAAATCTCTTGATATGGATCTGGATAGCTTTATCAATCCAGTTCAGTCTTTCCGTGCCAATTTTCCTCATGTCCCTAGATCAATCAGTGCCAATTTTCCTCATGTCCCTAGATTAACCATCCCAAAATGTTTGAGAGAAATTTTGTATCTACTTCTCTTTTTTATGTTCCCACATGCCAGACTTCTTGATAGGACTAAATGAAGACCTATTAGCGTACATACTATTCTTTATCTGGTTTCAGCTCGGATTTAGTGGACTATATCATACAGTTGCCAACATTTCGGTTTTAGTGGACTATATTATACAGTTTCCAGTTAGTGATTCATCTATTTTTAATTCGGATTTAGTGGACTATATCATACAGTTGCCAGTCAGTATTTCATCTGTTTTCAATTCGGATTTAGTGGACTATATCAGACATTTGCCAAGCAATGCTTTTAGCACTGTATTGAGTCGTAGACACCAGTCACACTATTCACCTTTAGGATAAGAATATCTCTGCCCTCCCCTGTCTGTGCTGATTCATTTGATTTTACTTTTTCTGCGGGAACTTTGTCATCAATTCTTTCTCTGACGTAACTGGATTTGTCCAGCCATGCATTTCTCAGTCTTTTTGCCGTTAAAACTTTGTTTTCATGTAACAAAAAATGTATATCACTCTGGGGAACTGTGCTATTGTTAAACTTGACGAAATCTTCATATTTGTGTGTTTTAGATGTCATAGTGAAATGCCCTAAAATGAAACGCCACATCAATATTATCAGCTGAGAAGGAATGTATAGTAGAATTTTTAGAATACTTGACGGCTATGAATTTCAAGCAGTATAGTGTAGAGAAGAAAGTATTCTACTGTAGCAAGATTTTGTTATTCAAAAAAATACACCTGAGCTTGCCCGTATGAAAACGCCGACGGAGAAGTCGCATGAAGTTTCATAAAAGCTGTGTCCTGTTGTTCCTAAAATATTATGCTTAACCTCAGTATCTCAGGACCTCCTCAAGCGGTGAGGGTATGTGGATCATAATATTGTCCTGTTCCTCTGGAGATGTCATTAGAGCCCTTGAATGCACTCGACTTTTTACTTAGTAATAGTTACCATGAAATCAAGTGGTCATTAGTGAAGACCTAAAGGGTATTCAAGGAAATATCAGGGAAATGAGGTTACATTTAAAGGGGCGTTGCTCTCCCTGTGCCTTTTGAATATAAAAAAAACTATCAAATTTTCACTAATATAAAAACTCGTCTGTAGTCGTTTATTTATTTTTCGTTACACACATGACACTCACTTTATAATAAATCGAACATTCGCTTTATCAGTAAAACAAAGTGGTACTTAACAACTTTTTGTAACCCAGACACCAGGATAAAATGAGTACGACATATTTGAAAAAAATATCTTGTCACAACAGCAATCCATATACACCCTGGTTTGTTCACTGGACGTGTGTGTGTGTGTGTCGCCCGGACTGATTGATAAGCTCAGTAATGACCCCGAACTGTTCCAGATGAAACTTTATTTAGCCTAAAAAAAACACTACTAGATAATTGGTGAAAGGTTTTCTTTGATGAAAGAAATGAATTGGTTTTATGTTGTATTTATAGTTGCCATGTGTCTAATCACCCGGAAATACAGCGAGATCAGATATGCATAATTTTGTAATATGTCGCTAATTCGTGCATTTGAATCAAAACAAATGATTAAGTAAGAGTTGAAACAGTTTCAGTTTTCAGCATAATTTTGTTGTGGCAGTCTTATTTCTTTTCGTGTAATCTCTTCAAATTATTTCTAAAATGAATGGACACCGGATGGTTGCAGGGTTAAATACATCACAAACCGTCAGATTTTCGGCGTGACTCACATCGCAATGCCTAATCCCCAGCAAATCGTAGGGGGTCGTCCAAAAATGGAGAAAAAAAATGCAGTTTCTGTCATAGTTCCAATTTTTTTAAATTATCCCGAAATGGCAAGAGATGAGGACGCAATACAAAAAGAAGGGGAACGTGTGGTTTTTAGGGATAATGATGATGGCCCGCAGTTGGGCAGAACGGAGAGATCGTGACTGTATGTGAGGGGTGGGGGAGGTTGGGGGGTTGACAGCGAAGGAGGGTTGATCTGTTGGTAGAAAGTCAGACTGTCGGGGGACAGAGGAGGCTGAAGGGTGCTGAAGGCTCCTGCTGTCATTTCCTGTCGATCGCTTTCACGCTCCAACAAACATTCAATCTCTCTTTCGCTGCATTTTGTGACTTCCTTGCGAAATACAATACTTTTCCTGTTATCGTTTACCCTATATATGATTTACCGTGTTCTTCACTCTCAGGACTTCCTCTTCGCTTTCCTTTTTACTCTTATTTTGTATTGTTGTGTCAGTGCTTTTATTTCGCGGCTTGTTTACTTTCCCCCCCCCCCCACTTTTTGCTGTTGGTCGAAACGAAGGGAGGGAAATTACAAATATGAAGTTTTGGACTGGTAGCTGACGACCTCGTAAACTGAAGTGCACCGCACCAAATTCCGCGTGAAAAGTTATATGAAGAGCCAGTTAGCAGCTGACTAGATGTAACCGTTTGGAGGAGCAGATGGATAGATCAACAGTCACATACACATATGCATATATATATACATATATATATATATATATATATATATATATATATATATATATATATATATATATATATATATATATATATATATATAATCTCCCAGTCACTTTTTACCAGATTCATATGTAATTATGATAACCATAGTGCCTTTCAACTTCTCGATTTCTTCATGTCATTTGGATACGTTTTTCACTACTAATCCCAATGAAGAACAATACATCAGAATTTCTTTGTTTTGATCTTAGGATTTGCAGTGTCAAGCGTATCCAAAAATTGTGAAGAATTCGATAAGTTAAGAGGGCATTGTCTTTATTACAGTTGTGTGTGGTGTATATATATATATATATATATATATATATATATATATATATATATATATATATATATATATATATATATATTAATACGTGTGAAAGTAGTATAGTTTTCTGATGGGTTGTACATTCAGAAGACTATAACTGGCCTCCAGCTTTCAAACCACGTTTTTATTGAACTCGTGACTGATTTTACACGTGTCAGTGAGATTTTAATTCATTTCAAATGTCATAATTAAACTACTCATCGTGACAAGGAATTACAATTTCTTAAACTATTACATGAATGATCCACATAAAAAAATGTTTCAGCTTCCTTTTATAGATCAATTGGGAATTGAAAGCATAAATGGAAAATATAATGTTATTTATGAAGCTAACTAATAAATAAATAAAAACTGAGAAGTGTCTTTTAATTCAGGCAGTCCGGAGGAGTTCTGCGGAACAAGATGTGTTAATAACGTGGGCAGATTAAGGAGGCCGCGAATTACAGACCTAACTTAGCTTACACGTGACAGGGGAACACATGTCAAATATTAATCTGCAGGACCACCTGTAGTGCTTCATCTCGGCTTTCAGTTCTGAGATTGCGTTGGATTTTCCTCTCCCAACGATTTTTTCTACTTTTTTTTCCTTGAATCTCTTACTTTGTCGCTTCATTATAGCTTGTCAACATGAAAAGACCACTACACATACACACTCACACACACACACACACACACACACATGCGCGCGCGTGCCCTCATACACATATTGGAAGTAAGAGTGGTGATGCATGAAGGGATTGCGTGGGTAATGCTTCTTTGCGGAAGTGGACCGTGGATGTTGAATTATTATGAAGGAGAAAAGGCTGAGGAAGTTAAGGTGAACTATTTGAATTGTATATGCAGCTGCAGAAAAGGTGATGATAATGCGAGAATTGTGGAGAAATGTGTAAATAGTAAAAAGGTTTACATAGGATCAGACTATTTTGAAGAGGTTTGGTCATGTGAAAAGAATGGAAAATGGTAATTTGGTGAAAGGAGGTGTTAGAGGGAAAGGAGAAAGAAAGACCTAGAAATGTTTAGATAGATGGTGTGAAAGATATATTAGGAAGGAAGGGCGAACATTGGCCATAACTTTTCATCTAAACTTTCCAAGATTAATATTTCCCCCTGATATTCCTACTCAGAACTAGAATCATGAAGGAAAAAAGTGTGTTAAACTGGCCGAATTCATTCCTTTTGCGAAGTGTCTATAATTACGATATGATAAATCCTGATTCTCGGTTATTTAAATATTAATCCAGTCAATATTGTAGTATAAGTAATTTTTATAGAACACATCATAAAAATTAACTGCATGCAGACATCGTTAACCTCTTTTTTCAACGGGTAAAATAGAATTTGTAATTTGCTCCGACCTCAAGGTCTTCCAGTGTGTGAGACATCTCAAAATAGAAAACCCCTGAATGTGACGTCGAGTCACGTGTGTCCGATGATCATACAGTTTAATATGCCGTAGCTTGATTACTGCAAGCATTGTGGCCCTCTCCTCAACCCGTCCCTGAATGAGAAACATAAAACTCTTCCCGGCTAGAGTTAATTTCTCTCGTCGGTGATAGGCTTGAATTCATGGCAATTATATATACATTACATGCATATATATATATATATATATATATATATATATATATATATATATATATAGAGAGAGAGAGAGAGAGAGAGAGAGAGAGAGAGAGAGAGAGAGAGAGAGAGAGAGAGAGATAATCAACACACAATCACGCGTGGAACAGAAATAAATTTCTGACTCACATCAGGATCGAACCCAGGTCTTTCAATGGAAAGGCAAGGGCGCTGCCCACTAGGCCATACAAGTCATAAAAGAAGTTGGAACCTGAGAGCAACTGCACCCAAGGAATTACCCGGGCAAGCTAGTTGGGGAAAACACGCTGGTATGCAAGCAGTTAGCGTGCCAAGGTAATTCCTTGGGTGCAGTTGCTCTCAGGTTCCAACTTCTTTTATGACTTGTATGGCCTAGTGGGCAGCGCCCTTACCTTTCAATTGAAAGACCTGGGTTCTGATCCTGATGTGAGTCAGAAATTTATATATATATATATATATATATATATATATATATATATATATATATATATATATATATATATACACACACACACACACACACACACACACACACAAACAACCCGCTATACCAAGTCACGTTCGATTAGCAAAGTTAGGTAACGTTGGGATGGGTCAGTGCTTGGTTGGGTGATCACCAAGAAAAGTCCAAACGCCTTCGCCATGTAAGCTCTTTGACCATTCATGGAGCAGGGTGTGGGGCTGGCAACCTCTTCCCTGTAAAGCTTTCTGTAAACTAGACGGGCACCACTTGCTAGCATCACTTCATTTCATTTAAAGAGAGAGAGAGAGAGAGAGAGAGAGAGAGAGAGAGAGAGAGAGAGAGAGAGAGAGAATATAAGTGATGGCGGTACAGATGAAATTAAAGAAAAAGTTAATTTCTGAATGGTTTATATCATAATGCAATGCACATTTTGATATTTCGAACAATGGTTGGAGTTTCTGTGAAAGGTGTATCTGGGCTTCGCCGTATACTATACCATGAAGGCATTTCCAATTTAAGTCTAAGAAATAAATTCCATCATTGACATATGGTGCTTTTAGTCTCTAGACTTGATATGAACTCTAATCTTAATTGCGGCGCGAGAAAGCATTTAATTATTAAGCCAAAATGCTTTTGGGTATTCATTAGTCGACGTTGATCTTTTATTGGGCTGCGGCAGAGTTGGTTGAAGCTTTCGGTCACGGGACGTTGCATTTGTTTGGTATCTGAATGCTGATTGGATGTCACTTCTTGGTGAAATAAGAGTTTTCCAGAAGCGTGGTTTTCCTTTCTTGGTCTGAAATTAAGATACATTTCTTCGTGTGTTGACGTCGAAGGTCGCTGTTATAGTTCCTCCTGGCGTTATTTTTGTGATATTAACTTGGTTTGATCCCTGCAACCCCCATGGAACAGATTAATTAGGATGTCGAACTCCGTCACTTAAGGTCAGAGGTGAAGCAAAATGTTTTATTATTTAGCTAGTCTTTTCAATGTCCTAATTTATGGAATTGCTCTTCGTCTCGGTTGGTTAAGACCATTCCATAGGTTCACACCATCCCTTGTTCCCTATAACACTGTACCACACTTACAGGCCGCCTTTGGGCAGAGGCCATTGATGGCATAAGGCTTTGAAACCAACCACCACCTACTGGTTTTCAGTATCTGTCTCTATTGTAGTTTTTTTTCTTTTTTCAACGCGTAGTATAAAAATATTCCTGTTAGAATAAAGTTTCTTTTATATACTGCCCTTGAAAAGTTATCGTTCTCTTTGCACGAAAGTTTTCCCGTCAGAGTCAGTGGAAGCAATCAAATTTGTTGTCCCCACCTATCACTCACTCTGGCCTGTATATCACCGATAAAGTGCATCAGTAATTTCTGTTGTTGATATGAAAGGCAGCCCATCTTTCATTTCAGTATTCTTCACATCTTTTTTATTCATTGGTAGAATTCCTGATTTCTTCACATTTTTTTTATTCATTGGTAGAATTCCTGATTTCGCAGGCAGAGAGGATGAGAGAAAGCACAATAAGAAAAAAGATTCTTAGATTTAGTTGTAAGTAGTTTACAAAACTTGAGAAAAATTTATATCTGTCGCAAATATACACGGCAGATTACATATCCATATTGGATGTTATTTCTATCTGTTTAAAAAGTGCTCCGCTTTTTGTTTTGTCTTTTACCTGCAGTGGATAATACATAATTGTAATCTTGACACAGCATACATCATTTACCCTTCAAATCGATATAAAAGGGTAAATCTTTCCCACCCACTTCCCTCGCCCTCGAGTAATGTAATTGAAAGGAAGTTGCCAACAAGTAATTTACTCTTCATTTGAGAGCTGTCTGACATACAAACCCCATCAATTAATTTTTCTTTGGTATACAGATGTAATGTTTCCCTCGAATCCCACGCCCTTGTTCAGAATGAAGCTGCTTACCCTGATAAGTCCTCCAGATCAACTTCACAGAACTCGAACCGAGGAAAATACCGATATCGTTTAAAAGACATTACTGTTAATGAACCTTTTGTCGCAATATCATTAAGGCATCTGATCTAACGAACTCGCCTAAGTAAAGAGGAATCGCTTAATGGTTCATTACGCTAAATGATAATCTTATTATTGGAAAAAGACTTTTATTATTATTGGAAAAAGACTTTTATCCCATAATAAGCTAATGACCCAGTCATTTCATGAATTGATTTCGATCATCTTTTTATCCAATAAACCAGTCGATGGTCTTAACATTGCAGGAGTTTTCACTTTCAGTAGTGAGACATGAAAATACAAAACACATGAAAGCGGGAAGCCTGAAAATGGCCGTGTGATCAGGGCGTGCAGTTATTGATAGCGACAGAAACAACAAATATAGGGAGCATTTTTATATACCCACATTCGTTGATTTTTTTCGACATGTACTCTAACGGTAAATCCAGTAAAGTCGCTGCAAATTGGTGCTTTTTTTACCATTACATTAATGATGGTTCAGCCAGTAGACGGTTTGGAATATTCAGAAGCAGGTAAAATAAAATTGGACTCGAGAGAAAACTTTTACAAATTATTTTAGCAGTTTTTCTTGAACTAGGATGTCAGTTTCTTTTTGTGGGAAGGGTCTCAGAAGAGCCGCACAGTAGATGGAGTTTTAGAACTTTTGTTCTCCGCTCATTGACATGTTCCAGAGTAGAATAAACAAAAAATAGCAATTTAATTCTCCAGTTTGTGGAGATAATCTTACTTTTGAATAAGGTAATTGTAGCCGTAAATTCTTGTTTGTGCGGGCAATACTTTGTAACTTATTAAAATGATCATCATGTCTTGAAACCGGTCTGGGTTCTAATTTTTATAGCCATTGTTTCTTTAATTTTAAGTTAAATTCTTTGCCTACCCTCTTCCACAGGGCCTTTAGTTTAACATCTGCTTGGAATGGTTTTCACGAGGAAATTCTATATCTCCACCAATATTTTATTAGGAACTGTTTCCCATCTGAGCTCTTTTACAAACATTTGCGCAAATTTTTAAATAATATTTTTCAACCAAAATTCAGAATACCAACAGTACCTAAACTATCTTTCTATGCAAGTGTCCCGCTTATTTACGATAAACATTTTTACCAAGATTTACGACAGATAATAAACAAATATTTACCGGCTGTCGAATTGAAACTAATACTTAATAATCCAATGACGATCAGGTCTATGTTTAAATATAAAGAAAGTCTGCACCCTTTGATGACCTCAGGAGTCATATACCTGTTTAATTGCCCCAGATGTGACCTGGGGAAGTACGTGGGCTCCACTCGTAGGTTGTTGAAGGTGAGATTAGACTCTCATCGTGGCGTAAGCTACCGAACGGGTGCTAAATTATCAAACCCCGAATTTTCATGCATAAGAGACCACGGGAAAAAATGCGGATATAATATCAATTACAAGGATTTCAAAATAATAGGCAAAGCTCCGAATGACCACCAACTGTCAATACTAGAATCTCTTTTTATTAAACAACTAGTTCCCCAGTTAAATACTCAGTCCACGTCAACACCTCTATACCTCTCGTGAGTTTCCGTTGGAACCAAAACGGACCCTGAATGTCACTCAGCTTTTGCCCTCAGCACTATTTGGTGTTCATTGTTCCTTTCTGTTCTGTTTCTTTTTATACTTTTATGTAAAATTTCTTTTTTCTCGTTTTAAAATCTGAGTCTATTTTTAATTCTGTTGTCTTTTTAATTTATAGCTTTGAAAATGGGACACATGGTCCTGAAACGTCAGCATAATAAAGTACAATCACTCAAAAAAGTTTTGCAACATACTTCAAAACTTTTCGGACAACAGCCTATAATAGCGACATCTGACGCTATTTGGCAACTCAGTTGTAAGCGCGTGAAACAACTGAACACTAGTGGCGGGTCCGAGAAATTACCTGCAGTTTCCCTTAAGCAGGGCTTTTTCTGATACTGCTTACTGTTGTCATATTTTACTTAATTAAAGGATGTTACTATAATACTTCAGAGGTCATCGCTGTTTTTATGTTTCAATATTTTCATCTCCAACTGCCATCACTATCGTTGTTTTATCTCCTTCATATGTGTGAACTTTGTAGACATAGGCCTACGACTGTTACAAGTTGAACTGTTAGTCTTATTAACATCAACAAATACGACTTTTGTAAAGATTTTTTTCACATTATTATTAATTAAATTTTTGAATGACTAATCCTATGTGTATTATGAACTAGTGAAACTTAATATAAAATATACTGAACTAGACTAACAGATTTCACGTCTATTTTTGTAATACATAGAATATAATCGCACATACACACACATACATACATACATACATACATACATACACACACATACACACACACACACACACACACACACACACATATATATATATATATATATATATATATATATATATATATATATATATATATATATATATATATATAATGCCGTTATCATGTGTAATTTCTCATTTCTTTCATTGCTACTTAGGCCTATCATTTTGATGCCTCTTATGAAGTTAACTGAATATATAACGCCTATTTTTGTATTTCTTATTATCTAAGTTTCTAAAGAATTAAAATTAGCTAGAAGTTCAACATTAATTTAGTTAACGCTAAATGCCAGCAGTGAAGAAGACTACCATGCTCATCAGTGGAGAATGTCTCCTCATCGCAAAAGATGACTCGTACAGAAATCATCGGCCACTGGATTATATTATAACGCAAACCCTAGCCTCTATTCTTTGTGTTTCGCTGATGTGAAGTGTTTCTTGGCAGGAGTACGATGAAATAATATCTTGGTCTCATGTAACCTGTTACGGATGGTTTGAGCAGCAATTTGAAGGGAGAGCGTAATGTTCTCTCTTTATAGCAACATCGGTAGTCAGGGGGGAGTTAGGCGGAGCACCTTCAGTGATCATCCGATGATGATACTTAACAGTAGTGCAACAATGAGGTTGTCCTCCAGTTTTTACAATGAATTTATCATGTTTCCTCGTTTCTCTGTTGTTGTATCCTCTATACATGGTTGTTTTATTTACGCTAAGCTGCCGAGCAATATCTACGATAGAAACATTAGTCTTATGCAAGCTAATGATTGTGGTCCGGCTTAGTGAAGAGACAGTTTAAACTTTTCCTGCCCGAATGTGGAGTCACACGATAACATACGACGTTATGAGATTTTTTCTTTTTTGTTTTTGACAACGATAATGGTTGAATTCTTTCTTTTTTATGTATATATAATTTCATTGATGGTTATTCAATATTATTTTATTAGTCAATAAGCTTTTATCTGGATTCGAAATATAGTTTCTTCTTTGACTCTTTTGCCCAATCATCTGAAGTGAAATTTTTCAAAATGTTTCGTCATTTTTCGTAATATGAATTTTTCACTCACCACTCTTTTTTATATTGTTAACCGTATGATTAATAACCAAAATCGAATAAGAAAATTACATTTCCTTGTAAATATCAAAAGAACAAATTACTGTTAGGTGAACGAAAACTTCTGGAACATGTTGCAGAATATTTTTGAGTGAGTGTACATTGAAAGGACATACTAGGAATTCTCCTTCTCCCCTAACTCGATGTTGTTCATCAGGTTTAAAGCAAACTGCCTTCGACTTTGATATATATATATATATATATATATATATATATATATATATATATATATATATATATATATATATATATCAATCTATATATATATTGATATATATACTGTATATATATATATATATATATATATATATATATATATATCAATCTATATATATATAGGTTATATATATATATATATATATATATATATATATGTATATATATATATAAAATAATAATAATAATAATAATAATAATAATAATAATAATAATAATAATAATAATAATAATGTGCTGCACTGGCGTAGGCGGTACCTGGGAGCTTTCATACTCCATCGAGGTTCTGTTGTTGACAATTTTAGTAATTAAATATCTGGGTCCGTACCATTGGCCTTTTTAACCATTGACTGATTTTTCCCAAAGGCTAATAACTTGAGAATCTGCTGTGTTTCATCATATTTTCTTTAACCGATCTGTTGGTTTCAAACTAAGATGTGCACCCACATACGCACACAGAGACACAGGAACGAAAACACGAAGTCCTTCCAACTCCGTTTATCGGCGAAAATTTGCAAGAACAGCTTAAAACAACATTCAGAACGGGATCATAATACCCACTTTGACCAGACACTATGATAAAGCGTGCTGTTTGATTTCACAAGGTGTTATCTTCTAAAAAGGCAGTATCATCATAAAAACCACGAATCATTAATTCAGCAAATATTATCGTGGTTATTAAAGGATTAGCCTTTTTTTTTTTGACGACGACCTGAATGCGTCATTGAAACCGAATTGCAAAACATGCCGGATAATGATGTCTCAATGGGGTTTCGGGCGAAACAACTTTTCGATCTCTCCCCGTTCCAATTATTGCGTCGCGTTTTCTCCCCCTGCCACAGTCGTTTATGTTTCGGCTTCCATTCTATTCTTTGTATGACTTTCAGTCTGCTATTACTGATTTACTTATTTGTTACGGCATCTCATGCGAATCCGATGATTTATCCATTTATTATTCTTAAATATTTAAGGAATCCAGGGCAAAATTTTTGACAAGATCGACAATGTTATTTTGAAGAGCCACTGCAACACCCTGCTTATCAGAGAAAAATTTTTTTAAACTTGTTGACGAATTTTGCATCACGTTTGCAATGCAGAGTACATTGCAAGCGATACCCACCTGCTAAACTGAATATGATTTAAGGAAAACTGTCAACAAATTACACAACAACAAAAGTGTAAATTCTAAGCAAAGATGATACAGAGAAAGTAACTCCTTGAAATGCATAAAAAAATATGCCAAGTATCTTGTCTGTCATACAGTAAGGCTCAGTATTTTAGTGTCCGAACTGAATCACCCTATTTAAAAATACTAAATGCGACTTTATGTTGCAAATGAATGAAATTAGAAACTCCTTAAAATATGCCAGGTGTCTTGTCTGTCACAGAGTAAGTAAGTGGCAGTATACTAGTTCCCAAATTGAATCACCCTATTTAGAAATACTGAATGTGATTTTATGCTGCAAATGAATGGACTTAGAAACTCCTTTCCCACTGAAACTTAGCTCTTAAAGTGAGCACAAAAAAGATATATAATGGACCGTGCTAATTAGAATAGATATCATGACAGGAACCTTTTGTTAAATATTAGACGGATTAACCAGAATTCCCCGAACTTCGAGTTTTATTAATGTTCCTTTAAGTTTATTTCTATTTTCTTTGTTACTTTTAAACTACACTGAAGCTCCATTTCTCGATTTGTCTAATTGGAATTGTTTCTACGAAGTAAGTTCATAAGAAGCAAGGTTGCATAAAGATCACTAGTGGATCCAGGGGGGGAGCACCTTGGCACGTGCCCTCCCCCATGAAAAATAATGACAAAATAATAATATTGAAGATTTAGATAATAATAACATAAATGAGAAATATAAAAACGGGAAAAAATATAAAATATTTTATAGAAGTAATAAAAGTTTGAGAAAAAAGATAATGATAACAATTATATATATATATATATATATATATATATATATATATATATATATATATATGTGTGTGTGTGTGTGTGTGTGTGTGTGTGTGTGTGTATGTAATGTATAATATGAAAATTGGTGCCCCCCCTCCCATGAAATTTTCTGGATCCGTCAGTGATAAAGATGCCTTGTTGGTGATCACTGCAATCGACTATTAGCAAGGGATAGCTCAAAGTTACATATTATTTTAAGTCACATTCTCGCAATGTCCTGATTTCCAAGTATTCCAGAATCACACATTCCAGGGAAGCTTAGAGAAATCCAAAATAGGAGATGATTGAAGAAGGCAATTTTTCCAGGTACATTTTCATTTCCACTAAAAGGAATCGAGAGATTGGATGAGGAATATAAAGCTAAAATGGTAGACACTCCTGAAGACAGCTAAGTTGGAGAAGGGCATTGGACTCTCAGTCTCATTCCAAAATATATTTTGAAAAACTGGAATAGTTTTTCCTTCTGGATTATAATGTCAGTGTGAAAGGTTGGAAGCAGTAAATTGCTATAATTACAGAGAAATTAATATTTTGCATGATACCGGGATGAAATAACAACTATTGCAGAAAATGGGAAAATATTACGGGGCAAAATAAAAGGATTATTTAGTAAGAAAAAATTAGCACACCCATAAAAATGACAAAGATAGGTCAGAAAATATATATATATGCAAGAGAATAGGGCAACTTTGAATGCAGAACTTGAATAAACGGGATAGAAGGAACTAGCAGAAGTAAGGATTGAAGTGATTAAATCAAGAGGGAACTCAGTGTACTGAAGATGGCAGCTTAGTAAAGTTACTTCAGCGAAACAAACTATTAAAGTGATGAGTCCATATACAGGAAGGAAATTTAAAACCAGAAGAAAAGGGAAAATAAAAAGAATTGATACGAAGAATCTTACATAACAAAGAGGAAGTAACTTCAATAAGAGAAACAGAATCAAATATAAGTGCTAAGCAGGAAAAGAAAATATTAACAAGAGAGGAAAAACTATCAAAACCAGAGAAAACACAAACATTCATGATACTAGAACAAGAGAGTCCATTGTGAAATGCATTCACATTATGACAAAAGAAGGAACGGTTGTGAAAAGGATGACCAATGATTTTCTGTCGTGTCTGATTTCCCTGCTTTGCAAAACTAACTAGTTACCTGGTTTCATAAAAGAAACTGTTCAGTTAAAGCCAAAATGGTCGCTACCATTGTCATATTACGAGTTACCTGGATATGAGTAGAGTTCATGTGAGCAGGAAATGAATGTCAGTGAAATAATACAAAGGTTTCCAAATAAAACTCTTCTCTACAGTTTTACCTTTTTAATTCTTGTTCGGGGATATTATGGCTTGTATATTTTATGTTAATCCACTAAAGATAATAATAATATTTAATGATAATAATAATAATGATAATAATAAAGCCAGAGGGAATTAGGATATTACAAAGTTTACAGTAATGTCATGAAATACCTGGAGGCACATAGATTAAAGTATTATGTTATCGTTTCTGTATTATGTTGATTCTTGACATTACAGTGGTAGATCATGAGATTTTGCAGCAATTGTGAAACTAATTCTTTACGTTAAAATACATAAGTCACATAGGTACACACATATATGTATATAATATACTCGCTCTCATACACACGCACGTGTATATATGTGTGTGTGAGTGTACATATATATTTTGTGTGTGAGTATGTATGTGTATATATATAAATACATATATATATGTATATATGTGTGTATATATATGTATATGTATAATATATATATTATATATATATATATATATATATATGTATATATATACATATAGACTTATACACATATATGATTATAGCCACATTAACACGTGATTTATCACACATCACCCCAGGTGAAGAAATAAGAGACCTACGACCAGTGTCTTACTTTTTCACCTGTGGTGATATGATATGATATACATATATATATATATATATATATATATATATATATATATATATATATATATATATATATATATATTTGATATAGGGAACAGGGTATGATATTAACAGATTCACTCCTCAGCTGCCTTCTGAAGTGGCCTTCATCAAAGAGAAAAGATGTTTTGACTCTGCTTACCTGGATGAATCGGTAGTATGTCAGAATTCATTCGACTCAATTCCTAAATCAAAAAAGTCTTCATAAAACTATGATAGACCATTTTGTTAAGTGTGAAAATGCAGAAGCGCATGTACCATTTGACTCTTGGGAGTGGAGTTCTTGAATAATTAATTTCCAAACATTTCAGATTCTTGGTAAATAACATTTTAAACGCTATACAAGCTAAATATTTCATATATTTTTCTGTTTCTGTTAGGTTCAGTAAGGTCACAATCTGAAAGGGAACTTACATAACAGAACTTTCTAAAGTTGAATAAAGCCTTTAATATTTGGTCATTAGCAGGGAATATATTATTACAGAAACAATAAAACGGCGAGTTATGTTTTGAATAACCGTTGAATAAAAGTTATCATTTTCATTTAGATTCTCGCGACGTGTAACAATATGCTGCTCGTCACTGCTTCATTGGTAAATGACTTTTGAACTTATTTGAAATGCCTCATTAAAGGGCAGTTCAATCAGTCGTCTGTTGTATAAAATAACGAAGAAAATGTTCTGCATTCAGCATTATGAGCGGGAAATTTTACATCGTGGATTTTAAACTTGAAACTTTCATTCCTTAATCCGTATGATTAATCTTACGCAACACGGTGTAACTTGGGTTTTATAGGCGAGTCATTATACTTAGCTTGTAATGCACGATCACGAAAAACTTTTTGGTTATGAGCTAATTTCGGACGAAAGGCGACGAGGATAACTTCCAGTCATAATTGAATTTTTGTTCAATTCTCCACGTATAGAACTGTTTAACTTTGTGTACATAATCAAAATGTTGAATGTTGCCATCTGAATTATATAACAAATGAAGAAATACATTTTTTTTATGAAAAAAATAATCTTCCGTTAAGTGTTTAATTTTCATTCAATATTTCTTATATTTAAAAAGTCATTCCCTTTTATATAATTTTTTTTTTTCGTATGAATAGCTTTCTGCTCTTCTTCATTTTGGTCTTTGTGCGGGAAGTTGGGAACAACATCACGTAGCCTGTCTCGAAATTTTAATGTATTCAGTACCAAATGGCTTAATGATTTGTTTCTAACTTATAAATATACTGTTCCTTTCTGCAAATCAGTTCATTTGTAGCTCTTGAATTAACGATTATGTTTTCACTTTTTTGGTCAAATCTTCATTTTATGATCGTCTGTGGCTGGAGGTGTATCGAAGATGGTTAGAAGCGAAACTGAGTTCAACTACGTCTTCCCGGGTTCTTATTTACTCTAGGTCATATCTCCTGTAACAAAACTATTGATCGTCTAATTAACCAGCTAATTAGCGAGCTGTAAGACGACTTTGGTAGTATATCACTTATTGCAATCCGACCATGCAAACGCAGAATGATATTCAGGTTAACAAATGTTTTGATGTGGAAACATGAGAGGAAGCAATAATGCTCCACACTTTCTTGACACAAACCTGTGTAACCATGGATTCCATCTAACTATCTCTGTTATTATCATGTGTACATTCCCATGAACTGAGGCAGATCTCAAGGCAATATCTTGGAACCAGAAACGATTGTGCGATTCTGCCTCGTATTGAAAATTCATATCATTATTTCATACCTTCAGCATTCAGGTAATTTCAGAGGGCCATTCCATGCAGACTTAATTTGATTTCAGCAAGTTCATCAAATTGTGCAAAAGCTAAAATTCTATTAGAATTTCCTGCACTCATTCAAAAGCGTGAAAAGTTTACGATTGGATTAGTTCATAAAAACTATTGGACTACACAAACATTGAACGAATGACAGCACTTTTATCGAACTTTTGTCGAATGACAACCTTAATAGATTTATCATAACCCCTTTTGAAAGCGCTTATTATTATTCTGAAGAATATGAACGCGTCAAAATATATTCATCTTGACGGTTGGTTTTCTATCGATTTCATCATGCATGCTTTGTAACACTGTAACTATATACATAACTGATATTTAAACAGGCATACATACAGTAAATTCATCGATATTATCAGTAGTCACAATGACCTCTTCACCATGTGCTAAAATGGACAGTGGATGTATATATAATACCTAGGGGACAGCAAGGAATAAAAAGGTGATAAAAAAAGAACAGTGCAGTGTGTTTGAAAATTTATTTAAAAAGAAATAGGCAAGTTTGAAATGTACTTGGAAAAAAGAGGGAAAAATCATGCAGAAAAAAAGGGAAAGGTTCGGTAGGTAAGGAGTAAAAAAAGGCTGTGACTGATGAAATGTTTCGGGGAGAATGGAGGTACGATATTGAGAAAAAAAAGGGGGGTGGGCGGGCAAGGTCTTCTGAAGTGAAGTGAGTTTAATGGGAAAGGCTAATGAGCTAATGGATCCGAGATTAAAAATAGTTAAGTGAGACGCTAGGCAGAGAGAGAGAGAGAGAGAGAGAGAGAGAAAGAGGGCCGTCTTGTAACAAAGTACTGAGTACAGTATTTTGAGGGCTTGTTGAAAGCGGCTGATAGAAGAGAGGCAAGGCGGAAAGAGATGAAAGGGCTGATGTGACAGCCAGAATGATTTTACGAACGATTCTGGAGGATACAAAAGAAAAAACCTGGTTCGAAAAGGCACTAAATGTAAACGCGGGTTCAGTTGTAAGATGATGCTTCAGATTGTGATAAGAATAGAGCAGCGTGGGCTGACCAAGATCCTGTTAAGGGATAAGTTACAGAGGAGTGGTTGAGGGGTATAAATGTCTGACTGAAAAGTGAAAAGGTGAAAGAGGAACTCATGGGTATTATGCTGGGTTTTAAATAGCTCAGTGCAATAATTGTAAATGCGTGTGGAGGGTTTTGAACGAGAGACTAAGCTGGAGAAAGATATTAGAGCTTTCGATAAAAGAACATGTTTCGAGATCCCAGTGAATTTCATCATACATTTGCTCGAGATCTACTCATGAAAAAAGAGGAGAGAATAACCCCTCTCACCTGTCCCAAAACATCGTCTGGTGAGTACAGTCACAGCTACTATCCATTTCAGGGACCGCGAGTCATCGTCTTTCTCAGATATCTTTCAGACTAATTATTTGATCGAAATGGTACTTTGACACAGTGCACGAGACACCTCCCGCTAATTTTTGGTAATACAGTGCATTGTCAAATAGTTTTAGTTGAGGCGTTTGCTCTTGACTTACATGGTGTTGCCAAGCATCGACAGACTATGCATTCGAACGTCCTTTATCCCCATCCCGTCCGTCCCTCCCCCTTCGCCTCCTCATCCCTCCCTCAACCCACTTTCCTGGCGTTCCCATCTCCGGCCCCCCTTTCCTGTATATGGGGGGCAGCAGAATTTCGATTGCGTAGATTAGTCCTGCTGACTCTTGCGACTTTGCCTTTAAAAGTCAAGAGTAATCGCCTTAACTAACACCATTTGACAATGCTCTATATTACCAAAAATTAGCGGGCGGTGTCTTGTACTCTGTGTCAAAGTACCATTTCGATCAAATCGTTAGTTTGAAAGATGTTTGAGAAAAACGATGACAAGCTGTCCCCGAAATGGATAGTAGTCAGAGCTTTAGGTGTAACCACTTCATCTGAGAAACAATCAGCAACAATTATGTGTAGCCAACTAACATCTGTACAAGAAATCTAGTTGTTTATTTCACTGTTCTTTTAAGAATATTTTAATTATGATTAAATTTGTGGTGTGCAGAAAAGCACAGTGCAATTTCCTATAGTTCTCAACACTTGAAAATATTTTTATGCCTGTCTGAGAGAGGAATAAGGATATTTAAATAAGGGTAAGGTCACCTTTAACTTGTCTTTATTGTTGGTAAAACAGCATGGCATGCCAACTTATTTTTACACAAAGAAATATTACAAAGTAAAAACTTCACAAAACACCATTCTCACTCACGACACCTAAACTCGGTTTTTTTTACCGAGGCACATTTGCTCCGACTCGCAGGGGTGTCCTTTTAGCTCGGAAAAGTTTCCTGCTAGCTGATTGGTTGCAAATATTTTGTCCGAATAGCAACATTGTTTTCAAATAATTACCAAGTAATGTGAATCGAAACTTATTTACTAACCTAAATTTCTCTCTCAGATATGTGTTTTGTCAATAAATAATGTTAACGAATAAAGAGATAATAAAGTATTGTGATGGTAAGTCTAAATTTAATAACAACACCCGCCGAAGTCAACGACAGGAGCTTGTTTTCGGATGTACTCTGCATAATTTTTTTACTTTTCACATATTTTAACACCAATCGGGATAAATTACACTAAGCATAAGAAAAACATGTTATTATAAACTTTCTTTGAATACCAGAGTCTACTAAAAACATGGAATTAATAAAACTCGCTATTAGTGGAAACTTCCAGGGAGGTAAAAGGAACAGTCTGCGGCGGCCTGGCGGGAAAAACTATCACAGGTGAATGTCATTGCAGCATTTTCCTGATTTATGTCATTGCAGCTTTTTCCTGATTTATGTAAATGTTGAAATCAGTGTTACGTTACTTAGATTACTTTAATGGCTATATCTGCAATGAAAAAGTTTCTGTACTTCTTTTTGTAGGTGCACGCTAATAAAAATATATTTCGCAGACATTAACAACTTACTCTTTCATGTAAGTTACAGCAGACAATGCGAGATAAGAAAACTTTTTTTCTTATTTTGCGTTCTGTTCAGGACACATATAAGGTTAACACGAGTTTCTGCGGATATTTTGAGAAGTAAAAGAATATGTGACTGAGTAGAATATGTACTATACACATACATTTTAAGGATTAGCTGGCTATATGCGTCTACTGTCAAATACCGAGGCGAGGATGGAAGGGAGGGGGAGGGGTATCGCGTTGTAACTCGGTGAAATTATGAATTCGTTTAATTATTATTTTTATGCAATTTATGGAACACTACAGTATCCTCAAACTGAAAATGGTGCTATTAATAGAATCTATACCTTTACGACAAAATTAGCAAATCCTTTCTATACGGACTTACATCATAGGCCTACATACACCTAGCTTAACTTATATCAAGCATCAGCTACTGTTTACTGTTACTCCTTACCTTAAAGAGTTAAGCAAATTTTATTGCAATTGTCAAAAAATGGTGTAAGACACATAGACATAGGCTAGCCTAGTTTGAAATCTGTGCAAGAAATAAAGCCATAATAAGGGAAGTACATTATTATTATGTAAAAGAAAAAATAGCGTCTTCATATTTATCATCATATTTATCATAATGATATAACAAAAGGCTTCAGCACAAAAGCCTATAAAAGATGATATGTATCTGAAAAGTTTTCTTGCCCATCAACATTTGCTGGCATGTGGATACCGTATGAATAACTAGGCCTACTTATCTAGGTAATTTTATCTAAATTTTATCTAATGCCACAGGCTGTTCCTTTTACCTCCCCGAAAGTTTTCACTAATAGCGAGTTTTATTAATTCCATGTTTTTAGTAGATTCTGGTATTCAAAGAAAGTTTATAATAACATGTTTTTCTTATGCTTAGTGTAGTTTATCCCAATTGGTGTTAAAATATGTGAAAAGTAAAAAAATTATGCAGCGTGCATCCGAAAGCAAGCTCCTGTCGTTGACTTCGGCGGGTGTTGTTATTAAATTTAGACTTACCATCACAGTCCTTTATAATCTCTTTATTCGTTAACATCATTTATTGACAAAACATATATCTGAGGGAGAAAATTAGGTTAGTAAATAAGTTTCGATTCACATTACTTGGTAATTATTTGAAAACAATGTTGCTATTCGGACAAAATATTTGCAACCAATCAGCTAGCAGGAAACTTTTCCGAGCTAAAAGGGCACCCCTGCGAGTCGGAGCAAATGTGCCTCGGTAAAAAAAACCGAGTATAGTGATGTCAATAAAATTTTAACCCTTTCCGCTAGAGGAAAGTAATCGAACCTGAGCATCTTCCTGTTTTGAGATCTCTGGCGCTTAGCTTCTCTCTCGATATTTTATGGGCGAAGGGACAAGAGACGTCAATTAGAGAACCAACGATGTAGGTGCTTGTTTGCGGAATCAAGGAAGTGTTATGAATGGATGGTGAATTAGAGATGTTGGCTGATGACACTCCAGTGACTGGCGATAACAAGTTGTCGTGTGAAGAGAAAGTTGTATGTCAGTGCTAACTAGAAATGATTTGTAAAGGTAAGTGACGTCAGGAAGAGGATTGACGAAATTTAATGTTTTTAATAGTATTATAACAATACCGTCAAAAATTAGGGTAACTATAATATGAGAGGGTTGAAACGACAAGTCCCGACTCAATGAACGTTACTATCTCGCTGGGCTTGAAAGAGGTTGTCCCCTTGCTGAACGACGGCAAGTGTAAAAATGGAGTTCATTACACGTTGACTATTGTTAGTAAAAAAAAAAAGATGAAATACGTTGAAAGAAATTGCGGTCCATATTTTTTTAAGATCAAGACATTTCTAGTAAGATGAGCAAATAAAAAAAAAAAAAAAAAAAAAAACAGAAAACGGCGATCACTGCCATATTCATATTTCAGCTACCTAATCATGCAAGACCATCCTGTGCAAAAAGAAAAAGAAAAATTTGAAATATTAGCTGCTTCATATACCTACACAAGAGGGTCCTCGGCAGCACGTCGAACCCCCTTAAACACACCGCATCATGCACCTGTCACATGCACTGTCTTTATTATTATTATTATTATTATTATTATTATTATTATTATTATTATTATTATTATTATTATTATTATTTTTATTATTATTATTATTATTATTATTATTATTATTATTATTATTATTATTATTATCCGTGAACACTTTATAGTTGATTCGGAAGAGACTGTATTTCCTCCTCACAGATATGAGTCCCATCAAAGCCAGGAAATTTTAATAGTCGCTTAACTATGTATTTCAAGTTTACTGGAACCTTTTGGATGAAAAAATGGATGCGAAAAAAGTGAACTACCGTTGTCAGTTTGTAAAAGCTAGTTATAAATAACTGACATTTTATGTAATTATACATACATATATATTTATATATATATAATTGTTAGCTTAGGTGAAAGCTTGGATCAGTGTTTTGAGATGGTTTGGCCATGTGGAAAGAATGGGCAACGATAGATTGTCGGCAGCGTAAAACAATGAAAGCATTAAGAGAAAAGCCGAGAGGATGAACTAAAACGACTGGGTAGATGTCATGAAAGATCTGTTGGAAAGGAGGGCCTCAACATCTAGGGAATAAGAGAGTGTGGGCTGGATATAGGTCAGTTGAGCCGTGTATGAAAAGGTTTCCGTTGTGTTGCTGATGACCTTTCAGTGTGGATGTATTAAGTGACTGGTGTAGAAGCTTTCTGCACAGGAGATTCATCCATGTTTCAGCAGTTAGAGTATGGATGTTGCAGTGAGCGTTGGCTTGCTTAAAACTGGAGCTTTATATATATATATATATATATATATATATATATATATATATATATATATATATATATATATATGTGTGTGTGTGTGTGTATGTGTTTTTTATATATATATATATATATATATATATATATATATATATATATATATATATATATTGTCACGTTAAGTGATGGTTTTGTGGGAACTGCTGGTTCCCCGCTCGTTCCCTTTTGTGGATTGCTGCCTCCTTACCTTCAAGTTTTTTTTTTTGTTTTGATGTTCTCGTCGGTGAGCTGCCGTTTTTCTTTCTTCAGTCGGGTCTGGTAGGGCAGCGAGGTAGCGGCAGTGGCAGCAGCAGCAGGCAGTTTTTTGGAGTCGACGTTGGTCGAGTTTTTGAGCAGCAAATTGGAGCACGCCTACGAAGTGGAGCACGTCGTAGAGGTGGAGTGTGACCATGAGTAGTCGTGTGACCACGAGCTGCTCATCTTTGATGACAGCGTGAGGCTGTCCTGACGTCTCCATCGGGGTATTCTGGTTGGTGGGGTCTTGTCCCTGTTGCACAGCTGAGGGCTGTCTTGGTGACCCGATGGAGGACGTATGTTTGGTATTTTATTTTCTGCCTGCTGCTGTTTATTTTTGCCTCTTTCTTGTTTAAAGCTACTTTTTGTTTATAAAGTTAATTGTTTAACTTGATTTTGTTTAGTGCTGCCTTTTGGCCATTATTGTACTTATGTTTTTTATCTTTTTGCCAGACCTGACTCACTTGTAAATATTATAAATAAATTAATATTAAGCTCATTATATTGTTTTTGTTGTTTTCCCCTCCTTTGTTTGTTGCATCTGCCGTCAGTCATGACAGCCCCGTCCTGAGTATATTAAAGAACCTGCATAACGACCCACTCGGGTCGTTACATATATATATATATATATATATATATATATATATATACATATATATAATACATGCATGCATGTATGTATGTATATATATATATATATATATATATATATATATATATATATATATATATATATAATATACACACAGTCACGTGTGGAACAGAAATAAATTTCTGACTCACATCAGAATCGAACCCAGGTCTTTCAGTTGAAAGACAAGGGTGCTGCCCACTAGGCCATACAAGTCATAAAAGAAGTTGGAACCTGAGGGCAACTGCACCCAAGGAATTACTTGGACAAGCTAACTGCTTGCATACCAGCGTGTTTTCCCCAACTTCCCGATTCAACAATGACCCAATTGACAGCATTTCATTCGAATTATCCCTTCTGAGCGAATAAGATATAAATAATCAACACACACTCATGTGTGGAACAGAAATAAATTTCCGACTCACATCAGGATCGAACTCAGGTCTTTCAGTTGAAAGGCAAGGGCGCTGCCCACTATGCCATGCAAATCATAAAAGAAGTTGGAACCTGAGGGCGACTGCACCCAAGGAATTTCTATCTTACTCGCTCAGAAGGGATAATTCGAATGAAATGCTGTCAATTGGGTCATTGCTGAGTCGGGAAGTTGGGGAAAACATGATGGTATGCAAGCAGTTAGCTTGTCCAGGTAATTCCTTGGGTGCAGCTGCCCTCAGGTTCCAACTTCTTTTATGACTTGTATGCCCTAGTGGGCAGCGCCCTTCCCTTTCAATTGAAAGACCTGGATTCGATCCTAATGTGAGTCAGAAATTATATATATATATATATATATATATATATATATATATATATATATATATATATATATATATATATATATTTATATATATATATATATATATATATATATATATATATATATGTGTGTGTGTGTGTGTGTGTGTGTGTGCGTGTGTGTTTGCTTATTCTTTATAGCGGAAACGGATGGAAGTAGTTCCAGCAACTTCCCCTTTAAAACCATAGTCAGTAATGGATACCATATTCAATAGGTTGTACAAACCGTCTTCATTCATCCATCAGTCCAATCCTGTCGGAGAAAAGATATTCCTCTCAATAACTTTGCTTCAACTCCACCGACACCTCCTCTACTATCTCATTATTGAGTCCTTGATAGGCCCCACATCTCTCTCTCTCTCTCTCTCTCTCTCTCTCTCTCTCTCTCTTTTGTAAGGTACTGAATCGCTATCATTACCTTCCCCATCAGTGGCTTTAATCTTAGCTCTTCTGATGTCATGATAAGCGCCTTAACTCCAGTATCCCCCCGCCAGACGACATAACTTGGGTAACTTGAACTAGTCACTCATTATTTTTTAACAGCAGGCAGTTACTTGTGAAGAGGACAGAAGCGAGTAAATGTTTTTATAGCTCACAATCGGTAAGATTATCCAGTGCTGAATTATCAGGAAGAAAACAGTGACCGAGTGTTAAGAGTGAAAGAGTGGACACTAGTCTTAATTTGTTCAAAGTTTAAATGATTAAAAAGTCATGAATGATGTATCATAACCCGATTCGAAAGAATAGAAACGTTAAATGTCCGGTAATGTCAATATATTTGTGCAGATACTATTTAGAATAACAAACCAACAATGAAATGAGTTATATGGCGTTCAAACGCCCTCTTTTTTTTTTTTTTTTGAAGTTGAATGCTTTAGCAATCAGGAAAAATATCAATCATAATGTGCTACACGATGAGGAAGGATATTGAGGTAGGCTCAAGAATAGCATATGTTAGACAGAGGTAAATTATGATATGTGCAAGGAGATAAGTTGTTTTCAGGTTCGGTAAATTAAAAAATAAATATCTCAGCCAAGCTACTAGGTACCGTTTCTGTCACTCTTGGAAGTCGTAGTATGCAGTTACTCCTCGGTCATCAGCCTACTCATTCTTATCCTCTGTTCATTCAGATCCGCAGCAATTAAGGACCTTGAAATTCCTATCTCTTAGGCATACTGTTGTGAGGAAAAATATGAATGTCAGTATCAGACTTCTTGGAATTTCATAATTTGTACACGATTTGCTGCCTAGTATGTCGTTAATGTCAGTAAATTTAAAGAGGCGCGATATTCGAGACAAGGTGAGTAAAACTTGCATTCCCTAAATCACCCGCAACCATACATCGTTAGCATAGACGGCCTTGACAATGTCTCCTTTTGCTATGTCATATTTGAAAACTAGAATTAAATTGTATCCTTGTGTGACATGTTTTTCCCCGTACGAAAACAGAAACAAAAAAAAATGCATAAAAAAGGAAATGAAATTTGATAATGATATAAAAAAAACCAGTTCACTGAAAAGATATTAAAATGCCATTCTGAAATGCTTCAAAACCTAGTCGAACACATTTTTCTTGAACACACCTTGAATTCGAAGACTTAAATCGCAATTACCTTCTCCAACGAAAGCGGAAGGTTTTATTTTCACACATACCTGCTTGTGTTACCTGTAGTAGGATAGCTCAAGCACGGGTAATCAGAATTTGATGACACTTGGCAGATGCGTTCATCAGGTGGCCTTATCGACACAATAACTCTTTGGTGAATGTAGCCCAAAGATCATTTATTGCTGTAGAAACACTGACGCTTAATAAATGACAGGGATATTGACGCATAATAAATGACAGGGATATTTGACAGCTTCAGGGACATTTGACAGCTTCATAACCAGATGCATTATTTTTGGGTATCTTTTTCACTTTTAATAAGTTGTGTCTGCAATTCTCTAATAATAATTGCCTTTACACAAAAAATTATTAAGTAGTCTGGCGGAGTTTTGCCCTCTACGTCTGTGCAATGGTGTATTAGAGTCGTTCCCATGTGGTTGCCTAAGAAGTTCTTGTATTTGATATTCGCTAAACTTTTGTTTCATCTCCTGTCTGGGGAGGAACACTAGCCTTGCTCATTATACTTGTTTGAGAGCGTGTGTGTGTGTGTGTGTACTGGAAAATTTAAGAGACTTGGCAAGGACTCACACCAGGGGACTCTTCCCAGAGGTTCCGCTTATGGTAGAAATCGGCTTAGGTGTATGATGGTTTCCATGGTAACGAATTGTCTACTCTGAGCTCATGACTCGCAAAAGAAATCATCACAACAAGGACGCCAGGTTAAGATATATTCCTTGTTTCCTGACAGAACTTGCTAACTTAGACGGACACCTATGAAAACATATTCTTGCAGAACCGTTGACATAAGTAATGAGAATAAGGTAATACATAAACATCATTAATAATAATAATAATAATAATAATAATAATAATAATATAATAATAATAATAATAATAATAATAATAATAATAATAATAATAATAATAAGCTCATACTTTCGGAGATATTACAATAAAACTTTTGTTTCTCATCATGACCCAGAATAGACCTTGAATATAAACAAGAGCTTGGATATGACAGTCGCAAGTGACTCTTATTTTAAGCACAGGTTAAGTAGCGATAATGATGTGTAATTACTATAATTAAATTGCCTTAGATCAATATTTACAATTATTGTAGGTTTTATGAATGAAAAGAATAATTTGTTGTTCACAAATATGACAAACAATCCAGACCCGGGATTTAATCTCCTAATTGTTTAACGATAATTATAATCTTTACACTCTAATTATAGTGTTTCCAAATACATTTTCCCATTTTTATGTTTCTTACAGCTTAGTTTTGGTTCAGTTTTTTATGTTGATTTCTGTCTTAGGTCATCCATGTGAGAATCGAGAAACTGTAGAAAAGCCAATTAGATGCAATGTAATTTACACGTGTTACGATCTCATTCCTCCTCTTATATAACACAAGTAGACCAGGTTTTTTTTATATCTTGCAGTTTCACTTCTACTGTCGCATTTTTACTTCACAAACCTTCTGCTTTCGTGATATAATCACTTCTTTTCTTCCACTCTCTAAACCCTTATACCCTCAAATTCACCCTGCTGACTCTGTGACCTCATTGCATTTGGCAATCTACCCACAGGCCGTTGAAAAGCCGATATAATATAATGACATTTTACGCTCAGTGTTCTCAAGTAAACTGTTTTGATTTTCAGGTAAAAAAAAAATTACAGATGTTTATTTTGATCTCATTAAATATATTGCTAAAATCTATGAATTTTCCCTGCCCAAAATATTTTCTGTTTCTTAATATGAAACCTTACCCAACTGTAGATGTTTCTTACACGCGAGATTTCGCACATCTTTCGGAAGTTTCTCCACACAGAAAATATAATGAACCGCTCAAAATAGAGTTGGCTTTCTGATCAACTTGATTTTTCTACGAAACTTGATGTCGAAGAGAAAATATCTGAGCGCCAGCAATTTCGGAAAAGATAAACAACGGGTTTCGTTCGTTCCAGAGACGTTTTTGCAAGACAAGGGAATTTTACATCGGCGCTAATGGCGGTGATGAACGTTTTTCTAATATTCAAGATGTTAAGAGTTATGAGAGAAAATATTTCAGAGAGAATGTGTTATATTAAAAACATGATAAACATTAGTGACCAAACCAGAACTTTATTTTCTTTTCAGAATTATTACCTTTTATTTTTACGGATAAATTTTCAGTTCTATAACCGATCTTTTCTTAAATATTTTTTAATATTCCTTTTTATTTTGTAATGGAGAGTCCAGTATAAAGAAAAAATAAATTAAAAGATATTTGAAATATATCATATATGTCTGCACAAAGCGTTTGTTTAGACTTATCTGCTTGCCTAGATTGATCATATTTATATATCTTAAATGAGAAGAACTTACTTAAATATAAAACTTTTCATGAAAGCAGGAAGTTAATATGGCAGTGACAAGTCCTGATAAGAGAACATTTCAGTGGGACCAGAACCACTGCCCTATATGGGGTCTGACAAATATGTCTACATCAGACAGCAATACTCTCTCTCTCTCTCTCTCTCTCTCTCTCTCTCTCTCTCTCTCTCTCTCTCTCTCTCATTAAATAACTTCATTAAGGTTAACATGGATCACTTTCATGGAGCGTATAGTTACTTTCCAGAACACTCTATAATCCCAATCTCAGTATTAGTGTTCGGATCTTAATGTGAATCCAGAACGAGACCAGGTGTTATTTCGAGTCATAAGGATTCGTTATTCTAGAACGCAACCATTTCCACATTTTGTACATTCAAGAAACGCTCAAAGTTTCATGTGGCTCCGTGGAAGGAATGTTGTCTCTCAGGATGTCATGAATTAGTATTGAGAGACGGCGTTCGGGATTAATGTCAGTCCGACATAGTATCCTTTCTTGTCCTGTATGTGGTCAAGGGAGAGAGAGAGAGAGAGAGAGAGAGAGAGAGAGAGAGAGAGAGAGAGAGAGAGAGAGAGAGAGACTGATCAGTTTTAGAACTTCAGGTTCTGTTACGTTTAACTTTACAGACAGGTATAAACAAATTATACAGTGTTCACAGGGGACGAAGAATAACCTTAGTAATAGCAAAAATACTGATCGCTGACTAGATCCTGTAAACAGTTAACACGTGGTATTGAAGGCTGCGCATTAGATATAAGCCCGGTAAAAAAGACTTCAGACAAAAAAAAAATCTATATGAAATAATACTTTTCGTCTTTCAAGCTAAGCAAGATTGTTATTTTATTTACTCTCAATTATTTCTAACGATTTATCAGTTAATCTCATAATGAACATTAAACATTTTCCACGGTCATTTTAACTTTGCGTTTAAAGACGCAATAAAAACAGCAAATTTGAAATTACTAATTAATTGCATAAAATATTTCGGTAATAAAGCTGAACTGGTTTTGATATTTTTTAAAACAATGCCAGATCATAATCGGATTCAAGAATTAAGGAAATCCCATTTTTGCTGCGGAGGCCGAAAGACAGGCAACTTAATGGACTTAGTTAACACAAGAATTTTGGAATCAAGGAAAGAAGGGAAGAGAACCAGAAGGAATCGACTATCCTCTTAAGGATGGAAAATTGAGAGGATCAGGAAAACGAAAGCAGGAAGAAAATTCGGAAGCTTTGAATGGAGATTTCAAAACCGTCGCCGAAATCTGTACTTTCAGGAAGAGACCGAGGCCACATTCTGCATAATCATGAAATATTAATGTCGTGGCCTGGCAATCCACTGTTGAGAAATCGGACGCACTGTTAACTGGTGTTTTTCCCTGTTAAGAAATCGGACGTACTGTCGACTGGTGGGTTTCCCTGTTAGGAAATTGGACGTACTCTCGACTGGTGAGTTTCCTTGTTAAGAAATCGGACGTACTGTCGATTGGTGGGTTTCCTTGCTAAGAAATCAGACGTAGTGTCGACTGGTGGGTTTCCCCGTTCAGGAACCGGACGTACTGTTAACTGGTAGTTTTCTCCATTTAGAAATCGGAAGCACTGTCGACTGGTGATTATCTCTGTTAAGAAATCTAACACTGTTACCTGGTATATGCCATGGCGCGATAATGAAATCCTCATAATCAGTGGCTGCGACTATATATTGATGAATTCTATAAATTGATGAATTAGTTGCTGCCTCAGTCCAGCTAAGAACAAAGGCAAGGGATGAATCACCTCAAATATGAGAGCATCATTCCAAACAGGGACCTCGCATATAATGCTGCAGCAACTGGAATGAAGAAAAGACCTACGGACTTCTCAACACAACAATGCATGTTGTTCTGGAAAGGTTGTGATGCGATAACTAAAAGACAGATAAGAACCAGCATGTGGAGTGGTGGTAGAAATAGAAACCAGCGGTCAGCACTATACGTACAAGCAGTAAAATAATATGACTATCTCATATGCCTAGGGGAAAATCCCAGAAAGACTAGAACCATTGACGTTTTAGTAACTGGACATATCACTGACTTCACAGATAATTAAACTGCTGTGCTTGTTGTTTACCTGATATGAAGGCCTTCAGCTCACTTGACGCAATGCTGTCTCATTCCCAGTAACAGCGCCCCCCTCTCTCTCTCTCTCTCTCTCTCTCTCTCTCTCTCTCTCTCTCTCTCTCTCTCTCTCTCTCTCTCTCAACACACACACATACACACACACACACAGATATATATATATATATATGTGTGTGTGTGTGTGTGTGTGTGTGTGTGTGTGTGTGTGTGTGTGTGTGTGTGTGTGTGTGAGCAAAGTTACAGCCACGAAGGAAAAATGAAACAATTGAGATGCTAAGTATTTTCGTCTTATTAACAAGGCATGGTCACAGCAACTAAAGATATACAGAAAAAAGGGCGTATATATATGGTGGGTATAAGTCCTAAGGGAATAGAACCTTTTTGTATTCCCTTAGGCCTTATACCCACCATATACTGTATATGCGCCCTTGTCTCTGTATATCTTTATTGCTGTGACCATGTTTCGGTAATAAGACGAAAGTACTTAGCATCTCAATTGTTTCACCTGTCCTTCGTGGCTGTAACTTTGTTCGTATAATTGTCACGGTTTTACCTTTTTCGTGATTTAAAATCAAATATATATATATACAGTATATATATATATATATATATATATATATATATATATATATATATATATATATATATATATATATATATATATATACATATATATATGTATATGTGTGTGAGTATTTATGATGTATGTGTGTACATATTTGTGTGTGTGTGTGTGTGTGTGTGTGGCTCTTTTAGCGTACAATTCTCCGTGCACACGCAAAAGAAGCCAGTAGTGGAAAACATTCTATCTAGGAAAGTTTTGTAAAAAAAAAAAAAATAATGGAGAAATCCAATCCTGGTGCCAATCGTATCCCCCGTGGGTTGGCAGGAGATCTACCGTCTGACGTGAGGAAAATCGTGTCATTCCTTGGACACAAAAACCAAAGAGTTCCAGATTTTAAAAGAGAAAGAGACGGCGGCGCGATGAAATTGGGTGGCACTTGTTCTTACGACTTTCACGAAAGTATGTGGAAAAGGGGTATGTATTCAGTGTTATGGAGGCAGAATGATATCAGCAAATTGTGAAAATATGTATCCTTACAGAAGTTATAGTTGGCTCACCGAAAAATAGAATTAACTAGACAGATTAACCTCGCATTCTTGCCGATGGACCGGAAAGTCGTGTCAGTTAAGCCAAGGGGTTTATTGTCGACTTGTTATAAAAGGCGATTGTCTGAGAAATGTTCCTCAGGTCACATTTCTTTTATGTCAGAAACTTTTGACATGAAAGATAGATGAGAGACCGAAATAGAACCTGCAGTATGTAAAGGTCGTGCGATTTTCATTGGAGCTTTTTAACGTCTTCTTTTTCTTTGTTTTGAGAAAATTGTGAAAATTAGAAGTAAGAAGTTACATTAAATGCCACTGAAATATATACGTTGATTTTAATACTTTTCAAATTTTGAGAGCATAACGAGAAGTCAAAATTTGGATTTTGATACTACCACGCCAAATGAAATATGCTTAATTTTCTTCCACTTCCATACCTTTTCAAGTGACCTTATAACAACAAACAAGTATTAAATTGTAAAATTATCAGGTATGCCATCGTCTTTATAACATTTAATAACATTGAAACAAAGTGTGAGTTTGGATTTCTGTAATAGCAATGGTGTCTGGAATAAACTGAAGACCTGCTTGACGACGAAGAAGTGGATCAGTAATTGGCTCCTGTTGAACTAGATGTCGGCAGAGCGAATCATTATATTTCAAAGATCGCAATTATTCGCTTGAGACAGAGTTGTGTCACTCGCTTCTCACCTGTATCGATTATGAAGGAAAAGACATTAGAAGCAAGTCGGCTATGTAAGAAGAAAACGGAAAATGGGAAATGGCAACACCACTCGTATGATTCCGAAATTAAGGATGATATCCTTATGACCTTTAAGGTCAATCATCAGCTTGCATAAAATCTTCATCAGCAGCGTGTGTCGGCCGTCTATGCTATCTGCCTCTACCTTCCACAACATCTCTGCCACATCACCTATAGAACTCTTTTATATATATATATATATATATATATATATATATATATATATATATATATATATATATATATATATATATATATTCCTGTCTCTCTTCCCCTCTCCCTCCAGGTGTAAATGAAGTATGCGTCCTTCCCCTAGGCTTCGGGATCTCAACAAGTCTTTTGGAACGACCTTGTCAGGGCTACGTTTATATATATATATATATATATATATATATATATATATATATATATATATATATATATATATATATATATATATATATATATATATATATGTATGTATGCATATATATATATATATGTATATATATATATATATATATATACATACATATATATATGTAGATAGATAGATATGTAATATATATATATATATATATATATATATATATATATATATATATATATTTATATATATATATATATATATAGAGAGAGAGAGAGAGAGAGAGAGAGAGAGAGAGAGAGTTAAATAGATATGTGTATATATATATATTTATATATAGATATAGATATGTAATATATACATACATATATATATATATATATATATATATATATATATATATATATATACACATACTGTACATATGGAGAGAGATAGAGAGGGAGAGAGACGCTAAAAAAATGACACATGATGTACAGTGTATATGCCGATTTATACCCAGTGTTCCATTTTCCCTGCAGTAAATTTGTGTCTGTATATATGTATATATATATATATATATATATATATATATATATATATATATATATATATATATATATATATATGTATGTATATATGAATATATACAGACATATATGTATAAATATATATTTAATATCAGTGCAGATACGGCATCCATTACTTTAAAGCCAAACTTTTCTAATTTAAATGTCTTGAAGTAACAGATGACACATGTTCACTGGCACACATTTATTGAAAATTACCTAAGTATATTACTACAGAATCCTTGAGCTTTTGTGGGCTACTGCCCTCTTCGTCAGAGATGTAAGTGAAAATTACTCTGGGGCACTGTTTATACATGCTCTCGTTTCAGATCTGGCCAGGCGTCCATTGTCGTTTACATTTCAAATTCTCCCGTGAAGGTTTTCCCTTGGGTCGGGATTTATAGCAGGTAAATGGTACAGATGAATCACAGAAGCAGTATCCATGTTAGGTTCTCTAACCACACCCAAAAGGCCGTATTCTGCTAAGACAGTTCGAGGAGATCTCTTCCCAACTACTTAATAATTTGCTTCCAGCCACCATTAGTTGCCAAAGTATAACACACACACACTATAATATATATATATATATGTATATATATATATATATATATATATATATATATATATATATATGTGTGTGTGTGTGTGTGTGTGTGTGTGCGCGCGCGCGTGTGTTTGTGTGTGTGTATAACTGAATCACGAAAATGTGGAACGTGATGAATATATAAATAAAGACAAAATCCACGAAGGAAAGAGAAACAATGGAGTGCTGCAAAGCCTTTCGACTTGTCGTCCTTTACTTAGCAGACTGAAGAAATATAAAAATAAGTTTACAAAGAAAGCTCATATAAATGACAGATGGGGATTGGGAATCTAACACAACTGAAGAATTAGTAGATCTGCCAAAACAGGTTTTACAAAGGATTAGGATCAACCGTTCAGAAGCAGGGACAGGACAATGAAAGATTATACAAGGAGAGGACTGACCACCAAAAAAATGTTATAAAAGTGCAACTCAATAATTCTTTTTTTTTTTGTAAACAATAACAATTTTTGTAAGAGGAACGTATTTACAAATAAAAAATTATATTAAACATACGAATTCATAGAAAATATTTACAAGGTAACTAATTTGTAATCAAGTCAGTGATTTTATCTATTAGGTAATTCTTGAACATTTTTCTAATACTGGGGTCCAGATAATACATGCCAGTGCTAAGGTTAAAATTACACCTAGAAGTAAGCTGTATAATAGCAGGTTCCAAAAGATTTCTTGAAGAGAAATCTTTCAATATGGCAATCACTGAACTTTCAGTCCAATTTATCCTGTGAGAGTTTTCACTTAAATGAATGAATATAGCATTGGATGTTTGTCCAGTTTTGGCTGAATACTTAATGATGCTTGATACATACATCTAAATCTTTGCTAGATTGGCCAATATAAAAAGAGGGGTAGTCCAAATATGGAATTTTATATATTATGTTGTTGTTTTCTTTGGGACTATTTTTTATTAACATTCCTTTTTTCTTCTGATTTTTACGAGCTTTGCACACTGTCAGTCCCCAGTATTTGGATCAAGAAATCGAATACACGATACAACTAGGGGCAGATTTATGTTATCCTTCTCATATACTAGATATTTGTTATAATAAAGCCACCAAAAAGTTTTATAATGAAAGTAACATGGAGAAAGAAGACCCTAAGAACATTCTTAGCTTGCCTTATTTTAGTGGTTTTGAAAACATAAAATCATCGTTAAAATCTTTTAATATCAACCTCGTTTTTTCCTATAATAACACACTAAAAGGAATGTTAATAAAAAAAATAGTCCTAAAGAAAACAACAACATAATATATAAAATTCCATGTTTGGACTGCCCCTCTTTTTATAATGGCCAATCTAGCAAAGATTTAGATGTACGTATCAAGCAACATAAGTATTCAGTCAAAACTGGACAAACATCCAATGCTATATTCATTCATTTAAGTGAAAACTCTCACAGGATAGATTGGACTAAAAGTTCAGTGATTGCCAGACCGAAAGGTTTCTCTTCAAGAAATCTTTTGGAATCCGTTACTATACAGCTTACTTCCAGTTGTAATTTTAACCTTAATTACCTTATATGTATTTTCTATGTAATCGTATGTTTAATATAATTTTTTATTTGTAAAAATGTTCATCTTGCAAAAATTGTTGTTTACAAAAAAAAAAAAAAGAGAATTATTGAGTTGTACTTTTATAACATTTTTCGGTGGTCAGTCAC
>NC_089751.1:38935616-38985616 GCF_040412425.1 Macrobrachium rosenbergii | reverse complement strand
GTGTCTAATCCATAGTTTTCGAGGTCGCTGAGATTAATATTGACACTCCCGATGCCTTTTAAGTCCAAGTTTAGCCCTAATTGGAAGGACGTGAGAAGGGGTGATGTAAAAATACAGGAAAACAACAGATATTAGTGTCCAAGCCATTGTTTTTTAGGTTGCTGAGATGAATAGTGACTCTCCCGATGCCCTTTAAATCATAGTTCAGCTCCGATAGGAAGGGGGATGAGAAGGGGTGGGAAGTTGGGTAAATGTACAAATAACCGAAAACTAAAGATATTAGTGTCTAATCCTTAGTTTTAAAAGTCATTGATATGAATAGTAACACTCCCAATGCCCTTTAAGTTTAAGTTCAGCCCCAATAGGAAGGAGGGTGAGAAGGGTTGAAAAATAAAATGTAAAAAATTACATATATTAGTGTCTAATCTATAGTTTTGAGGTTGCTGAGATGAATAGAGACACTCCCAATGCCCTTTAAGTCCAAGTTCAACCCCAATAGAAATGGGGGGTAAGATGCAGTGAAAGATAATATGTCAAAAATGCTGGGCAATGTAACTGAAGCAACTATCTCAGCAGGAAAAAACTAAAGATATTAGTGCCTAATCCTAGTTTTTGAAGTCGTTGATATGAATAGTAACATTCCCGATGCCCTTTAAGTTCAAGTTCAGCCCCAATAGGAAGGAGGGTGAGAGGGGTTGAAAAATAAAATGTAAAAAATGACAGATATTAGTGTCTAATCTATAGTTTTGAGGTTGCTGAGATGAATAGAGACTCCCAATGCCCTTTAAGTCCAAGTTCAGCCCCGACAGAAATAGGGGGGTGAGATGTGGTGAAACATAATATGTCAAAAATGCTGGGCAATGTAACGGAAGCAACTATCTCAACAGGAAAGGGAGAGAGTGAGAGAGAGAGGGAGAGTGAGAGGGAAAGAAAGTGAGAGAGAGAGCAGAGGGGGTGTTGGGAGGAGAAAGAGGGAGAGAGAGTTTATCAGTTTTCATTCAGAGTTTTCCCGGGCAGCATCGGGTTGGTCAGCTAGTGTGTGTGTATACATATATATATATATATATGTATGTATGTATGTGTGTGTGTGTGTGTGTGTCCGCATGTACAGGTGATTCTTTTTTCTGTATACTTAAACACCAGAATTTATCGTATTATTTATTGTGACCTTTTCTGTTGACGAAGATAATTATATGCATGGAATGTAGGTAGCAATTATGGTAACTGCTAAAGTACTGGATGAATATTTTGTGCACATGACAACCAAGGTTCAGAGTTTAAATCTGAACTCCACAAAGTATCTGTTTATATTAATTAAGCTTTCGCTGTTGAAAATGAAAGGAAAGCCTCTTACTTTCTTGATGTAAAGGAATTTTATTGACCGAAACTAACTATTATATATATATATATATATACTGTATATATATAAATATATATACTGTATATTATATATATATATATATATATATATATATATATATATATATATATATATATATATATATATATATATATATATATACTAAAGGGGAAAAGATTTTCCATCGTCATCTTCACACGTTTAGAATGCTAGTGACTTTACAACTATTAATTGTTCAGTAACACTAAGTTGGGAAAGCGAGCTACTATTTAGGAGTCTACTTGTATACTAATTAACCTTAATATTTTTCCGGAACAACTTTGATTTATTCTGCAAACACATCTAATTAAACGCGACAGTTTGGAACATACACAAATTTGTTACCTTACTCATATAATCATTAGTTTCACTACAGGGCGATTGACTTGGACATGTTTAACCCAGTTTACAATTCCTGTTTGCGAGCACACACCAGGAGGAAAGGGAAACAATAGCTTACTTAGAATATCACATCTCGAAAATAACGTCACGTTGAAACAACAACACAACAAAAGGAAATGAAAAGAGAAGGGAAGAGCGACGAAGCATGAACAGAATGAAATAAATAGGAACACGAATTAATCGGTATTTCAGTAGCACACGTTCATCTTCATATTAACATGTAGCTCATCGTTATGAGTTCCCTGTCGTTCAGGCACATCCTGAATAAAGATGGGAATTAAACAATTATATACTGTATGTATATATATATATATATATATATATATATATATATATATATATATATATATATTGTGTGTGTGTGTGTCTCTGTGTGTGTGCGTATGTATAAACATTTTTATACTCAGAGGTTTTGACTATAATTCTTCCACTCGAGAAAATTGTCTTCATTGTCCAGACCTCTGTTATGATTTTATTCTTTATGTCGTGGAATTATGACCTCTTTGTAGAAGTGTTCCCTAACCTGGTTCATTCAAAGAACTATGGCAAGCTATATAATATAACGGAAAGCCATATTGAGTCTCCAGGGACACATTGTCATTCTTGTACGGGATTCAATAAAGATTCGGGCCATCTGATATGGAGCTGACATGTCATGCTAACCTAATTCGAAATTTTACGACGCATCTGGACTCGGCACAGAATGCAGTAGTAAACTGCAATATCCCTAGTGCCAAATTGGGAAGAAGAGTTACATCAACAACATGATAAAGCCAAATGGCAGCTGTCTCAGCCTTTCTGCCTCTGGGCGATCGTCTACAATAACAATTTCAGGATTCACTGACACTTCAACTGAAAAGGAATGTCTTCCCTGGTCCTCCGGAGTATTTGGTTACTGGCCACACTCTCTCACAAAATATCCAGGGCCTGGTGGCCTATTTGCAAGTCTACTGGAGTGGCCTTTGTCAGCCGATGCTTATTTGTTTGAAAGCCTTCTCAGTGGCTGAGATCCTTCTCAGAAGAGTGCCCTTTAATAAAGGTTTGGAGGAAACGGAATTACTGCCCTGTCTGGCCCTGAATGTGATTGTTGAAGAAGACAGTTTCCTTCCAGTAGGAATGGAAGCTGGCTTAGTGATATTAACTGACCTGCTGTGGGAGTTCCTGGATGGCATCTATGGCTTAAAATTGCCTGGGAATACAAGGCGGAAGAAACGAGGTGGAGTTATTGGCATAATGTAAAACACATGAGTCTTTCCTTGCAATATATATATATATATATATATATATATATATATATATATATATATATATATATATATATATATATATATAGTTTTTGTGTGTTAAGTACGTGATACCTTAGTAAGTAGAGAAACTGCGCTTAACACTGCACTGAATATATAAAATATTTTCACTAATAATTTATATATTCAGTGAAAAGCTGTACCGACTGTCAGTATTCACCTGTTGCATAATTCATTTCATTCCTTGCTAGCGACGTATTCCCAACAATTTCAAAGAAAGCTAAATTTCGTCAAGATATAAACCAAAATAAAGTGAACTATGTATAAACTGGAAGCATCAGAATCCTTATTCTTCGAAACATGAGCAGGCAAAACTTACTTGCTTCTGATAATGTCTTCACGGTAAAATAATGCGTATGCTTTCGCTTAAAAGGTGTTACAACAGTATGTATCATTTAACAGCGTCAAATACGAGCAAAATTCGTGATACAGCTTTTGCTACTAGAAAACCCCACGCAGGGGCGTCCGGACAGAAAGAGAGAGAGAGTGAAAGAGATGTGTGGGAGAGTAGCCCAATATGTGTGACACCCTAAAGCAACTTGGATATCCCGAAATATCCAGGATTCCCACAGCTGCTCGCCGAGAGTCTCTGGCATCTGGATTCGTCCGCATTTGAAGGCAAAGAGACACTTCGGCCCTGCTGATGTTAGATTCAGTTAGAATGCGATGTCAGCGTCATGTCAGAATTACCTTAACCTTGGGCTGTGATTCGTTGATTAATGAAATTACACTAATGCTTTCATCGTGCTTCTTGCATAGGAATTACATGAAAGTAGTGATACACGGCTCTTCCGAATTCTGCGTCAGACATTGCTTCATATGCTCTGCATAATATTCTAATTTATGTAGACCTTAATCTCTCTCTCTCTCTCTCTCTCTCTCTCTCTCTCTCTCTCTCTCTCTCTCTCTCTCTCTCTCTCTCAATTGCTTTTACATACTGGAACGTTGGTTTGCTGAACACGTAGGAAAACACGTTAGCAGTCTTAAGGTTTCAACAGATTGATGTACTTGTAAGGTAATATATATATATATATATATATGTGTGTGTATGGATGATGCATATATATATATATATATATATATATATATATATATATATATATGTATATGTATGTGTATGCATATGTATATACATATATATGTATGTATGTATGTATGTATGTATATATATATATATATGTATATATATATATACACACATACTACATATATATACATACATATATACATATACAAATATATTTACATATATATATATATATATATATATATATATATATATATATATATATATATATATTACAAGTTGCCAAATATGCTTATAAAATTTGGGTATTTACGATTCTATTCAAAATATATCGCCAGCACTTGAATTTCAAATCTTGGGTGGTTTTTCCTTCCACTCACTCCCCGATAGTCTTCATTTGTTTGATCTCTCTCTCTCTCTCTCTCTCTCTCTCTCTCTCTCTCTCTCTCTCTCTCTCTTCTACAGGTACTGCTACTGTCATTATTGTGTTGTGCTCAAGGAGAGGACTCTTCCATCTCCCAAGTGACCCCAGAAAACCGTTCAGGTCACCTCTTCCCACTTTTTTTTTATATGGAAATCGAAAATCCTTGGACGACGTGGTTTAGTGATTTTATTCTATTCTTCTTTTAGCAGTCTTTGGAGTCATCTTCATGCTTCTGTTTTTCCAGAATTATAGCTTTTCTTGCTTAGAAAATATATAATAGATGTAGATAGATAGATGGATAGATAGATAGACAGGTATAGATAAATACATACATATATATATATAATATATATATATCTCTCTTTATATAAATGTATATACAGATAGATAGATAGATACACACACATATATATATATGTGTGTGTATGTGCGTGGGTGTATGTGTGTATTTATGTGTGTGTATATGTTTGTGTGTGAATTTTCAAAGCAAGAAAACTATAATTTAGGAAAAACAGAAATATGAAGATAATTCTAAGCCATGGTAAAAGAATAGAAGTATATATATATATATATATATATATATATATATATATATATATATATATATATATATATTATATATATAATATATATTTATGTATATGTATATATATATATATATATATATATATATATATATATATATATGTATACATTTGTCTTTATTGTATTGCTGTGACTATCCTAATGTTTCATATTTATGCAAACTGTGAAATATTTGAATGACTGAGAATCCTGTGTTCAAAGTATCAGCGTCCATTTGACGAATAAGCGCGATGGATCAAAGTTTACAGCTTATGGCGTTACTTGGAGGATTTCACTAACGTAACTGATCAATCTGAAAAGAATTAAAAATTGTTTTGGAAAATCCTTTGATATGATGAACTCCGTATTTAGTATTTTGCAGTCAATCAATAGATATCTTGTATTCAAACATTAGAACCTGACATTTACAGGAATAAATTGTATTTCAACTAAGGTGTCGGCGATATAATTTGAATTTCAGCAAGTCATAATTCCCCTGACGAAATACAAATAGAAATATGAAAATTAATAGCTGTCAGATCAGTCCTTAATATGATAATTCGCTTTGTTTCTGTCATAGGTGTTTTGCTAATTGGATGGTGACATTTAATGAAACACGGAACAAATATATGTAGACCATAACTGTTAATATTTTGGCCAACGGCCATCTTTTCAAGTCGGTAATATTTAGAATTTAAACTATATTATCTGGAATAGGAATTTGTGTAAATAAATATTTAGATTATATGGGCGTCAATTTCTAGATCCATGGTAATGGTACTTCTAAACCACAGGTCAGAAAAGCAAAGCCATGAACCGCAAAATCGAGGCCAATAGTATTATAAGAAGACTGATATGTTTCATGCGGCATCAGCAAATGTCTTCTTTACAGACATACTACCACCGAATGTTACTGCACATGTGAAATGAAAGTCTGACATTTTAGACTGAAACTTTATACGGAAGTCATACGTGGGAAGAGAAATGAAATAATGTCTTTTGATTCATCTTCTAGTCGTCGCTGTTTATATATATCAGGGATTCCCAACCTTTTCGTTCTTCTTGGGCTTTTTTATAGGTTCCTGTGTACCCCTAAAAATTGAGGATGAAAAAGAAGAAAATGAAATTGATATTGCGATATAATTTTATTATGAAACCTGTTTATGTGGACTGCATAAGAATATTAATGGTAATAAGGAAATAAAAAAAAGACACGACATTGTGCAATCACAATGCAGATTACGTCATGTATTGCGCAGTATTGGCAATTCTCTCAGAGCCAATGTACCCCTGAAGAGTACAAATGTACCACTGGGGGTACATGTACCCCAGGTTGGGAACCCCGATTTATATAAATCATAAGTAGTTAGGCCTATATGATTTACAGCATACACATGAAAACCAGATTATATTCGACTTTTTTTTTTGCAATAACAAAAATTAAAGAAATATTATATGAAAAGATATTAAAAATAAATGAGGAAATATTAACATCCACAAAAACGGCATCATTATTTTTCCTTGCTGTGACTTTTGACTTATTGAAGCAATATGTTTCCGATAATATTAATCTCCATACCTAAACAATAACGACCAAGCGAGCGGAGCGTTTGTCTGAGTTATAACGATCCCATTCTTTTGTACAGAATGGTCATTATGTCCCTTGAGATTTAATCACCGGTAAATTATTGGTTTATGAAATGTAATTCAACACATCTGCACATTTTACCCAAATCCCTATAATAAATTCAATCACAAATGACATTCCTGCAAATCCTGTTAATGGAAAATTCATATTAATTGAGGTCATTTATTTTATGAAAATGAACATTAGATTTCAGATATAGTTAATTAGGTCTTCATTGAATAAACAGCTTTTGATAGCATGACTGGATTTGAATAATACCGCGTGTTTGTTTTTTTTTCCTATGCTGTGCAAAGTCAAAGACCGCAATACTTTCATTTTCAAGTCCTTTGTGGGTTCGAATAACAGTTGACAGTTCGTTATTATACAAAGTTGTGATTTTACTTTTAGCTACTCTATTTTGGGGGTTTCCTCATCGGCTCTCCCACTCATTCTCTCCATTCGTCCAGGCGATGATTATTGATATTTGAAACGACAAAATAAGTCGTTTGAATGGTTAAGTGGAAAATATAAGTAGATGAATAAAAACAGTGCGACATTACGAGGTTTCTTAAGAAGGTATGTAAATCCGCCCATCTCCTGCGATTAGCAAGTAAAAATTAAATTCTCCAAAGACGGGTACGAGTCTTGCCAGATCGATGGCCCTAGGGGATAATTACGCGCAAACTTAAAAATGCAGTTTTTATACCAGGTTAAAGCTTTGTCTTGTAATAAAGCATTTGTTAGTGCAGTCGCAGATCATTTTAATAACAAAGAATACAAAGAAACGAGTCCGTACTATGTAGCAATACTTAATATCAAGATAAATGTAATTAACGACTATCTGTTAATTTCCATTATTCTCGATATGTTTTGTATTCTTTGACTGTGTGTGTGTGTGTATGTGTGTGTGTGTGTGTGTGTGTTTTCAGTGTGACGTTTAACTTCTGTCCACACGTCCGTGACGTCAGGTATTTTTCTGCTCTCACAATATTCTGAGTATTCAGAGACTTAAAAATCAGAAGGGGAATAAATCGAATATTCCATTTAAAAAGAAGCCGTTATTGGCCGAGTCAGAAAAGAGTTGTAGTTTTCATTATTGTTTTCTTTTTTAAATAAGAGCAGAAAATTTCACTTAAAATAATTGACGTTAGGTAAAAACCATCAAACCTTATGATTGTTGTGAAATTAATTTCACTCTGACGATTGGTTGATTGGGAGGAAGAGGAGTAACAATCTTATTTATATATTTATTTATTTGTCTGTTTTTTTTATTTGTTTGCTTGAATAGTTATTTGTTTATTATTTACTTATTTATATGTTTAATTTTTATTTATATTATTTATTTATTTATTTATTTATTCTTTTTATGTTTATTTTAACTGGAATAAATTTAAATCGACAGAAAACCCTCACGGAATCGTACGACTTATAAGATTAACTCCACTTTTAAGAACTGACAGAGGGAACATTGAAATGCAAATGGGAACATCCGATCACTGTCATCGCCGTATGACGTGATTCGAGTTTTTTTTTTTTTTTTTTTGTATTCAGAGCCGTCGTTTCATGAATATTTATGCGGATTTACCTTCACGAACTCTTCTTAATCTGCACATGCTTAAATGACCACAGATTGAGAATGAATTAACATCAGTTTCACTGTTAGGTGTAATAATCTCTTTCCGTTTGTCCCGATGCCCTAATTAATGTTAAATCGAAAATGAAACAGATTTTAATGAAGTGTTTCAGAGCTTGGGGGTTTAAAAGAAGGGTCTTCAAGAAGTTACCTAATTATGGGTGTGAAGCGGAGGTATCCGAAGCGCACGGAGGTTTAAGTTGTGGATCCTGTTATGTATTTTTTTATGAAAAGAAAACACACTAAGGTCAATGAAAAATTCAAAAGCATGAAGAGGGGTCCTGTTAAAAAGGAAAGGCTTTCGGAAGCTTTCGTTATTTATCACTGATGCAGTGAAGAGAAATTAACCATGCGGTAGAAAAACAAATGACATTCCCTAAGTGAAATGTTATGAAAACACAAAAATATATATCCATCCACAAACATTAAGCTACAGATGTCATTTTATAAACAGTTCTCTCTCTCTCTCTCTCTCTCTCTCTCTCTCTCTCTCTCTCTCTCTCTCTCTCTCTCTCTCTCTCTCTCTTCTTATATATATATATATATATATATATATATATATATATATATATATATATATATATATATATAGTGTGTGTGTGTTGGTGGTTGTTTTGTGTGGTGTATGCATGAAGTGAAACTGACTTATGTCCACCTGTATTTAAGAACAATTTATAGTTGTAAATATGTTATTTCCCACTTATATTTTCGGGTTGGATGAGATTTTCCTCTGTTTCAGCTTGAATTTACAAACTAGTTGAAGGCTCTGGAATTCCAATATATAATGTCTTTTACCCGTATGCATATTAAATTGAGCGGTTTATGAAATAACTATCTGACATTCGAATATCGGGAATTCGTTTTAGCTGGAAAATTCCTGTTCAGCCTTTTCACAAAATAAAAAAGGAATTTTTATCTTGGATCAATATATCAATAAATTATGCACCTGGAAATAAGACTGAATCCATATTGCCATTTTCATATAACGTATATATTAGCATTGCTTCATTATTGATGAAAATGCTTTATTTATTCTAAGAGTATATTCTTTTTTTTAGGTTTTTAAAAAATCCTTTGAACGCCATATTAATTACAGATTATGTATAGTCCCGTCGTTCACATTATCTGTTCATAACGTTTAAAATCGACTAATAATTTTGATTTCCAGAAATTTAAATTCAGAAAACAGTGGCACACTGAATATTCGATTCTTCTTCGAAAACAGTAGAACACTGAATATTCAATTCTTCTTCTGTTAGGTCAGCTCAGAGGCATTTACTATAGCAGTGCGTAGTAACTAAATCCCAACGCACATTAAAGAAGAAAACGGGAAAAAATGGCGTAACGAAATCACATACGTTTGATTTCGCGGTATTTAGTTCTTTTATCTCCATACATTATTTTTTTTTTCAGTTGTTTAGAACTTGCCGAGATTAGAAAAAGGTAAGATGAACAATACATCACTTTTCGAAGTAGTGTGCTACTTTGCTTACTAAGCAAGTGTCTTAATTCATTGATAAAATATGGAGGTGTTTGAAATGTAATTTCGTGTTGGAGTTGAACCTTACTCCTAGAAAGAACGTGTTAAAGCCTAAACTCTCATTAAAATGTCGTTTGTAGACAGTTTGTAGACAGTTGATCTGTAGAAGAAAATTGCTTATGTTAGTTGCAGTTCGTAATCTCAGGCAAAGTAGAAAGAATCAGGCAAACAAAATTATCCTGTGTTAATGCGAAACGAAGAAATCTGAAATAAAATAAAAGGATAAATGAAACCTCTGGGACTCGCTGTCTAATTCTGCATGTTGTGATGACATATATTCAGTGATAGTCTTATAATTGCCTTGGTTTTTCTCTGCAATTCTACCTTACTTTCACTGCAAACTAAATGTTATGATAAAAACGTTTGATGGCGGACTTAATTGAAGTTTTTTACTTCATTAAATATGACCTTAAAATAATTCGTCTGCTTTCTTTATTCTCTCATTTAACGCTCTACACAATATAGCTTTTATTTTCTTCTCTTTGTTTCTCTCTTCTGTGCATCATTTTCCATAAATTTATTGTAAAGCTTACTTGGAAAAAATTACCATAGGTTCATATAGTTTGTTTTATTAATAAACGGCTGCGAAAGTAACGTTATTTAATACGTCGATTGACGAAACTAACTGCTAAGACGTGGGTCATTCTTTTCTTTCGTATGAAACCAAAAATAGTGGCTATCTCTAAAGGGAGAATATTTATATACCTTCCTGGAACTCCTTCTTGCAAGGATACAGTTAAAAATTCCGCCTTTCACGTCTCTTACATAAAAAAAATGAATGTTCCTTATAACCTTGGAATATTCCTAATATCTATTCCCCGCAAAAAAAAGTCTTCACGTAAGCATCTTCTCAAAATTAATGTTGCAGCGGAAAGTAATCGAAAATCTTTTCTTGCAAATTCACTTTGAATATGTTGCCTTTGGCTGAAAGGGACAGGATGAAGAAGTTGTGATTTAACCTGACATAGCCATCATCATAACTAAATAAATTTTGCTTATGCTAAGATTATTAGTAGCAAATGCTTTTATCCAAGATCGAATAATAATAATAATAATAATAATAATAATAATAATAATAATGGAAAACTGAAAACATTTCAGAACTGTTTCAACAACTCTAGTAACTCCAACCTTGCATTTAACGGATGTTAAATACTGTAATAAGTTTGTAATGAATCGAATGAAAGATACTTTTTGATGATGGCCCATCAAGATATTAATCAGTTTTGCTTAGCAGCGTCCTATCTTTTTTAATGGTTAGTTTTAATTTCAAAGTTAATAGAAAACCAAATTATGAGTTCCGCTAAAGGAAACTAATAATAATGTTGATAATGACGTTGGCAGTAATTGCATTTCTAATGATAATTTATCGTTACATTGGTGCATGTTGCAAGAGAACTGAAGATTATTCGGCTTGTGCCTGTGTGGTATTCTCTGTAATAAGAATTAGAAGTGAATGGAAGGTAGAATTGTTAAACATGGTAACTAAAGAAAGGGGGAAAGCTGAAACTAAATCTGATTTTCCGGTGGTTACTAATGTTGATGCTTATGATGGGTACCTAAGCTTTTTCAACAGGTGAAATCCGGCGGGAATGGTAGGGCGTTTGCTTAGGTTACCGTTTACCAACCACTTTTGAATAAGGATGTCAAATATCTCTACAGGTATCGCATTACACTTTTATCCTTGTAGAGCAGTGGTTCTTAACCTTTTTTGGCAGTGGCCCAAAATCTTGTCCAAGTTAACCATGGCGACCCATGCCCTCATAAACATTTTTTTTCATATAATTATGCTTCTGAAAACGTGTCACAGAAACAAAAATTACATGCAGAGATTTTTATTAATGCAAGTAGCACACCTGCATAACAATGATCCATAAGAAACACACTGCATTAACTAGCATAAAGAAAACCAAAATGCTTTTGTTTCATGATATAAAATTAAATGTATAATTAGCCTTTGATTTACCACTGTGGAGGAAGAAAAGCAAAATTATTCATACAAGCCTGCTTAACATGTAGTAGGCTACTATTACCATCAGTGAGAACCTTGACTTTGGATTGTTTTGACCAGCTCTTCAAATCTGGGTGATTTTGATGACAGACTGCATCTTAGGTCATCCTCTGGTTGCAGGCGGTTTCTGTACTTTGTCTTTGTGACTGTGAGGGCTGAAAATACTGCCTCACGCAAGAAAGATGTAGCAAAGGGAAGGAGTACTGTCAGGGCTTCACCTCCGAGAATCGGCTTTTCTTTGTATACTTTTACCCAAAATGAGCTCAGTGTTTGCCTTTTGAAATTGTAGTGAAGTGTTTCATCATATTGAACCTCGATAAGCTGTTCCTGTAGCTTGCTGATGCTTGCACATTCTTCAGGCAGCTTTTCAGCTTCAGTGTCAAAGGGGTTACTTATCCAACTGTATTTATCTGCGTTTTCTGGAATGTAATGCTCGAACTCTGTGATCAACTTGGATATATGTTGCACAATAATGTTTTGGACTTGGTTGAGAGAAAAATCTTCATCCTCCAGAAGTACATTCAGAGAAGGAAATGATACATTCTTTCCAGCTTTAATTTTATTCATCCACAACTTTAGTTTTCCTTTGAGTGCTGACAGTTTCTCAGAAAGCTCAACAAATGTCCGATCACGACCTTGCATTGAAATGTTCAAGGAATTAATCTCAGCAAACATATCTGCAAGATAGGCTACTTGCATCAACCACATTGAATCTGAGAATTTGTGGGCAAATGGGTGTCTCTTTTCATCCAGAAAAATCTCAGTCTCAGTCCGCAATTCAAGCAATCGCTGGGGCACCATGCCTCGTGACAGCCGCCTAACATAGTGGTACAACAGATGTATATGTTCAGAACCAAAATCAGACCACATTTGAGTGAATAATCTAGAGTTGAGAGCCCTAGCTTTAATGAAATTAAGAACTTGAATTACCTCCTGCATCACATTGTGCAACTCCCGTAACAGTTTCTGAGCAGCAAGATTTTCGTGGAAAAGACAGTGAACAATCACCACACACGGATTTTCTTGCTTAACTTGGGCAGTGAAGACCTGACGCGCAAGTGCCCATGTTGGGAAGATTTCCGACCTCAATTAAATGTTCTGTGCCTTTATAATGGTCTGCTTAGATATTAATGAATTATGTATTCATAATACAATAGTTTCTCAAATAATAATTATTATAATAAGAGTATTGGGGAAATAATGACCCCATAAACTTAAAGTTATAACCCTTGGGGACCCATTGAAATGGTTTAGCCACCGAATTTGGTGTCGCGACCCTGGGGTTAAGAACCACTGTTGTAGAGAGAGTGATTTAACCTTATTTGTATTCAATAAAAGTGAAGGTTCTTGTAATTTTTATTATTCGTTTATCCCCAACATTTCGAATTCGCAAATGTTTACTGGAATTTTCAGTTTTATATCATTTGAATATTCAGTTGATTAGGATGTAGTTGACTTAACACAAAATCAATATGTTATTTGTTTTTCCGAACATAAATACTCTATACTTAGCCATGTTTTCAGTATCCACTTCTAAAAAAATTTCGCATTCCTAGTCATATTTTGGTAAATGCTTTGTGTAGAGATTGCCTGTATAGAATATATTATGTTTCTGAGGCGTGTGAAAATAAGTAATTCAATGGACTTTTCAAAAACTAACTTTGACATTATTATCACAACAGCTACCCCAGATGTCCCTAATATTTATCAGGGTTTTTGATTGCTATTAGGAATCATATTTCATTATTTGTAATGCTAGAGCTACCAAAACTACAACAGTCCTTAAGACTTCTGTTAACTCGTCCATTAAGTAACTGATATAAAGTTATCAAGAGAATTTTACATTACTCTTTTTCTGCAAGGTCAAATAAAAAAAAAAGTCGGAAGAGTAATTATACTAGCTGACAAACTCATATTTCATATTTTCAGTATTTTTCCCTGGTAGCCTTTTCCTAAAAGAAATGGGAACATGGATTTTTTTAAGTCCCTGGAAGAAATCCAAAGAATACTTAAAAATGTGTAGCAAATTTAGCCCAGCTAAGCGCTGTATCTCAAGGGTTATTTCTTGTTGATAAAAGCATGCGAATTCCTTTAATGTTTTCATGTTTTGTCTTCTCACACAAGCTAACAAGGAAATTACAAAGCTTTATTTTCAGTCACATTGAAAGAAGAATGTTTAATGCATTCGAAATAAGTTGCTTTATCGGTGTCGTTTTCTCGTACAAACTGGCACTTGCTACTATTTGAACATACTTCGCAAAACGATGATTGCAGTTCCAGTTATGATGTTTAGAACTTACAATATATAACTAAATTATCAAAATCGTATAACAAAAAAAAACAAAAAACTTCAGTCGCCAAAAAATTAAGATGCATTGAGTTTTCCAGTGAATCTTAATTTTTGGTTCGACTGGGTTTCTCCTATTCTTCTTGCCGTAGAATTTTGACTCATGAGTTATATATCCTGAGTTGTAAATGAGTTATATATCCTGAGTTGTAGACGACATAATTGCAACAGCGACTAGTGTTGTTTGTAGCATGTTGAAACAGCTTCAAGTGCCAGTTTACACCGTCAATTTCATCCATATATTAAAGCTGTTTCTGTCAGTTGTAACTGCTCAGGAGACCCACTTATATCTGTTGTTGTAACGAGGACTTTGCTCATCATCTTAGCTGAAGTGCCTCTCTTGAGTGGCATTGCCAGATTGTAACATTCGTATTTCAAGAATCATTCTGCTCCGTCGAACATTGAAGTTGAAATAATTGCGTGCGAGGGAATTACGTGTTTTAGTTCCGTATAAATAAAAATACGTTTCTCTGAAATAGCAACTCAGTGGCACATGCGAACAAGTAAAAAAGCAGTTACGCATTACACATCCGTTTTTTACAGATTGTTTTGGATTGCGAATGACCTGTATTTTAGAATGTAAAAGGACTAAAGGATTAAAATTTGCACATCAAAAAAAAATGCATATTTATCGCCATGGTGATTCAGTTAGGAGGAGGAGCAATGAAAGGTTAATAGGATGATCGCATTGCACAATCAGGCAGATACATTTATGCTTACAAAGTGATAATGTGATCCTTATTATATGTTGGGAGCTTACCAGAGCGATTATATGTGCTTGAAAATGTTAAAGTATTATGTCTCTGGTCCTGAAAGCTCTGTTATGGATACATTGTGCAAGTATTAAGAAAGTATGGAGAGGTTGACATTTGTCAATCTGTATGTGATTAGAAGCCCCTGAGATGAAAGACAAACTTGTGGAAGATTGTGTACTATGTCTCTTTTGTTATCTCAAAATTATATGTTGCGAGTGATGAGGGAAGGAGGAGAAAAACGGGATGTATGTATAAATACTGTTGTAATTATTAATCGTAAAATATAAAATAAAAAAATGCGTATATATATATATATATATATATATATATATATATATATATATATATATATATATATATATATATATATATATATATATATATATATATAGACAGAGAGAGAGAGAGAGAGAGAGAGAGTAGTGGTGGTAAAATTCAAGCTTTCTTCTTGTAGTGAATTGACCCATTTCTAATAATAGAGTGAGAGCATAAATACTTTTTTATCATTCAAAATCGTGAGTAGGAATGTTTACATTGCATCAAACAATGTTTACATTACATCAAACAAATGTTTATATTACATCAAAGAATGGAATGAACAGACGCCTCCTTTCCCCATGAATTCTAAACGAAGCAAAACTCCACAAGAATTTTGCAATAGGAAGAGTGAGCAATAATTCAAATGCCAAAAGTTTTCTCATTCAAAACATTTCACTGATGAAAGCGCCGGTCTTAGTAAGTATTTTCTGATATGCAAGAACTTGTTTTTTTCCCAAATATCCATCAACGCGTTCCCTCGAAAACCTTTTTGGCCATGATAGATGCTGCGGAGTCAACGCATCATCAAATTTGAATGATGGAGAGATTTAATCGAATACTGATGCTCTCGCTATGTAAAACGAGAGTATTTTTCTGCCCCCCCCCCACCCCTCCACTCGCCCCAGCCCCACTTCCCATCCACATCTCCCCTTCCCTCTTTTTTCGTTCCTTTAGTATTTTTGCCTTCACCTTAAATCCTTTTCTTCCTCCATGTTTTAAGAAAGTTTATTTTCAATTTTTGATTATGTAATCAATTTTCATAGCTTTGTGAAACAAAAAAACATTTACACTGAAAAGCACGTTTCTTCAGGGTTCGTAGTTGTCACTGCAAGAAATCGGTGGGACAGGTTTATTTAATCTGAACACGCAAAGCGCTGATAGGAGAGACAGGTAAAGTCTCACTCCCTTACACATAGATGGGATTGCTGGAAGGTAAATATGAGCTGGGTATTGAGGACATTAACATGGAGACATTTGCAGGAACTTGTTCCAGACACAGACAGGCTTTAAACTGGGATAACTCTTTATATTTTTTGCAAAAGGTGAATTTGATTTTAAGACATAATGAGCTCACAGGCAAACAGAAAAAGCTACTTATGAAATCGTCACTATTCCGATGAATAACGTACTTAAGGTCTACATAAAGAAAATAATGGATTTGCCTCATGGTTATGAATTAGTGAAATACTGTACATTATGTCAGTTATTGAGGACAACATTACCTAATAATATTTAAATCAACTCCAGTAAAAGTTGTACACAAAAAATGAACACAAGAAGGAAATTATTGGACGATGAAAAAATATTTAGTGAAGAACTTAAGGCAGCAAACAAGAAATTAATAGTATAATACCATATTTATATATATTTTTTTATGCGTATCTCTCTCTCTCTCTCTCTCTCTCTCTCTCTCTCTCTCTCTCTCTCTCTCTCTCTCTCTCTCCAAACACATACACTCACACATGCATGTATACATATATATATATATATATATATATATATATATATATATATATATATATATATATATATTAAATGTAGGCTATTTGAATAGAACATATATCGTAAATTTGTCCACTACTTGATTGTTTTGAAGTTTATATTTGTACCACTTCAAAAACTCAAGATATGTTTAAGTAACCAATGAAATTTTATTCAACCGTCCACTTAAGTACATTTGCTCTGCCGACTTCGATAGTTTCGTTTCCACTTTTCTCCTAATGTGACATGAAAGTTGTACGTCAGTGTAGTGAATTCCCAAAGGTCATGATGATGATGATAATAATAACTGCATAATTACGCTTTCAACATTTTCAGTAATAAAACAGCACAGTTTTCTTCCATTTTCGAAAAATCATTCCTGAGTATGGGAAAGTGTTAAAAAGTGCGATAATAATACCGAACCGATGTCAGAGGGTGGTCTGAAAAACATTTAACATGTGACATGCATATAACATTTATTTTTTGACTTTCAGATGTTTTTTTTTTTTTGTCTCACAAAAATATGACATTAGGTGTCGGTTTATCTTTAGTTTACAGAAGTATTAATTGCTGCTGTTGTTTTGATTAAATTTAATTACCCAGGATATTCATAAATGTTTGTCGCCAACTATGGTATCTTCAGGTTTACTCCCAACACACTGTGTACGAAAAAGTGTGACTCCATAGCAAACACATCTTGAGCCTTCTGCATTTCTCTGTTTTGAAAATAGTCTAAGCATTTTAAGTCTTCCATGTTAAAAATAAGAATTGTCCACAACATACATATTCTTTAAGAATAGGAAGAACATCTAATCCATTGTTTTGGCAAAGGTATTCTCAGAGCACCTCAACTGACGAGATAGTCATAATGTTGGTGCAGGAAGACGTGAAAGGGAGGGTTAAGAATGTGTAGTAGTCAGCGAGAATGTTGTATATACGTAACGTTCTTAACTCACACACATGCTATAATATATATATGTGTGTATGTATATGCGTGTGTGTGTATGTGTAATGGGTAGATGTATATGTAAGTACACATATACATCTATCCATTTTGTCGCCATTTTGGCAGAGAATTGGATGAACCCAGAGTGCATTAACCTTTCTGTTCCCAGCGAGTATTTTCGGGGTAGGGTCATAGCCCCGTCCTCTCCTCCACCAAAGCTGTGACCCTTACAGTCGATTAAACAGCTATACAATGCACTGTTTAGTTCAACAGGGGCGCAGGAGATTTTTTCAGGAAACAGGACTCAAGACGTATTCCCAGTTGGATCGATATCAGTGGGGTTTCTCAGTGGTGAGGTTAGGTCGTGTGTTAACTGCGGAGTTAAAGGGGAGTGAATATTATACATACATACATACATACATATATATATATATATATATATATATATATATACATACATATATATATATATATACATATATATATATATATATATATATATATATATATATATATATATATATATATATACTGTATAAATATATATGCATAACTTAATTACGAAAATATGGAACGTGATGAATGTATAAATAAAGGCAGTACCACGAAGGAAAGTGAAACAACGGAGTGGTGCTAGGCCTTTCAACTTACTGTCCTTTACTAAAAATAATTTTACAAAGAAAGCCCGCATAACTGACAGATGGGGATTGTAAAGGAAAATATGTACCTGGAATCCAACACAGTTGAAGAATTAGTAGACCTACCAAAACGGGTACATATTTAAGAGGGTTTACAAAAGATTAGGACCAACAGCTCGGAAGCAGGGAAAAGTCAATTAAAAGATTATACAGGGAAAGAGACTTACCACCAAAAAATGACCGTGGAAAGAATAAGCTCATTACATAAGTCGTAAAAAAGTACAACTCAGTAATTCTCCTTATTGTAAACAATAAAAATTTTTGTAATTTGTACATTTTCACAGAAAATATATTAATCATACGAATACATAGAAAAAATATATAAGGTAACTAATTAGTAATTAAGTCGGTGATTTTATCTTTGAGATCATTCTTGAACATTTTACTGATACAGGGGTTCAAATAATACATGTGTTCTTATGTGTAATATGTTTTTTTGTGAAAATGTTCACTATGCAAAAATTTTTATAGTTTACCATAAGGAGAATTATTGAGTTGTGCATATATATATATATATATATATATATATATATATATATATATATATATATATATATATATATATATATATATATATATATATATATATATATATATATATGCTTGTAAGCTCACTATGTAAGGTCACCTCAACTGAGTAAGACCCCGTTCCGAAACGAGGCCAACTTAGTATAAAGCAAACAACAATAACCCATCAAAAGAAATATATTATATACTAGATATATATATGTTCGAACTCTACCCTCTATCCTGAGAGACAGTGCTTGTTTCTTTATAAGTGTTGTGGAGAGAGAGAGAGAGAGAGAGAGAGAGAGAGAGAGAGAATGACCAGTCACGACTCCGGAGAAAAGAGCATGATTGCATAATTGTATTATTACGAAAATATCTTCAAATTCAATTCCACTTATCAAATTATTTTGTTACTCTCGGGTTTTGATTGTCTGACATGTTAGGCATGAGAATTTTAGGTTGATTCGTGTCAGAAATCAGTCACGAAGTATGTATAAATACGTCACCAGTTATTTTGAAATTCAGGTCATGACTTTTTCTGAATAGTAATACATGGAGCAATGTTTTGCTCAACATTCAGTGCGGAGAGTCCAAATACAGACCTTTTTTTATGCTTCTAAATTCGTGAATTAACTATGTCGCGTTATATTACTAGTATATTTATCATTCTCTTTCTCCCCTGTGTTTTAATTCTCTTTTATAGTTTCCACTATATTTTAGAAACCTTGTAATCCTATATTTTTTCTCCCAGTGTTGCCCTCATACGTTTTCTTTTAAGAAAGAAAAAATTAAAAGAACTCCTCATTTCATACCAAGATGGACGAGTCTGAAATTGCTGGACGCAATGGCCGCTTTTCTCCGAAGATTTAATTTGACTCTTATTTACGTCACTATAAAACAACTTTCTTTCTCTTTTAACGGCCCGTTTCATGCATCCCTCTGATATCTTTTTACTTCCAGTTCCGAAAGGTTTCCTGCTGTTTCGCAAAAAAAAAAAAAAAAAAAAAAAGGTGCAAAGGATATATCCTTGCAAAAGCGTGTTATGCTGAGAATTTCTCAAATTTTCGAAATAGGCCACCGTTTCTAAAGCATTCTGTAGTGTGTCTTCAGGGTGATAGCCTTCAAGAATTCCATTCACAAAACATCGCAAGTGCATTGTCACCTTCCCTCTGTTTGAACATAGTTAACTTCAAAGCCGGATGCAGATCCGCCTTTCTTTTCAGCGCAAGACTCGCCTTTTTCCACCCTAGGGGCTTTTAAGGTTCAATATCCTCCTTCTCCTCCCTTTCTAAAGGGTTGTTAAATCTCACTTCTTTCAGAATTCGGGTCCTGGTTTTCTGCGACGGATTTTCTTCGTGTATGCAAAGTGAAATGTGTATGTTTCTGCCCATACTAAGAATTCTTTCTCCGCTTTCAGTATTGAAGCACGATTCACAATATTCTCTTGTGAGACGGGACCAGATGTATCGATTAACGTAAGAAATGCAAACATGAATTTCTGTTACACAAACTTGACGTCCCACAGCATCGTTTAGGTGAGGTAGGGTAGCACCAGTCACCCAGTCGACTGAAAGGAAAGTGAATGAGTAAAATATGCATGATTGGGAAAATTACCAGCGTTGGCCGTAGCCATGCCCATTACAAATGTCCACTAAAAGAATCGGTTCTCGCCAGTTTTTAAAGTGAATCACCGTTCGTGAATAGTTCATATAGATAAGACAGCCAGTAGTTTTAGTTTTTAAATTTATATGGTCATTTACATTTCATCTCCAGAGCATCGTAATTCATGAAAAAATATTCATTCTTACTTTATCTGTAATGCTATTCTTGTAAAAGAATTCTTTTAAGACAAAATGTATTGGGCAATTGCTCTTGGCAACCTAAGGGTTGCTTTAGAGACTCGTGTTCAGTAGTTCCTTTTGCGCGTCCAGTATTTCATTTCGGAAATATCGTCCCTACACATTTTAAATTAGATATGATTTCGTATCATATTTAAAAGCATTCATGCATTAAGCGGTGCGTGTATTTGTCTTCTTTAAGAAGGAAAAGGACAAGAAAATGTAGGAACATTATACCTATTTCATCATGGTGAAAAGATGGATGAGTGTTTCGGGATGGTTCAGTCATGTGGAAAAAATTGAGGATGATAGGTTGTTGAGAAAAATATATAATTCCAAAAATATGTAACTCAGGAGGGAGAAGGTGAGGAAGACCTGGAAAGAGCCGTGTAGATGGTGTGAATGGAGTCTTACAGTAGATAGGAGGGGCTTCAACATCCAGGAGTTGGGAGAGAGAGCGTGAAAGATAGAGATGAATTGTGAAATGTGTGTGTATTGGGGTTTCATGCAGTGCTGTGGAAACTTCTGTGCAGGAGAATTGACTGGTTAAGTTGTGGAAGTTTACTGCACAGAAAGTTCATTTGCCCATCAACAGTTTAATCACTTACAGTATATCTAGTTTTCTGTTTCCTGAGGCAAACGACATAAAATATCATTTTTTTCTTTCCTTTGGGCCACCCTGTGTTAGGGAATGGTCTAATGTTGCTTGTATTATGTATGAATATATATATATATATATATATATATATATATATATATATATATATATATATATATATATATATATATATATGTATATACATATATATATATATATATATATATATATATATATATATAAATGTTTTTTCCAAACTCTTCAAGGCTTATACATACAGTGTATATATATATATATATATATATATATATATATATATATATATATATATATATATATATATAGTATGTATAAGCCTTGAAGAGTTTGGAAAGGCATAAGTGGGTCAGCTGTTAGGAAAAAATTAGGAAAAGTTACTGCATTGACTCAAAGCTACATTCTTTTTCATTACCTTGTTTTATTCCACGGCATTTACAGCTACTATTCCGAAAATGATTTCCTTCCTTTCAGCTTTCTTCATAATTGTTGTTCTTGTGTCATTGAATGTCTCCTTCCGCCCCAACAACAGCAACAAAGACACTCTCATTTTTAAATTCACCGAAACGATTTCGAAAGGCGAGAGAGGCGCTGAATGTTTCCCTTGCTGGGAAATGTTTTGAAACATTTGCAATAGCTCACAGAAAAGAAGAGATAACGGTAACAATCTTATCTCAAATTTTAAGAAAGAATTCAAAATAAAAAGAAGCATTCTTGGGCAACAAGCAGTGTTCAAATCTATACCAATATGCAACTCTGAATCACTGCGTTCCAGCATGAAGTATGAATTATTATCTCTCTCAGACAGTTTTGTATCAGATAATTGTTATAAATGGCTGGTTAGATTCATATGTTCATGGAGCTTACCAAATCTGTTTATTGACTTTCTTTCCTCCTAACCTAGTTTTGAAGACCTGTGAACTTTAAAACGATAGAAGCGTTGCGATGGGACTCTTCCACTAAATTATTTGAGTTTCTGGAGTTTTTACGTGTTAATGTTTTACTAATGTTACCATCTTTGATGTTACTTTGTGTCGAGTGACCACGATCGAGTAATGCATTTACAAAGAATTACCAACTTAAATCGTAAAGTCATGCGGAAGATATATAGTACAAACTTGTACTGTTTTTTTTTTTTACTTTAATTTCTGTCCATTTTCATTTTCTTCGTTTTTGTGCCTGGACTTTATTACATGATCTGTGTGGTTTTGATATAATTTTATGCCGTATATTCAGGAAACAGAAAACTAGGTATTAATTATTTTACTTCTTTTTCTACTAAGGCGCAGTTGATAACACCCATTTAGTAGTCGTGTAGCACCCGCCAAACAACCTACTCTTTCAAACATCACTCTGTCAAGGCCGGGCTGATGACTGCTTTTCCCATAAAATATTGTTGGTGATAATGTCTCTTATCATCTACGGTTTTCTGATCTCTTCTAGGTATCACGTCACTAGCGTTCAGCGATCCTTGAGCCTGTTTATTGTTCTTACGTCCATCAAAAGGTCTTTTTTTTTCCTGCATGATGTCCTCTTCTGTCGGCCTCCCCGTAAAAAAAGCAAATCCAAATAGACCGAATATGTTTGGCAATAATATATAAACTCACTGAGGCTATTTCTAGGCTCCTATTAAATCCTCAAGTGAATTGACTTAAATACTTGCTGCCGTCGTTTGAATACCGCACCTTCAGGCTTTAATCAAGCCATTAGCGTGCATGTTTCTCTCTTGGGAGAGATATAAATGCAGCGAGAGATATTGGAGGAAATTGTCGTTTCCCCCACTCGAAATGGATTGTATGGTAAGGCCCGGAAGCTTAAACACACGTTTATAAAATCAAATCTGTTGATATCCCACGGTCATACAATGAAATTGCAAATTTTCGATTGTCTAGTGTTTCTGGATGTGATATTCCCTGAAACCCTTGAAAATGTACGGTTCTTCATTCCATGTCCTATTCGGATTTTCAAGGATTACCTGGATGAGTATTGTACTCGTCACACGGCAGGGATTTAGATTGATTGAAAATATCCAAAATATTTTCATTCTTGTTTTTCTCTGAACTTTGATAGTTCCTCGTTGGGCGGGTGGGTTCCGTTCTCAGCTAGCACTCTGCTGGCCGCGAGTTCGAATCTCCGACCGGCCAATGAAGAATAAGAGGAATTTATTTCTGGTGACAGAAATTCATTTTTCTCTATAACGTGGTTCGGATTCCACAATAAGCTGTAGGTCCCGTGCTAGGTAACCAATTAGTTCTTAGCCACGTAAAATAAATCTAATCCTCCGGGCCAGTCCCAAGAGAGCTGTTAATCAGCTCAGTGGTCTGGTTAAACTAAAATATACTTTTTTTCTGAACTTTGATATAGAGTAGCTTGGAAAATTTTAACACAAACACCCCCCCCCCCGCGCACACACACACACACACACACACACACACACACACATATATATATACAGTATATATATATATATATATATAATATACATGCATATATATATATACACATACATACATACAGGCTGATACATCACTCTTAGACAGACAGTCGGGGAGAAAAAAAAAAGTAAACCCTCCGAAACATCAAAAAGAATCATAAAGCAGAACTAAACATTAAAAATCCTCTTACCTCATCTCAAAGGTAAATACTTCCACCACATCAAGGGAAGACAGTTTAACACCCGACTGGTTTCTTGTGCCTTCTACGAAAGGACTGAAATTCAGAGGATTTCATCTTATCAGTTGCAATCGTTGGTCTTTAAAACCACCTGCCACAGCATATTTCAAACTAATTTTTCGCTAAGGTGATTTTTACCCTGATATGATTTTTTTGAAAATGGAATGATTACGCTGCAAGTTTTTTTTTTTATTTCTGCATTTAGTATCGAATTCGATAGATGACGTGCTGCGTTATACATGCGCACACATACACAAACACATGCACATACACACAAATATATATATCTATATAAAATTGTGTGTGTGTTTGTGTATGTAAATATATATGTGTGTGTATAAAACATGCATTTGTTTGTCGAATTCTTGTGACATTTTGGATACGTTTCCTACTGCACTGCCAACAGTCTCTTTCAGTCTACAGTACTACTCACTTCTAAGTAGTGAGGTGGATACAGCTCTGTAATCACCGTACTGCATAACGTGAGGTCGAATCCCGTCAGAAAGGACATTCATAACGCAATTTAAGTTCATTGTATAGTCCTTGATAAACGTGATGATATATTAAATATTATATATATATGTGTGTGTGTGTACATATATACAGTGTATATATATATATGTATATATATACAGTATATATATATATATATATATATATATATATATATATATATATATATATATGTATGTATGTATGTATAAAGAGACTTTCTGTCAATTGGCTCCTAAGCTATTGATTCCAAGTCATTTTGACTCCCCGGTTTACCACCAAAATGAAAAGAATCACTTTCGGGAAGATCTCTATAACGCCGATTGGCATGCGAAAGCTCTTCGTGTTTGGCAAGCGTTTGTTACAGTATATGTGGAAACTCTTAACCTTTGCTCTTCAGGTTATCGTCAACATTAAAGCGATATCTTTGGGTGACACAAAATTGTAAGACTGTTTTGTGTAATTTTGTTTTGTAAACGTGCTCGAGATAAAATTTACTGTCCCTCGTGTCACTTATTATAGCAGTGGAAAAATAATTAGACATGAATTGCGTATACTAAATATCGACAGACCTAAATCTGTAGTAATATGAAGCTTAGTAGAGCTTAAGCGTCCGCCTTGGCTCACGGTGAGGATTGAAGTATACCGCAGTCTCACGCACTATCTTCCAGTAAATGGTTTGGTTCACGTATTACAGATGTGAAACAAACTTGGATGAAAATTGAATGGTAGACTTAACATCCACATCACTTAACATAAGAAAATGGCATCAATAAAATTTGAGAGCCCCTCCCTTTCCCCAGGAATGGAATAAATGTAAAATCGCTGATGATTACAAATTCATTGATAAGGCGGAACTTTTCCAGCAGGTAGTGGCGAAAATTACGTTGATTTATTAGTTGTGTTTACAACGACTGGGGTCTTGAAGACTTGGTACATTTTAAAAACTTACCAAATGACTGAATTATCAAATGATTCCAAATATATATTCACACTTATAAAGCCTTCAAGTTCGGGTTGGAAAATTCTGCGACCCACAATCATTTGCACTTTTGCCAAACATAAAGCAAGATACGTCATACTGAATTATTCACAAAGCTCTCAGAACTATATAATGGAGTGAATTGTGACATGAAGGATCTCGAGAAGGCTCACTTTAAACAACCTCCTAACAGAATTTCTTACTACTTTGTTTCATCCTGACTGTTTCACCTTTGTCAACACTTATACCAGTAACTAGTCGAGACTGGCCTAATGGTAAAATACCAGTCATCAACACAGTGAATAAGCTTAAAGAACAGATTTTTTCCTGCGTTTGCCTTTCTTCCAATTTCTGATGTAAGTGGCGGTTCAGAGAAGCTTGAAGATAACGACGACCTCTCTCAGGAAATAGTCTCGTAATTGGAAATGTTCTTGACTGGAGGCAGTTGGTAATGATGAGTTATTCTTGGTAGTTGGAACATTCACAATGGAAATGAGTAAGATATGCTTCGTATCATCAACTAATTGCAAGTGTACCAACATAAATTTGAAATTTCTCGGTGGCGTACATGCATCCCAGTCTTTGGAAATTCATTGTGGCTATATAAAAAGATTACCTGTCACAACTAAAGGTCATAATTTGATCTGGGAGAAAACAGAATTGCTAAAAGAATTATAGACATTTCAAACAAACGATTGCAGGTTATTTTAGCCAGTTATAACAGTGAAAACAAAAGTGACATTTCAAGAGCGATGCCTCGTGACCTATATTATTAAATGTATTCGCTGTATTTTTGTAAATGGTTCTACACAAATGTTTGTCACAAATATTGACGCTTTGCGAGCAACAGTTTGTAACCTGTATTTTTAAATGTGATACTTTTGTTTCTATAATTTTTCAGTAACAAATGTTTGTGATAAATATTTTGAATTTGGATCAGATTTTGTAATTACATTTTGTTTTTCATTTATTATCCGCTACAATTGTTTTTTATGAATAATTATTTTAAAGAAGTTTCTGTAATGAATTTTGCATATGAAAAAATTATTAGTATCATAAAAGAGGTGAACGGGAGACGGATAACAAGGAGTCAGGTTGACCGGGCGTCAGTTAACTGGAAGTAAATTACTTTGAACCATACGAGTCTATATGTATGTATATATAAATACATACAAACATATATATGTATAATATATTTCATATATATATATGTGTACATATATATATTTCATATATATACATATATTTACATATGTATGTATATATATGTATATTATGTATATATATATATATATATATATATATATATATATATGTGTGTGTGTACGTACATGAGTAGGTGTATATGTGCGAGTCTAAATCACTAGAAGTGTGGGAACACAATTTCGCATATTGTGGCTAGGCTCGGTATGGATAATATCTATACCGCAGGGAAATTATACAAGGTAACCAGGTATTTTTATTCTAACCTTTATTAAGGCTAACTGAGAACTTTTGTCGTAGATTCCCATATCTTAATGCACAACCCATAAAAGGTCAGGTCTTTTTTGCGTCTACAGTAAACCGTGAAACAAAAAACCTTTGGTGGTGGTCAATATTCAGCGAGAAGAAATATTGCCCCAGTGTAAGTTAATCGTCGGTTTGGTAAAGAATTCTCAAGTCTAGAACAGCCTGAGGAAGCTTTGTGGGCAGGTATATAATTATGCCTTATCTATGGAAAATATGATATATACTTATATGGCTTACAGCATGTGCTCAGCAATGGCCTGAAATTGCGCGAAGAAATAACCGTATGATTTTTTACCACAGGTCAGATGTAATCATTTCAAGATTACAGGCTTTACTTGCCAAGGGAGACGTTATGGTAAAGCTTAGGTCTGTAACACAAACATTCTCTCTCTCTCTCTCTCTCTCTCTCTCTCTCTCTCTCTCTCTCTCTCTCTCTCTCTCTCTCTCTCTCTCTCTCTAATGGTTGATTACTTCTCAAGCAAGACTTAGACGGAATGTTTTCTAATGAGCTTTTTCCTTTTCGAGGGGTAGCGCCAGAAAACGTTAGCCTTCCAGTTGTCAGAAATCTTTTCTTATCTTTTGGTTTTTTTTTTTTGGTGGATATGGTTGCCGATCCATACTGTTTTTAACCTTGGGTTCAACTATCTGGTATCTAATTATTGCTTCAATCCACAGAGGCACGTTGCTTATATATATATATATATATATATATATATATATATATATATATATACTTACCCCATACAAAAATGGGAAAAAGCACGTTAAAAAAGAAGAAGATATATATATATATATATATATATATATATATATATATATATATATATATAGATATATATATATATAGATATATATAGATATATATGGATATATATATCTTCTTCTTTTTCTTCTTTTTCTTTTAACGTGCTTTTATTCCCATTTTTGTATGGGGTAAGCACGATGCCTTCTTTTGAAGGACTTTTGATTTGGCTTTGGGGTAGACCTGTGGTCTCGATCGGCTGCCCTGCCTGACATCGCTTAGACCCCGGTACGTATGTTTCATGTATCATACCAGACCCAACGCCCTTTCTTCCCAGCAGCGAGAAGTTATTGCGCGGGTATGGCGAGAGTTCGAGACGTGTGAGATGTTTGTTATGTTTTTAGAAGGTGTTGTAGTGGCTTTGTTTTGTGTGTGTATTTAGTCTGTAACATCCATTTGCTTTTTAAGCAAACCTATCCGTTGATTACATATATATATAAGATAAACTGAGGGAAAGGATGTAGAGTGCGTCCACGAATGGAAAAGTGATTGATTATTGATGAAAACTGATTTCGCCAGATAGGAAAAAGTTGATGGATGTATTCGTGACAAGATAAGTGGCTTGAGGTATATCTGATCATTATTTGTTTAAAGCAAGACTTCAAATCGAATTTCTAATATAACAGGAATAGGTGAAATGCGGCTGTAAACATTCAGAATAGCGGGTTTAAAAACAAGTGGAAATAAAATGAAAAACGAAAAAAAAAGTGGGCTAATGTTGGACAGTGGAATGGAAGAAATAAATTATGAATATCCAAAATACAAGAATGGGGACAGAGCTCAGATGGGAGCGTCTTTGGGTACAGGAAGTTAAGAAAAGGGAATCAAAGCAGTAAATCGGGAGATGAAAGAATATGAAAGACTCACAAGTTATCTTGTAAGTGAATCTTGGATTCTGCATCGATTCAGCGACGAAAGTCTGAAATTCCACCCGCATGTCACATCGTATTATAACAGTACACTTATCTCGTATTGGTTAAATGAACACATTTGGGAGGAACTAGCATGCTGGCGAATTCTTGACCCTTGCGTGTACCCCCAATTTTAGCGACAACTGTCGAAGGGCTATAATATAGAAAGATTAGGAGTTACTAAAAGATAGAGAAATTGAGAAACAAGTAACTACTGTTTCACGCCAATTACAGACATGCAGATTATTTGCCCAGAGTAGGAATATGAGAAAATGGAGCCAAAGAGTGAAGAGTATAATACGAAGCAGCTATAACCAAAATAGTACCGATGCCAGATAAACAGTCTGTTACATACTCACGTATGAGTCGTCTGCTCTGGGGATAAGTGCTTTGCAAGTTAATGGCTTTTAAGTCTTTTTTTTACATGTAAGAAACCCACTCATTATAATCGTAAAACTTTATAAATCCTGGTGTCTACGGAAAATCAGAGAGAAACGTGTAAATCACAGGCATATTTCTTTAAAAGAAGAAAAGATTTTTTCATGACTGAGGAATTCCAAATAAAGAATGCAATCATTTTATTTCAAATTATGCTAAAACGTACGATATGAATAGGAGTTTTAGTGAGGTTCGTGACTGTTGACTGAAAAGTAAGAATTCAATGAGAAAAGTGACTGACAGCTGAAGTGCAAGAAATCATCGGACTGCATTTGAAATTTAGGATACCCTTGAGCACACATACACAAATATATATATATATATATATATATATATATATATATATATATATATATATATATATATACTTATATATACAGTATATATATATATATTCATTATATGTATATATATTATGTATATATATACATATGTGCGTGTGTGTGTGTGCGCGCGTACGTGTGTGTCTGTCTGTCTGTGTTATTTTGCTCTGTTGCTGTGAAGCAAATACTTGGCACAACCAATGAACTATCACAAACCCACTGATAAAATTCTCAGACAATTAATACACTGATAGAATTTTTAAATAAATGACACACCCACAACATTTACAAACGAAAGATGTAGAATTTGCAAAAACAGAAATTTACAAACGAACCACCCACCACCTATCGATAGAATATGGGAACTTATTTACAGCGGAAAAGGAATTTGCAAAACAACGATCCAGTGCTGAAATTTGCATATGAACGATCCAGTGCCATAATATGCAAACGAACTCCCCACCTAAATTTGCAAACGACTGATCAGTCGATAATATTTTGAACTGAGCGAACGATGCAGAGATAAAATTTACGAAAGAACAATGCAACAATTATATTGCGGACATGAACCAACAGGGAAATTTTTCAAAGAACGGTTCACTGATGAAATTTACAATTGAATGATTCAGCGATTGAATATTCAAAAACAAATTTCCACTAACGCTGCTCATGCAGTGACAACTTGCAAACAGATAATCAAATGATGAAATTTGCAAACAAAACATCCATTTATGAAATTTATGAACAAGCGAATAAGCTAACACTGAAACAGGTAGAATTAATAATATTGCAAATATGTAGTTGTTCAGGGAGAAATATTATCTGTTTTAAAAACATACAAACATACATGCATGCATACACACGTTATGTGTATGTGTACATATATATAATATATATATATATATGATGTATGTATAATATATATACAGTATATATATATATATATATATATATATATATATATATATATATATATATATATATATATATATATATATATATATATATATATATATATTATGCGTCAGCTACAAAGAAATTTTTGCTCCTCACTACTAAATCACAGATAGCTTCATTAACATATACTTATTGTTCATATTTTACGAAACTTTTGCCAAGTTCAGTTCTGCTCTAAAGTGTCCAGACTTCACATACGAACTAGCTGAGATTAAAAAAGTGTACCTTCTTTTTTATTAAATCAAGCCTGGGTTAAAGAAAGCCATATTTTTCGTTTCTTTCTCTCTCTCTCTCTCTCTCTCTCTCTCTCTCTCTCTCTCTCTCTCTCTCTCTCTCTCTCTCTCTCTCTTAGATATTCGTATTTAAATTAATATCATTATCACTAATCTTGTTCGTGACGATACTGGTATGAGTCTCAAGTAAACTTGAGGAAGTGATCTTGAAGAACTTGAAAGAATCCAATGCTTACTGAGAAACATCAGACCTAATTCTCATGACATTAATATTGTAAGTTACAGGATCGAGAAGTTTCGATAATATCAATAACTAAACAATCGACAACGGGTAGAAAAGCATTGTATTTTTTTTTTATATTTTCCAATCTCTTGTCTTCCTTCAGTCATCTGAAATTCTCTTAGTGACACGCTCTACTCATTAAAATAGATACGTTTTAAAAAAACATAGTGATTAATATTGAATTTCCTCATTAAGTGAGTGTATGGGAAAAGTGTCATAACAGGCCTGGCTTACTTGTACTGTTCACAAACATGTTACTCCTTACATTTTATATAACTGTCCAACTGTAACATTAATTGTAAAGTTCAAAGTAAACGCCTTATTTGAAATCATTCATAGTGCAAAGGGGTAGTGATTACAAAAAGTACAAATTAATTTTTTTTAAAGTTTGTCCCAGATAATATGCCCCTTAATGTTACCATTCACTCAGATCCTCTAGCACAGACAGTTTTTCCATTGTAAGCAAACTGATTCGATCGGAAGACTCTTCTTCACCAAGAATCATTTACGAAGTATTCTGTACAAAACGTAAACGTTTAATTTCATCGTGTTTGTTTCTTTTATTTGATTTTTTATTTTCGTCTATATTTTTGCTTAAACAAGCTGGAACCTGTTTTTATGACCTTTTATTATATTTCATCTCATACGAAACCTTTTACGTTCAACTTCCCTTTTTCCTCGTCTGCTCAGTAATTGAATCATTCATGAAACTTTTGGGGAAGCCAGATTAAAGGAATTACTGTAGAAAATTCCTTTTCAACTTTACGGAGTGTGTGCCCTAATTTCAATTGTTTTTATCCTAATTTTATGTAAAGCTTGGGCAGTTGTTGTAGCGTATCTACATTTTCAGGCTTCAGGCCTTTCGCTGGGAAACATTCCCGAAACTCAGGCTTAAAGTAATCGCGTAAGTTAACACAACTTCTATTTGTTTTTTTATTTGTTTTTTAATGCAGCAAAATCCCCGAGAATTACATCCGCCCAACCGCTTCTCCGCTGTTGAAAAATGAAGCCTGATAAATTAAGCTTTCATCTAGCATTTGTTTCACGAAGGAAAAACCAAAGGAAAGACGGATGAATTTCACACGACAGACACTCTCTCTCTCTCTCTCTCTCTCTCTCTCTCTCTCTCTCTCTCTCTCTCTCTCTCTCTCTCTCTCTCTCTCTCTCTCTCCTGTATATTTTATTATGTATATATATATATATATATATATATATATATATATATATATATATATATATATATATATATATATATATATATATATATTATATATAAACATGAATATGTGTGTATATAGATTTATGTAATGTATATATAAATATATATATAGATATATATGTATATATGTGTGTGTTTCAATTTGTAATCCATTATAAATTTATATGCACTTACAAAGGTCAGACAATAGCAATGGCTGTTACTTGTTTTCATTTCTGTATATTCCTGTCAAAAGTGGTTTATTTTTTGTTTATTTTTACACATCACACTTAAAATGACTCATTTTGTGCTAAAATCGTACATTTTCCATTTATCAAGAATTGGACTTAGGAAGGTTGAACTAAAGTTACAGCCGGTCATTAAGAAACCTCTCTCTCTCTCTCTCTCTCTCTCTCTCTCTCTCTCTCTCTCTCTCTCTCTCTCTCTCTCTCTCTCTCTCTCAAGCTCCTTTACTCAACTTTGCATAAGTGTCTTCATGAAATCTGGTATGTACATAAGTATTGGTGGCTCTAGTTACTAAAAGGTTTTATTTCGATACCAGCATGCTGTTTCTGGCATTGTTCAATCACAGTTTCTTTCAGAAATTTAGGACAGCGTTTTCTGTAACAGTTACAAAGGCTATTTATACTAAGGCATACATATATATATATGCATGTATATATGTGTATATATATGTATATATACATATATTGCATGTATATATGTGTATATATATGTATATATACATATATATACATATATATATGTATACATGTGTATACAATATACATTAACTTTATCACATACACAATTGTTCTGTGCATTAGTAGAATGACAAAAATAACATATATATATATATATATATATATATATATATATATATATATATATATATATATATATATATATATATATATATATAATGTATATAAAAAGTCTCATATCTGGTATTCGAAGTTATATTGATTAAATGCAGAACTGGTTTGATATAAGAGCTTTCCAGGCTGTTCCTATACCGGCTGCAGTATTCAGCAACGTCTCTCTCTCTCTCCTATAACTATCCCCCACCGACCTCCCCCACATCGTGCTCACCTTTCTTCCACTTCCATTTCCTCTCTGAATATGGAGGAGAATTGTTTTAAGTTTTCTTTTCCGTTGTATGCATCATGATATATATTTTTGGTTAGTATGCCATCAAGGCGGAGCGTTTATTACTACAGTATTTTTCGGTGAGTACGACAATTACCATCTCCCAGAATAGGGGGCATAACTATCAATTCGTTTTCCCGGTTTCATGCAGTTTAAAGTTCTTGGAATGTTCAAGGATTTACGTGCATTTTTCATACAGGGTAATATTCTTAGAATACTTCAAACAGATGTTATTTTCAACTGTTCAGTTTTGCAACTGTGAAGCAAGCAGAATCAATAACAGAATGAAGCTACAAAAGGGAGGATGAAGCACAAAGGGTGATTGTGCTTCCAGTCTATTGAGGACAAAGAAAGATATTATGCTGTTTCCTTGAATAATGATACGATACAGAAGCAGAGAATGGCCCATTGAAATAAGGAGACAAAGCCAGGTATAGCGACGTCTCTCTTGAGGTTCGTCGCCTGCTTTCTGCCGATGCAGTGGCATTACTCACCAAATGCTGGAGATTTACAGCAGAATAACGGAAGCAGGCACAAAATGCTGTTTGTTTCTCTCTATATGGACTAGGGTTAAATAAGGATGTTTAAACGAAAAGTCTTGTAAACTCAATCTACTTTTAGACTTTTGTCTCTACTGATCATTAGACAAAGATAAAAAAAAGTGTAAATATATTAGGTACTGGGCGTCTTCCGAGGGTGTTAAAAAACTTACCTCTAAAAGGTTCATTAACTCCCTGGCTCAGAATTTTGATCAGTAACTAAGGAAATGTGAATATGGCGTATGGCACCCACCAAGGAAAGGGGTAAGCGATGGAATAGGTAGCCTTGCAAAAATTCGGAACTGAATCCAGGTTCAGAATGAAAACTGGGGTTATTTCTGAAGTGAACAGAAACACTCTTCAATTCACACAATCCAAAACAGTTAACCAAAGAAAAGCTTCTTATATAGAAAAGCAATTAACTTTGCAAGGACTGAGAAGCTTGCCTGGAGTTAAAGAAATGCTTTGAAGAGATCATTCATACGCTGCTGTTTTCAGGTATATATGTATGCGTGTTATTTGTGTGTGTGTGCGCGCGTGCGTATTGCAGAATACTCAGACCGGTTAAGCCAGACACTTATTATAATGTTATATTAGCAGTGAACGTGAGACATGCCCGACAACTCCACTTTACTTTAATGAGTCAGCTGAAAAAAGGAATTCTTAAGCAGAAGAGGAGTGTTACTGCGTAGGCGTTCCTCTCACTGGAAAAGAGAGGCATTTGTTTTTAGAATGTCGTGAATATTTCAAGTCTTTTCTTATAAGTGTTGACTACAATTAGTTTATGTATTTACACGATTTCTACATCGCTGGTTTGCCTATCAACGAAGTTAATCTGCAAACAACCTGAAATTGCGCTTTTTCTCACAAAAGATTAAAGATTCAGCAATTACATAAATTCTGCCTAACATCCGGGGCAAAAAACAGATATAGAAAAACCATTTTCATTCCTTAATGACTGGGCATATGAAATAAATGTTGGATGTTAATGCTATGAGTACTGTTTTGCGCGAGTTACTGGAAAAGTTCCATTCATGATTATGGCATGAAACCTAAACCATTTCTAACAGTAATAATAGATGTAAATTCCGAGCAGCAAACTTTTTGCTTAAACACCGACCTGGAGTAACAGAGAAAGAAATTAAAAGTAATCCTCAATTTCCCATTATATAATTATATCTTCGAGCAGGCTGTCAGTTGAGAAGCTCTCTCTCTCTCTCTCTCTCTCTCTCTCTCTCTCTCTCTCTCTCTCACACACACACACACACACACACACACACACACACACACACACACACACACAAACGGGCACAGTATAATTCAGCCATTTATTTCTTTACCCACAGCGCATGTATTTCATTTCTTTTCTGTATTTTCCCTCAAATATAATTACGGGCATCAGCGAGCTAGATTGCTCTTGCGTGTTTAAATAAAGAAAAAAAAAACCCGACGGGAAAAATACCGACGTACGACGCCCCTATTTCGCCTACGACTTGTTATTATGATTCCAAATTCATTGCACGGCAGGAGAATTGAACTGACCGGCGGACTTCAGATCCTCAAGAGAACTTCGGGTCCTTTATTTTAGCGAATACCACCGAAGATACGCGACTTTTGACTTTCACTCAGCAGGAAATCGTTTACTGAACCTGTTAATTTGAAGGATGTTGTAATGTTAAGAACCACTTCAAGTGGAATAGAAATTCAAGTTCTGTATTGCTACTGATGTTTCCATATCATGCTTACTCAGCCAATGTCTCTTTTAGTGTTGTTTGCAAACCACTGATCGGATCTTGTAGGATATCCTCAGTATTGCCTATCGTTACGTATATTTAAAAAAAAATTAGAATTCGCTTTATTATCATTACGCTCTTTTCATTTACAAAGATTTGAGACATGGTCAAACCTTATAATTCGATTTCCTATTAATTTTTCTGACAGTTTGTTTCGTACACGAGTGTTCATGTATAAAAGGTAAACACAGGTAAAATTTTTAATGCGAATTAAGTTTTAGTTCTTTGGCAACGAGAGAAACGGGGAAAATTATGAAATTGAAAGCAAATCAAACGCATAAATTTTTCAACTTAATGGTGACACTTTTTTCCCGACAGCATTTATCATTGTAAAGTCAAAATAAATAGGTAATTGTATATATACAATATATTTATGTATATGTTTGTATGCATATGCGTATATGATTTCTTGTAGCCAAGTACCCAGCAAATATCCCTTTTCTTTAAAACCGACAATCTCAGTTTCATCTTTCAAGTAAAAAAAAAATCCTTCCTTTTCCCTTTCCCCCATTATATATAATAAACCAACTTAATCACCTCTTCGATCATCGTATTTCTGGAGGAAATGAAGTACAATTAAGTCTTTCTCTTCTTTGACTCCTCTGTTTGTTCCGTATGTTTTGCTGTCAGTTATTTACGATAAGGAAAAGGGTGTTTTAAGGTTCTCTGATTACGTACTTTTCTTAGGTCATGATATCTTTAATCTGCCTTCCTCTGAGTTTGGTATGATTTGATTGATTTTAGAAGTTTGTGTTTGTTTTCTTGAGAGAGAGAGAAGGGGAAGAAATATATATGTATATATTCTTGTATATATATAAGTAGACAGATGGATAGATAGATCATTTCATACGTATAACTTAATAATAATAATAATAATAATAATAATAATAATAATAATAATAATAATAATTTTTGGTGCTTGTGTTTGTTTGCGAGAGAGAGAGAGAGAGAGAGAGAGAGAGAGAGAGAGAGAGAGAGAGAGAGAGAGAGAGAGGTCTGGATCATTTATGCCTTCATTAATTTTTCTTGACACTGGTTTTCACAGGGAACAATCTCACAGAACAGCCGCTGATAACTCTCATTCAAAATTCATTATCTTTAGCCGCAACACGATTACTCATAGTCCCTGTACACCAAACACCGCCGACAGGCAACCTGTGATATTTACATTCAGTGTAAATTTAAAAAGGTGCGTGGGGCATGGTGTTCAATATATGATATTGCGATCTTCAATATTTGATACACTAAGAGGTAATCAATCTAGGTCATTTGAACATTATTCAGTGCTTGTGTAAGTTTACGCTAACAGCATTTTGTGGGCTTAAAATAGAAATGGCTTTTTTTCATAAGTATTTTACTGCTCGCTTTATGATATCCTTTTATCATTTGTAGGAGCAAAAGACCTCGTAAAGGCAGGAAAGTCGTAATAGAATTATAAAAATTGTGAGGGTTAGTACAAATTGAAGGAAACTATCATCATAGACAGTTCTGAATCAAGCCATGATTATTTCATAAATGGTTATAAACGTCATTGGCAGCTGAAGTACCGATACGTATATACATATATTGTAATACGGCATTGATGACCTCAATAAATTTTCGATAAGGTGTATCTTTATTGCCCATTAAATGATAATATTCGTGATAGCGTTTCATGCCATAAATCTTTTTCTCGTCTCCATTTGTACGATCCGTGAAGGGCCATTTAAGCGGAATTATCCTCATCTTGGTAAGAATCAAAAACCAAACTAGCTCGGGCTCGGTCATATCTCACCGCCATTATGTAGATTTAATGATCGCTATTCCCTTTAATCGCCGTTTTATAATTTTGTTGCACTTACTTCTACATCCGTTTCACGACTAAAAAAAACGCATAAAAAGAGTGGAATCAAAGCTCTTACATCCGTCTCATATACATTTGGAATCAAGTCATAAAAGATTTGTAAAATATGTTGAAGGCTTCAGAAGCTGACAGGATTAACGGTATCAAAAACTGGCAGAGGGTGAAAAGAAATCGAAATCTTATTACGAGAACCGTATTTTATTGTGAGATTTACGGTTCCTGGGTCATTTCAAGTGCCAGATAATCATTTGCATGCCAAAGGAGTTCCCTTACCTTGAACGTTTTTTATAATAATTTTTAGACTATTCAGCGTTATTCCAGGGTCCATATTATGCATTTTATAATACTTCAGGACTAAAATTTTCAAGTACACATTCATCACGAAGATTACCTTTAAGATTGCCAGAGCTTTCTTTGACTCCTACATTATATTAATCGATAAACTGAAGCGTCCTTCTCTCTCGTGCCATAAAGAGATTTGAGGAAAAGGTAAAAAACTACCAGAAACCACCATTTTCCCTTTTTCATGAATACTACTAGATTTTATAAAAATAAAAAATCCCTAATTAATGAGGAAACGTAAAAGTGCTTTTAATGATACAAAAGTTGCGCCATTTGTAGGACATTTTTTCGCTGGAGTTTTGTATTTCATTTCAGGTTATTTATTTATTTATTTATTTTTTATTTATTTATTTATTCATTCATTCATTCATTTATTCATTAAGTTAATTATTTTATTGGTGACCTAAACCCTTCTGAATAAGTACATAACGGAAAGGAACTTTGATATGTGCTTTAATCGAGCTTGACTGAGCGAGAATGAAGACTTGATATAAATGATAGAAGTATATCACACTGACATTACCACTCAGAGCCTTTTCAAAACGCATAAGAAAATGAATTCGATAACAAGTACATCATTCTTAATGCTAGACATAGCGTTGCTAAAATTAAAAGATTTGAATCAAACATCAGTCTTCTTTGCTTGATGTCTATTAACTCAGGTCTTGGCAAACTCTTCCCGTAAGTATTCGTTAGTTTCCAGGGTGGTTAACTGTATCAGGTCTCAGAAATAGAAAGTCTCCGTGAATTAATGTACTCTTCCGTAAGGTTCCAAGTTTTGTGTAAGAGAGTCGAAACAGTTGTGGGCCTGACCTACCAGGGATGATCATGGTTACACTGTGGCCATGTCTCGGTTCTGCCCAAAAAAGACAGACTATAATAGAAATGGCAATCAGGTAGAAGGAGCAAGTGACTTACAAAGACTAATTCGAACTTGATACTAGTATGTGAGGGAGTGGAGTATGATCTGTATTGCTAAGAAATTCACAGTGTCGTGATTACAATCAAACTCCACAGTTGTATAAATGAATTGTATTTGATGTAAAGGTAAAACAAAGACTTTCGAACACATCAGTATTTTTTTAACGTAAACATTGAGGAAGAACACCGTTCAGGTGTTTGAAATTCTTTGTTTTTACTTTGACATTTAATAAATTTTTTTATATAATTGTGGAATTTTTTTTATGATTATCTACATTCATATGCAATTCTCCCTGGCAGATATTTCAAAGTGAAGCCATCTTCTAATGTCAGAGATTTTATAATGTTTTCTTGTAATATATTATCAGAATTTCCAATTTCTGTTCAAAGATATAATCAGCTATTTTCAAGGTTTTCAGAAGATATTTATATCTGTTTTAGGAGTAAAAAAAAAAAAAGAGACAGAAACTTTCTGACCACCAGTCATTCATTCTTGAGTTAGGAAGTTGGCTGCTTAATGATGACAAATTTAGAGCAGTTAACCCGAAACTTGTTTCAGCTTGGTGTCTTGAGAAAAAGAAGGTGAAAGAAAGCTACACGTGACTGGCATGAGCAGCTAGGCCATTGACAACAACGATGACAAACCATCCAACATCACTGCTGGAATTCTACGTTTTCCCTGTAAAGCAAAATGCTCTAAACAAATCAACATTTAAACAGCTCAAGTTCTGCGCGCAATAGAAATATAAAATGTTTACCAACGATTTGCCCATAAAAAAGAGGTAATATTACTTCGAATAATAGACGTCACGAATTAGAAATATCAACTTTGTAAGGGAACGTTAACTAAGATATGAAATATTTTATTGTTGTTCATTATATTTACACTGTTTAATCCTAAACATCTGTTCCACGTCTGAAGATTAACCTCAATTTCATTTTCCAGGTGGTCTTATGCCCTGTGCATAATTTATATCACGTTTAATCTCCTTGATAGATGATATGTATTATATATATATATATATATATATATATATATATATATATATATATATATATATATATATATATTATATATATATAGGTATGTGTTTTTGTGTATCTGAATCGCGAAGATATGGAACGTGATGAATGTATAGATAAAGGCAAATGCCACGAAGGAAAAGTGAAAGAGCGGAGTGGTTGCTAGGCCTTTCGACCCACGGTCCTTTACTAGCAGACAGCTAGTAAAGGACAATGTGTCGAAAGGCCTAGAACCACTCCGGTGTTTCACTTTTCCTTCGTGATATATATATATATATATATATATATATATATATATATATATATATATATATATATATATATATATATATATATATATATATATATATATATCACATACATACATTGTCTATGTGCTTGTGTGAGCATATGTATATATATATATATATATATATATATATATATATATATACAGTATATATATATATAATATATATATATGTATATGTGTGTGTGTGTGTTCGCGTGCGTCCGCGATTGCTTCAGAAGTTTATCATGAAAACTGAATGCTCTAGCACCATGATACTTTTTTGTTAAATTATCAGGACAAACTTGACTTAGGCACATTCCTGCCAATGGCTTATTATACTAGCTCTCGCTGTAAAACATCTCGCAGGCTGGAAAATTAAAAAATGAAATGCAGTAATTAAATATTTATTTAAAATTACAAATTCAAATTCGTGTCAGTCCTGTGGCAAAACGAGGAAGCATAATCAACGTGGTTATTTTAATACCTTAGTCTCTTTGGTGAATACGTAACTTGTAATTGAAAGACGAAAAAACGTTATTTTTTCATGAAGAACGTTACGATTCATCTGTAACCCACGTCACTTGAAGAATGCGTTAACTTATTAAAACAAATTGCTGAATTTCCAAAAGGCAAAAGTCCCTAGAAAAAAAAATACTGTTGAAAATTCAATAAAAGTCGAAGGCGTGACTGATACCACAGGAGTCCTTAGACTAGCTACAGTGGCTTTCTGGTTCACGAATGCTACAACGGAAGTGAAGTTTCTGAGTGATTCATAATGAAGTGAAAGCCATTTGTCTTTATATTTTAACCTAAACCATTGTTGACACCATAACGATGCCACGAGGCACTGTATGAATATTCCATAAAGCAATGCTCATTTGTCTAGGCAATTTGAAGGCTAAAACAAAGGGCAGTCCGATTTTTTCGTCGCACGTGAAAGAATGACGGGAGACCCTAATGACAAGATTGATGTCCGGGTCGACTGCAGAAGTTCGTTCAGTTGTAACTAACGGAAACCTGTTCAGTCATAGCTAACGAGCCCACAAAAGGGATGAATATTTCATTCTCTATGGCTCGAAACACTGTCAAATTTGTCAGAGGCGCTCTCTCTCTCTCTCTCTCTCTCTCTCTCTCTCTCTCTCTCTTTGATCATGTCCATCAGTAAGTTACTTCATGGTAAAGAATAAATGTAAGAACTCCTAATTTTGCATCACGACGAAAATAGTGATTTTAAAGCAACGATTTTAGAGACACCCCTCTCAAGTCCTTAGAGTGTTATTGGATTCTTCATTGAACGCATATGTGTATATATATACATATATACATACATACATACATACATATATATACGTACATATATTTACATATGTATGTAAATGGTGATGTATGTATTTATGTATGTATATATATATATATATGTGTGTGTGTGTGTGTGTGTGTGTGTGTCCGTGCGCGCATAAGGTAAGGGTCTTCATCTAGAGAGGGAAATAACAAGGGAAACGAGAAAGCAGAAGCAGAAATAAGAATTTTAATCTGAGAAAGCAAATACAGTCAGAGATTGCCATTTGGATGTAATTAGCCACTACCATTACCATATCGTAATTTTCGTTTTCCTTCTTCTCTTTGACTATTCGGTTTCTATACATGAGTGCGGGGCTCTCTCTCTCTCAACAACCGCCCTACTCGTATAAATGAATGATATAGACTATAATCTCTAAATTTCTTAAACAAACGAGTATGTTGTTATTCAGTTCGGTTTACCTGCATTTGATATCGCAAAAAAAATCATCTCTTTTCCTCTTTCAGTTTTCTTTTTTATTTTTTTTATTGATTGATTTTTTTTTTTTTTCTTTTTTGCCAGGGTAACGGTTTCTAAGACCCATTTTCATAATCAGTAGAAACTATGAAAGGTGAGGAAACAAGTTTGTGTCTGCATGATGATTTTCAGAGTTTTCCCATACCGACGCATTGATGAATAAGAAATGAAGAAATAGGAGACAAAAAAATTGCCTAACCGTAATTACAGCATACAGGTAAATTTTAAACAGAAAAGGATGCGACTTATTACTTTTTTTATCGTATTTTATTTATTCATTTGTTTTAACAAGTTGTTTGAGAAATAGTTCGTAGTAATTTGCCAAAAGAGCTACCAAAAATATAACTTCATTTTTGCGTACTTAATCAACTAGGCTATTCTGCATACTGACTAAAAATCACACGTTACTCTTCTACAGTAATTTACATCATATCATATGGATGATGTCTCAGCATGTATCTTCTTAACTATACTTTGAAAAATTCGTGGAATGTAGCCTGAGGGAAAAGTATTGATTTCCAGTCGTATAAGGAAACGAAAGTCTTCTTTTGTAATTTATTTTCCATGCAAGAAAAAACAAATTCTTATAGCTTACAAACATTCTTCAACGCCGCAGTCGACCAGATCCTTACATCATTCAGTAGGAAACCCAGGCCAAGGATGAAAAATTTAAAAATAAAAACGACAGCACAAGTACACAGTGTTTCGAACGAGGAAAGCGAGAAGGGCGCTAGTGTCAAAGATTGGTGACCGCACCCAATCATGGGACAACAGCAGATGGGCTTCTAACCCAACTTGTTTGGCAGCAAGGACTTCGTTGCGCAATTTACCTTGAATATTTCCTACTCAAGTGTGTTTTTCTCTATTACTTCCCACGTCGATAATATAACGATGTCGTAAGCCATCAACTGAATGTCCCATGGCACGGTGTTCATTTGTTTTGGCTAAAACAAAAGGGCGTTAGATATTTTTTTGTAGTAAATGACATGGCTGGGCGAGGCCTTAATTACATGATAGATTCGATGATCGACTGCGGGAGTCCGTCCTGTCTTAGCTAACGAGGCCAATAAAGAAATGAATATTCCATTCTCTTTTGTTCAATAGCTATCACATTTGTCATCAGTGCTCTCTTTCCCTTTTTTAACGACGTCCCTTCATCAACGTACTCCAAAATCAATGGGCTAATTATCGCAACTTGATTATTCGCTGTGATGTAGGGATAGAGTCGCTATCTAATATTTGTACCGTTTGATGACCAATGGTTTCACAGAATACCCACGCATCGCAGGGTGCCAAAATGGTGTACATCTGGATTACTTACACATTTTACATATATTCATACACACACACACACACACACACACACATATATATATATATATATATATATATATATATATATATATATATATATATATATATATATATATATATACTGTATATAATTTTTTTTTTTTCAACCAAAATTTTATGATGTGCGACTGCTGACTACATGCCCTGCCCCATAGGTCTTCAAGAAGCACGTGTTCCAAGTGTGTCTGTCTTTTCATGGTTCACAGCGTTAATATTTGTTAGGCGATATAGCGAACATGATATTAGGAAAAGAATATTTGTCCCGCATTAATTATGAAGTCTAAAATTCTAAGGGAGTTTTAAATAGAAATGGTTTAATGCCGAATTGTTTAGAGATGCAGCCCTGTTACTAATTTATTGTTAAGCCTCTTGACCGTGGGAAATCATTATGATTTGTACAGTTCAGCGAAACAAAAGAGAGGGAAATTAAGCTTATAATTATGGCGATAGCATTAAAGAATTAGAAAATGTCGAAAAATTAGTATTACTTTTTAATCTGTATGTACTAACTCGATGCTGAATGTCACCGCACAGTGTTAAAAGCAAATTTTGTTTAATGATAATAACATCTGAAATGAACATGTATCCATATAACAATGAAAAAAACTCTCCGGAAGATATTTCAGAGAGATCGATTCCAATTCCAGAAAACGAAAACTTAATCAAAATTTCTCTTAGTACCGTTGTGCAGTATAAAATTATTGTTTTCCTGCAAGACTAAACGTTTCTCACAACAGGATTTTTTAATATATATCTTTTTTCACTCATTGACATTACTTGTGTCGCCACCGCCGTACTCTTGAATAAAAATTCCATACCGTTTCAGTCTGCTTTCAGGGTCTAACCCAAAGTGTGATTGCCAACAGTTCTGAACTAAATACAGAGGAATTCCTTGAATTTATTTCAAACTTGTCGCTCTCTCACTTTACTGCTAAGTGAACGCGTTGGAAGAAATATTTTTGAATGTAAAACATTCTGTGCCGTTCCGTTGATAAGGAAAAATTCTATGTATTCCACTGGTATTCAGACACCATTACTACTCTAATGCATCATCCAAACACTGGGATACATAATACACACAATGAATTATATATATATATATATATATATATATATATATATATATATATATATATATATATATATATATATATATATATATATATATATATATATATATATATATATGTGTGTGTATTGTATATATGTATATAATATATACATATATATATATATATATATATATATATATATATATATATATATATATATATATATATATATATATATATATATTGTATATGCGCGTGTATAACTGGAACGTAAAACTGTTACAACATTTATTAATCTTTTATTCATTTTGTTGAGATGTTTTTGTATGAAGTCATCCATTTATTAGTTAATGCCGAGTGGAAAACTTAACTCCCCAAGCCAGGTAAATTCATTTAATGATGCAACACTTAGACAGCAGTTTCTTTAGAGAATGGTGTGACAAAAGTTTGTAAGATGATAAATTCCATTACAGTTTGTAATGAAAAAGTAGTGAAACAGACTAAAACCGGCCAGATGCTCTCTCTCTCTCTCTCTCTCTCTCTCTCTCTCTCTCTCTCTCTCTCTCTCTCTCTCTCTCTCTCTCTCTCTCTGTGTGTGTGTGTGTATTGTCCAATGAAAATTGTGTACACAGGAACACAAGTTTATGGTAATTGGGATGGCATCTGATGTATAAGGAGCTTATTCAAGTCCCAGCTTCATATGGACGATTTCAATCCTTTCAGCCTGCTGTTGAATTTCAAAGAGGCGTTGGAGTATTGCGCCTCAGTTAATATGGAACGGCAGACTTTTTCTTCAGAGTCGTTTCAACTGGGTTTGTTGGATTCACAGTTCTCAACCGAACATGAAATATTATGCCATGAATTGGTCATCTGCTCCTGCCTGTGAGGAACTGTGCTGTTTCTCATCATTAAGGGTGATATGTAGTTATGACGGCTGAATTTTCTAAGTGCCACTCATTCGTATAGGTCTCAAGGGGTAAGCATGTGAGAATCATTCATTTTGAGTGCCACTGCTTCTTCTTTAAATCTGCTTCGTGTGCCGAGGGCCGACTGATAACAAAGATAAGGAAAGCAGGAAGTTAAGAATTCCATGTGACAAATATAAAAAAAAGTTGTTTGAGTTCCAGAAAGTGTGACCAGTCGCATCCCATCATTTCACAGAACGGTATGACAATTTCTATTATGCCACTGTTGAGTGTGGCATCTGATTTCGACAGGTACACAGAACAGAAAAAAACTTGATCCTCTTGTTGTCTTAATGCTAGACTTTACATGTATACGGCGTAATATTTTATGTATCGCCACTGATCTGTATGAATTTATCCCGTGAGTCATATTTTTTATCAGGAATACTACATGCACCTACAATATATAGTCTTCTTACTTTTAAGCAGAATGGGATATGTATGTATGAATACATTATAAAATATATATATATATATTATATATATATATGCATATATATATAAATATGTATATGTATACATATATATACATGCATACGTACATACATACATACATATATACATATATTATTACTTATATATTTTAAATATATACATATATATAATTATATAATTGTTTAAATAACAATTCTGTTGTCCTTTATCACAACAGGAAACTGATATAACTATTCTAAGCGCTATTATATTTTTACGGAGCTAGTAACTTCCTTTCAATTGAGAGCGATTCATCTGTAACTCGGAGTCATATGTTCGATTTGAATACCCTTTGTTAAAAGTACGCGTACTGAATATAATTGACTTTGAATTACAATGGGAACTCAGAGCTGCATAACCACTTCGCCAGTGGGAAACGCAGTCCTACCGTTTATTGCCCGATAGTTGCTATTTCCCAAAAATATGAAATCACGTCTCTTTTCAAATATTATGGTTGAGAGTAAGAGAATTCTTGAAAGTTATGTATATATATATATATATATATATATATATATATATATATATATATATATATATATATATATATATACACACACACACACACACACACACACACACACACTTTTGCTTAATGTGTTCTTCCTTATTGTGCTTTATGCAGATGCCGGAATTTTGCAATCATAAATGGGCATCTTTGGTTTTAATACTTAGGTTAACGTGCCATTCTTAAAAATCATAAAAGTTTTTATTGGAATGTCTTTTTCCTAATCTATCATGTTTTCTTATAATTAGACAACTGTATCTGCATATTCAGCAGCTCAACTAAAATAAATATTCTCTGAGATCCGTCGATAAATAACTTGAGAGTATCTGTTCTCAAGGTCATTCCACTACCTCTTCTTTTTTTTTTATTTGACGAATTCATAAGTAGAGTGTATGTGGACACATCTTTACACGTACATACATACACACACGCATCTCTCTCTCTCTCTCTCTCTCTCTCTCTCTCTCTCTCTCTCTCTCTCTCTATCTATATATCTATATATATATATATATATATATATATATATATATATATATATATATATATATATATATATATATATATATATAGATAGATAGATAGATATATATGTATATAGATAGATAGATAGATAAATAGGAAGATCGATAGATATTTCTCTTACACTTTTCTTAACCTCCTGCTGATAGTGGTGCCTATTCACAGTAAGCCCCTCTGGCTTGAAAAAGTTAGCTTTTCCCGTGTAGTCTATTTATGTTCTCTCCTTACTTTGTGTGAAACATATACGACATCACAATTCGTTGCTTTCGAAACTGCAATTTTCCCTTTATTACCATTGTTTGCTCCTAATAAACGTATATATTTCCGTTATGCAAGCATAAGTCCCTTTATGAAAATAACTTTGTTGATGTTAACTAAAAACTGCGTGCGAATCATTTTGAAAAGCTCTGTATTACAGAGGGTTTATTGCATCCACAAGAACACTTCTAAATCCTTCCTGTGCGTAAAAGAAAATAGTATTTGTTAGTGAGGCTTCAGCAGTAGAAATGAAAACTTTTTGCAGAATTTCACTCACTTTGTAAATGCAAGCGTTGATTTCAGTTCACAAAGTGTTCCGCGGAAAACAGTCAGCCAGACAGAGCATTTTCATACGTCGGAAACTACTAACATTGACTCACAGCCGATGCAGTAACCGCTTGTCAGTTTATGTCCTTCAGGCATATGTGGAACTCTTTCAATTGACCCACTTTTCTTTAGATATCAGTTAGCAATATCTGCCCTTCATAAACATCTAGGATTGGTTTTAGTGAGCTGGTTAAAGTGAGGCTCAACAGACGTTAACGATTCTCAGACCGAGGGTGAAAAATGAATAAAATAATTGAAAGAAACATGCGTAACTTTTATTATGGAGGCTTGCCAGTGTTTACGGAGTCATGGCATCGGTTTTCAACTATCTATCAGTTGAGCGCAAAAGCCCTCCTTTGCCTGGTGCATGTGTTGTTATTTCGTTTGATTATTTTCAGTGTAATGATTGAGCGGGCTGTTGCTCATGTCATGGAAGTGGTTGTATTTTGTAGTCACTCTAAAAATGCTTAGTTATTAATCTATCTGGATGAGGCCTGGAACTGATAATCGTTTACATTGCACATACTGTACACTGGATTGTATGTTTATCTTTATTTTGTAGATATTGCTGTTTCCCTAAAGAGGTGGGGCCTTCAGATAAAAACAATTAAGCACTCAGTATCATAATATCTCGGATGAATGAACCACGGGTGGAATAAAGATGTAGGAAACATTAACAGCATATGACACTTTCAACATCATCACAACGCTTTAATCCCTTTCACACACCTCCATCTATTCGTATGGTCGTATTCCTTGATATTTAGAGCTTCACTTCCTTACACTTTAGCCAGCCTAGCAACTTATAGCCTTGGAGGTGTCCCTCTCCCTTAACCTGAGACCTCTGAATTATTCGGCATTGTTCCAGGCAGGTTTCTCGACGGTGAGAAAGCGTCATGGCCAGCGTCTGTAACAAAGTCAGATCTGAAAAGGCGGGACAGCACTGGGAAGTAAAGTGCATCCATAAAATATCCCTTTTCAGAAACGTTTTCTAATTAGTGTTGACTTTTAAAAGGCATTTGAGAAGGGCTATTTATTCGTTTTATTTATTTATTTATTTATTTTATTTTATTTTATTTTACTTCCCTCACTTCATTCAGTCTTTGAATGTATGACTTCGAATAAGCTCCAGTTAGATACCACGCATTATCCTTCGGCTCATGCAATTTTTTTTTTTTTTTTTTTTTTACGGAGAATAAAATGTCAAAGGAAATCTCAGAATCATTCAGATATGACATTTCGCTGCGACAATTAGTAATTAACCAACTTTGAGATTGATTTGAGAGCATATATAAATGAGCCTGGGTCGATGAAGTAAATTTTGATTATCGTTTCAAAAACTGCATAAGTTAATAATTTTTTGCCTCTGGGAAACTGGATGATACATAAACTGGTGCTTAATTCAGATTACATAAATGTCAATCATTGCCTGCAGCATTCCTTTTGTGCAGTATGACATTAGGTTCTCATGTTTCCAGATCAACCTGAAAAAGAAAATCAGTATCATACATGTACCTAAGATAAATTTCGTCCGTGGCAACGAACCAAAGTAAAAGTGTCAGGAAAACATGTAACAAATGCGCCGAACTTTCTTCAGCGCAATCGAGTTTTCTGTACAGCGTATAATCAAGGCTACCGAAAATAGATCTATCTTTCGGGGGTCTCGGTATAATGCTGTATGAGCCGCGGCCCATGAATCTTTAACCACGGCCCGGTGGTGGCCTGTCCTATATGCACGATTATGGCTAACTTTAACCTTAAATAAAAATAAAAACTACAGAGGCTAGAGGGCTGCAATTTGGTACGTTTGATGATTGGAGGGTGGATGATCAGCATATCAATTTGCAGCCCTCTAGCCTCAGTAGTTTTTAAGATAGGGCGGACGGACAGACAAAGCCGGCACAATAGTTTTCTTTTTCAGAAAACTAAAAGTACAAAAAAAAAAAAATAGAAATGGTTATTCTTGAATGGTGTTACATCACCAACAGTAGTACAAAATCAGTTTTCATCACCATTATTAGAACAAACGTAACACTTCAGCGCTTTTCACTGACAAAAGAAAAGCGTTAATGCGGATAAACAGAATCAGGAGATTAAGTGTAACTGATATTGAAAAAATCCCGAACAATTTCCACGTGCAAGAGTTGCGTCAAAGGACTGTGTGGGATGTGGATGTTGACGAAGATAAAATAGGTCTCATTTTCCAAGACATGAGTGTGTCCTGTTTGAAAAGACAAAGACGACAGCAACAATGAAAGATTAGGTCAACGTCTGACCGGGCTTTATCTCCCTTACGGCTGTGAAGATTCAGTAACATTAGGCCTTATGTGAATCATTGCGAACACAGAGTCTGCCATATGGTGACAGTAATTTTCCGCCCTGTAATCTGGCAACAATAAAGAAAGATTGATGGTGGCGAGTATACAGGAGACAAATTATACGAAACATACAAAAATGTTTGCATCACAGAGTAGGTAAATGTAGAAATGAAATCCTACGAAACAATGAAGAGCCCAGCATATTACAAAGGAAGCCACTGCGTGTTATAAGAAGCCTTTTAAAACGGGTAAAGAATTTAATTTTGGTTGCG
>NC_089751.1:38898116-38930616 GCF_040412425.1 Macrobrachium rosenbergii | reverse complement strand
GATTTCTTGCTCTGTTTATTCCATTAGATTAGAAAAATGGCTTACACCGATTTTCAAATAAATTTCTTGCTGTCAACACAGATCAGTAAGACTTTGATGTCTGGCTTAAGCCTTTGACTGGAGATAACGAAATATCCAATGAAAACGTGAATTTTATTCCTATTTATGTTTGAATATGTGTTCCTAACTTTTACGTCCATTTTATTTAAACTAAAGCTAGGTTGATCAACGCGTTGCATTTGCCAGTGAATATTTGCTGGAATGTATTCATATTTACAATCAGAATATCGGTTCATTTATTGCAAAGGTGTTCTCTCTTTTATCCCTTTGGTCCTGATACGAAACAGACTAAATATTCTTAAATGTAACACACAGTATGGATATACCTATATATATATAATGTATATATATATATATATATATATATATATATATATATATATATATATATATATATATATATATATATATATATATATATATATATATATTTTATATAAGTATAGTAATGTATAAGTATGTAGTTACACATATATTATGTGTGTGTGTAATGTATATGTATATATATATACATATGTGTGTTTAAGACTATATTGTGTATATTTTGTATACAAATATCTTGGTACTGTGTGATCATACGTGCACAGTGCTGAATGTCATTTCGTTTGACATAGCTTAATATTGAAATTTACTAATGTTCAGTTCTCTCTGCCTACCACAGTGACGAAGTTTCTGCGGATCGGCCTAGCTGACAAGAACGACCACGCCCCGTTTTTCGAGCAGTCTCTGTACGAGGTCGAACTTGACGAAGATGAAGCCGTTAACCAGGCACTCCTCACTCTCACAGCCAAGGACCTAGATGAAGGTAACGTGCACGCTCTCTCTCTATCTCTTGCTAGATAGGTAGCTATTTACCTGTTTATGTACATATCTGTCTATCTCTTCCATGTATAAGGTTGGATCACTAAACGACAATTGATAACTTTTTAAACAACAAAAGGTTAATTAGATATAATGTAAAAATGAAGTTACTTAGTAATTCATCGGGGGTATGATATTAAAAAGACAGCTCTCTTTTCTCTTGCAAACCTGCCTCAGAGATCATGCGTGCTTCCCCGCTTTGCCCATTCCGTATAACAACTTATCTTAACCTACCATCATCCATTATACTTGGCCTCAAGTGCTTACGTATATCAATCACTTCCATCTTTTAAGATCCAACTTGACATTCATTTTTCTCTTTCCCTGGAATCCGGTTTTGTTATTACCTTGGGTTTGGGAGAATGTCGTAAGGTGTCTCTGCTGGGTGGTTTGAATGTAAAAGTATGTGATTGAAAATGGAGAGAGCTGTGTGGGAAGCTTACTAAAAAGAGATTCATTGATGATTCCTAAATAAAATATTCATAGTTTTTATGCTTTTGGTATTATTGATGTATCTGTATGATACGTTCATATTTGATGAACATGGAAGCGACACTGTTAGGTGTCTCAGGATCCATTCCAAATATATATATACATAAATACATAATAATATATATATATATATATATATATATATATATATATATATATATTTACAATATATATGTATTATACATATGTACACTAATAAATATAAACACACACACACACACACACATATATATATATATATATATATATATATATATATATATATATATATATATATATATATATATATATATATATATATATATATATATATATATATATATATATATATATATATATATTTGTGCATATACTGTGTGCGTGTATGTGATTCTGTGTTTGTGTGTGTACATTCATCATAAAGCTGTTTCCCTTGTAAACAAAAAGTTCCCTCAAACTTATCTCACTCCTAATTAGATATTATACAGCAGGTGATCCCGTGGCTTAATGACGAGAGGAGTTTACCGCTGCAGCTGTGTCTGTTGTATTTTAATTAATTTATCACAAGTATTTTACAATAATTAGTTTGCTGCGTCTGATTCATGAACTAACATCTTGCCTAAAATTTTCCTCCACTTTTTTGTTTATTTGATTTACTGTTCTTTGCACAGAATCGTCATTTTATCTCTCCTACGTTTTTATCTTTCCTATAATTTTATCTTTCCTTAATCATTTTATCTCTCCCATAATTTTATCTTTCCTATAATCATTTCATCTTTCCTATAATCATTTTATCTGCTATAATTTTTTTTCCTATAACCATTTAACTCTCCTATAATGTAATCTTTCCTATGATCATTTTATCTTTCCTGTAATCATTTTATCTCTCTTATAATTTTATCTTTCCTATAATCATTTTATCTCTCGCATAATTTTATCTTTCCTGTAATCATTTTCTCTTTCCTATAATTTTATCTTTCCTGTAATTATTTTATCTTTCCTACTAGCAACAAAGGTCACAAGTTTTGACCCTGTGACATAAGAGACGGAGGATTCCGCACATTTAAATTGATTATCTCGGCGGGAATTAGCGTTATAATAATCATGTGAACTCTTCTGGAAATCAGAAATCTTTTGATGACTACATTGTTAATGTACTGTATTCATTAAACATCTCATTGCAACTAAGGGATCCGGCTCAGTATTTGGGATAATATATTCATTGACTTGTATTGTATTTGTGATGTACTTTAACTAAAACAGGCGCGTTAGCCCCAAATCGAAGAGGTTTTCATCAAAGTATTCTAGAAATAATGAAGGAAAAAAATACTTTCAGATATATTTCCTAAGTTATATATATATATCTGTGTGTGTGTATATATATATATATATATATATATATATATATATATACATATATATGTGTATATATACATATATATATATATATATATATATATATATATATATATATATAGTAGGAGAATAGGTACCAGCCCTCGGGCTGGGGAGTTAAACAGTGGGCCTAGCGACACACTGGCCACTTGTCAAAGGCATTGGGACCTGTCCCCCACTGGCTGTTGGCCTAAGAAACAGGAGATCAGCGCCTACCCTGTGAGTCTACAGAGGCCCAGGAGGACTTTAACTTTTTTAACTTAACATATTTATATGTATGTATGTATTTATGTATGCCTTTACGTATATAGGTGTGTTTGGGTGCATTTATTTCAACATTTTCTATCTTTCGAAAGCTTCGAGCTCGTAGAAAAAGAATAAATCTGTTTAATTTTGTAAAAAAAAAAAAAAAACTTTACACATGTCATGCCAGTGCAATGTGATCTCCTCACTTGGAAGGGTACATTAAGTACGAAGGGTGGGTTATAAAATGCTGATTGTTTGTCCAGAGCGAGTCAGATGGCTTAAGTTTTATATCCTAGTTAAATCAGACTTTCGCATTATATACCTTATTATTTAAAGCATTGTAATAATATCCGTTTTTCATATGCCATGTGTTTCTTTTACGAAATTATTCAGTCAAAAATATAAGCTCAGGCAAGTAGCCAACTTTTCATATTGAAACGCTTGTTAAATCCTCCCTTTATCTCATAGAATTTCAAAATGTAATCTTCGTATTTTTCATTGTATGAGTTGTATACGGTTCCAAGGATGATTTCCTTGAATACTGTAGCCCAAACACTGTTTCTGTATTATAAAAAGTATTTTTTTTCTTTGGTTTACTTGCTGATCTGTTGTTTTATTTGTAGATCCTTGTTCCCCTATTTATTTATTGTTTGTGTTTTTGTTTTTTTCGTCAACAGAAGACGCTTCAAAATGCATGTAGTGATGGCCCAGTCTTTTTCATTCAATCTCAGGAATGAACAGAATATGATTTTTTGTAAATCGAATTTAACCAACTTCTTACGACATTCTTTTTAATAATAGTTATGATAAGTCTCTGTATTGCTCTTCCAGCGTCACGAATGCACTACGAAATCGTGGATGGGAACGAAGAGGGAACTTTCGCCATCGGCAACGTAACCGGAGAGATGTACCTGACTCGACCGCTCGATTACGAAAGAACGAAAAAAGTAAGGTTTTTCTTTTTACAACAAAAGTTTTTGTATGTCCAAAGTTTAACCAGAGAGAGAGCTTATATGTGTGTATATGTGTGTGCATACGAGAGAGAGAGAGAGAGAGAGAGAGAGAGAGAGAGAGAGAGAGAGAGAGAGAGAGAAATAGGAGAATCGCGTTTTTGAGAGCTTCTTCTTCTCTTCAAATTACTACAAGGTTCTTGAATCGACTGTGGATCGAGGAGTTTTTACTTGCCTTATAATTCACTTTCTTTATTACAATCAGGGAAACCGCAGTTCGCCTCAACAATTACAGGACTGTAAGGTTTGCATTTCCTCTAATGTACATGCGACCTTTATTTTGTCGTTATTCTCTTAATAATCATCACTGTTTACGTCGGTATTCTATAATGGTCTCGTAGATCAAAGCGTTCAGTATTGAACATGATAGAACAGATTTTTACCTACATATTGCGCATTTAATGAAAATCTTTAATAGTGTTATTCGCTTAGTACCCAAGCGATTAAAGCTTTGGCATGATCGGGGCATGAGGAAACACAGTAACCGCGGGATGTTTCCACCTCCCATGTCACAGGGCCATTGTGTGAGTTCGTGATAAGTGGCCACTCCGACCGAAACCATCCTCGCGTGAGTCTGATTACGACAGAATCGACGGCATTCCCAGATGAAGAGTGTAACCTGTATTGAAAAAATTAGGGTGTTCGGTTCCATTAACCTGTGTACAAGCTCCTAACGTAAGGACCAGTAGTCATACCCTGGCTCTTCAATCCGCCATCAAATTAATTGGATTATGTATCGTGCCAGCGATTAATCATTCCCATCTGCAATCCGCTTAAACGAATGACCACAACAGTATTGAACTGGCGTGTCGTAAAGCAGATGAGGTGAAGATTTATGAAATTTCATTGCAATGCCGGAACCCTGAACTTCATTCATCAGGCGTCGTTTCTTTTTTTCTTATTGTTTCTCTTTCCTGAGAGGGGATGTCGACCTCACGCTCCTTCCGGTAACTGGATGAATATACGTCCTCTCTGGCTCCAACGATGTAATCAGGACCAGCGACGTATGACCAACAACTACAAAACAGGGCTGCTTAAGTCGTGATAGCTATTTCTGGACAATTCATGGCAGCTTCATGTTTTAAATCGACAACAGGATCAGTAATTGGTGTATTTGGATGCATTATAAAACGCATGATGTTGATCAGTGGCTTATGACCCCTTGTGTGCCAAACAGTGGCTTCACTTTCTTGAAAGATTGATCAGCCGTTCATGACTCCTTAGTTGAATTTCACTGATTATTTAAACTTATTGAACTTTCTTCAGAGGCTTTTGATTTTCAACCTTGGTTGCACGAGTTTTTGTCTGTTGAGTCTTCCAGTGCCTAAATGACGATTGGTTAATGACTAGCTGTTAAAGCTTTTGGGGCGCAAGGCCCCGAGTAGTACTATTTGGGTCATGAATAATATAAGACCAAATGCTTGCTCTTAAGTGGTGTACATGTCCTCGAATTCTAACAGGAAGGTTTTCAAGTGCTTTTTATTGACTTTCAGTTTCCCAACGATCATCTTTGTTTCGTTATGACATGTTATTCATAACTAAACAAAGATTTCCTAAGAAAGAGAATTGCTTTATGAATCTGTGTTCTTCTCCGGCTTTTATTTTTTATTATTTTTATTTTTTCCAGTCCATTGATTAGAGTTCCTCGGGTAATAAGTTAACTAAATACGAAGTGCTAAGTTGTTCTTCGTTAGCTACTACAGTCCAATATCTTAGTCTTTGCATGATGGCCACCGCACTACAAGTTTTACATTAAAGACTATTGATTAAACCCTGAAGAACAGTTTGATTCTTAGATTATGCAAACCGCTGCTGGTATGAAAATACTAGGTTCCATTTATTGATCTGCTTGTTCTTTCTGTCTACACACAGACACTCACTTATCTGTGCATTAAGTGCGGATTTCAGTCTTCTGAATGTTGGTGACTATGGACCCAGGGTTATTTGCATGCCTGTCACTGGTCTTAGAACTTTCTCAGTGTTCTCCCTCATCGAAAGGATCCTGATCTTAGCAAACCTTTAAATCATCTATTATATCAGATTCAAGTCGTTTCATTTTATCAATGCCTCGTGGATCATCGGTGCTAATTTTAGAACTGCTCGTGCGTAGAAGCTAATCCTTTCATTATGACTTAGTAGCGTTGATTGTTAGGTAATGAGCATTGAAATACCGTTCACTTATTTGTGACTTCTGGGAGCAGATGCTAATTAACATGTAATCAGTTTTGATATTAAATTTGATTATTGCATAAACAATTCAAACATTTTTAGAAAACTGATATTTCCTTGCCCAATCCCCCATGCCTTCAATTTTATCATACCACGATGAAAATTACTACTAATAAAAAGCTTACCATCGTTTTATTTTCTGATTCTCCTTTTATTAATTTTTCCATTCTTTAGTATGACCTTCGACTGGTGGTGTCTGACGGGCGGTACGAAAATGATGCCTCGATCATCGTTCACGTTCGAGACATCAACGATAACCCTCCGCTGTTTGACAGACACTTGTATGAGACTCGTATCTCCGAGGAAGACGACCAGGATTTGCCGAAACGCATCTTGACGGTAAGACAAAAGTGGGATAAGGAGGAGATGGTTTGTTTTGGAATGCAAAAGATATTCTGATTAGCGTCAGCATCTTTGGTGGTTCACTGGTGACGTAGTCATTAGTAGTTATTTGGTTTAAGGAAATGAAGTGTGGCCACAATAACAGAATGCTGGAAGGACTATTGTAAGTTGGAACAGTGTTGTGGAAATTGTGTCATTCTTTAATTTTTCATCATTATTATTTTTATTAGTTCTTGGATGCCACTATTAGCTTCTGGAAATCAGTACGTGATCGTTGATTTCTTTTTTTATTAATATAGATTTAATACAAGTTAAAGCTCAAGAAGTAATTACCCTGGCAGTAGCGAGCGAGTTCATAAGCCCGTCTATATAATCAACTACATAGATATAAAGTCAGAAGAGATTAACTTCACACCAGCTATGATTAAGAAATACTTGTAATTATCCGTTGAAAGCTGGAGAGATTACAGCATAATCTTTAGTATAAGATTATTTGACCCAGTGTATCTCATCACAAAAGTATCACATCGCCTTCGTAATTTCATAATGAAATCTATTATTCTCGAGCTGGTCCTTTAACTGAGGTTTTAAATTCTCTCTCTCTCTCTCTCTCTCTCTCTCTCTCTCTCTCTCTCTCTCTCTCTCTCTCTCTCTCTCGGGAAGAGCAGGCAATTTCAAGCGTAGTAAAATTAGCATCACAGTTGATTAAATCTCCTTTTCCTGTTCCCAAGAACCGGGTTGTTACTGGTTGGTAAAGGAAATTCAGGAGAATATAAAACTAGTAATCCCAGCAAACAGGATATATCTGGTTCTTTAAACACATCGAAAATTTTTATGAATTTATTTCCACACATATATTTACTTTTATGTACACAAACACACACACACATATGTATGTGTCAGCGTGAATAAATCAGATACACTCCAGCAGATCTGTTGCCTGACTTCCTTGCTTCTATTTTTAAATACATTTCATATATATATATATATATATATATATATATATATATATATATATATATATATATATATATGCTGACCAACCTGGCGCTGCCTGGGAAAACTCTGACTAAGACAAATTTTCCTGTACTTCCTCATGCTGACTGTCCCACTTATCCAGGTATTACTGTGGTGACTGTCCCTTTTATCCAGAAATTACGATACTAATTGTCCCTTTTATCCAAATATTACTGTGCTGACCATCCCACTTATCCAGACATTACTAGGATGGCTGTCCCATCTATCCATGTATTACTGCTATGACTGTTCCTTTTATCCATGTATGACTGTGCTGACTGTCCCCTTCATCCAGATATTACTCTACTGACTGTCCCTTTTATCCAGGTATTACTGTAGTGACTGTCCAGTTTATCCATTTATTACTTTGGTGGCTGTCCCTTTTATCCAGGAATTACTCTACTGACTCTCCCAATTATCCATATATTACTGTGCTGACTGTCCCATTCATCCAGGTATTACTATGCTGACTGTCCCTCTTACCCAGGTATTACTATGCTGACTGTCCCTTTTATTCAGGCATTGCTGTAGTAACTGTCCCTTTTATCCGGTTATTACTCTGGTGGCTATATAAACCTTGATACAGGATTATTAATCACAGGAAAGAAAGCATTTTCAATAATATATTTGGTATCTAGTACAGGAAATGAGGTATGATAAACCAGTAGAGTTTATTAACACATAAAATTATGTATGGTAAACCAGTAGAGTTTATTTACCACGTAAGTTACAAAAGAAAATGGGTACAGGTTTGGAACCTACCCTATTATCTAATTTGGGTCAAATGATAGCCATGTTCCAAATTTTGTGTAGATCGGTCAAGCAGTTTGGATATCTGTAGTGCAGTAACATACAAACATTCACTTTTATATATAAGATATATTTATATGTATACTCTAAATATATACAGACATACATACATACACCTATATATGTATATATGTATAACTGAATCACGAAAATATGGAACATGGTGGATATGTAAATAAAGACAAAATCCACGAAGGAAAGAGAAACTGCGAGGCCTTTCGACTGTCGTCCTTGCTAAGTAAAGGACGACAGCCGAAAGGCCTCGCAGCACTCCATTGTTTCTCTTTCCTTCGTGGATTTTGTCTTTATTTATGTATATATATATACATATACATAAATGTATAAATGTATATATATAAATATATATATGCATGTATATATACACACATATGACATATATATATATATATATATATATATATATATATATATATATATATATATATATATATATATATATATATATATCTTCTTCTTATATATATACATACACATACATAATAAACGCTGACACCAAAATTGATTTACCAGTTGGTAAATCAATATTGTTAATTGTTATAATCACACGTCATTATCGCCAAGGAAAACTGTAAGATGCTATAAAAGTATAACATAATAACTCTCATCTTTCCTCGAGCAATTAAGACAGAAGCCTAATGGCGGCCCAAGTGTCACGCCCTTTCACCCGGGTAACCCTCCTGTGCCCGGAGGCCCTTGCTCTAGTTACTCATAAGCGGGGCTTTGAAATGCCATTAATCTTCAGTCCTTGTAATTAAGGGTTAGGAGGGATCGACGTGGCACTCTAATCGCTTCTAAAATGAGGGTATCATGTTTTTGTTACTGGGGTTAACTTTTAGACAGATGCAGTGCGGTAACGAGCCACGTATTCTCACAGACTGATGAACGAATAATAAATAGAGAATATCAAGAAATGCCTTTGTATAAGGTTTGAATCTCATCGTTAAGAAAATGGTATATATAACCAGTGTTAACGATATTAATATAATTTCTACAGAAACCGGAATCTAGTCAATGAAGTTAATAAAGGAGCTATTTCCTTTAAGGCATGGTCACATAAGTAGTCAAAGAATTTTAATGATCCGGTTGTTTTATAATTAACAGATATTTTAATAAAGACAGCTGAAGTGAAGACTTGCAGTAGGACCAAATATATTTCAAAAACATTTCTATCTGCGAACTAACTTCATTGATTTCACTCTACTATACCTGACATGTTTTGTGAAAAGATTTGGCATTGCTTAGAATTTAAGTTGGGATGTATGACAGCAAAGCTCTTATTGTTAAAACAAAAACATCTCTAATAAATCTATATTATTTTTGCTTCATGATTTACCAACTGGCCATGGGTTCTCATAATATGTGGTAACTTAATTCGGACTGAGCTACGTTTTACAGTTCCAAAAATATAGAATGGAGCTTATGTTGTAAGCATTCCTTGGAGGGCCTCTTCTTTCAGTAAAGTTTGCAATCGACGTTCCACACTGCTTGTAGGGCTACTTTGTATTTTCAAAGACTTTTTTGGGGGGGTTTTTATGACTGCTTACAGATGAGAATTTTTTTCTTTTTTTGGTAAAGTACATCAGTTATTGTAAACATGGCTGATGTTTATCATTGAATTTCAAGATGACAAGAATATGCACTGGGAGTGAAGTGCAACCTCAACTGTAAGCAGTCATAAAAACCCCCCCAAAAAAGTCTTTGAAAATACAAAGTAGCCCTACAAGCAGTGTGGAACGTCGATTGCAAACTTTGCTGAAAGAAGAGGCCCTCCAAGGAATGCTTACAACATAAGCTGCATTCTATATTTTTGGAACTGTAAAACGTAGCTCAGTCCGAATTAAGTTACCACATATTATGAGAACCCATGGCCAGTTGGTAAATCATGAAGCAAAAATAATATAGATTAATTAGAGATGTTTTTGTTTTAACAATAAGAGCTTTGCTGTCATACATCCCAACTGAAATTCTAAGCAATGCCAAATCTTTTCACAAAACATGTCAGGTATAGTAGAGTGAAATCAATGAAGTTAGTTCGCAGACAGAAATGTTTTTGAAATATGTTTGGTCCTGCTGCAAGTCTTCACTTCAGCTGCCTTTATTAAAATATCTGTTAATTATAAAACAACCGGATCATTAAAATTCTTTGACTACTTATGAGACCATGCCTTAAAGGAAATAGCTCCTTTATTAACTTCATTGGCTAGATTCCGGTTTCTGTAGAAATTATATTAATATCGTTAACACTGGTTATATATACCATTTTCTTAACGATGAGATTCAAACTTTATACAAAGGCATTTCTTGATATTCTCTATTTATTATTCGTTCATCAGTCTGTGGATCTTCCAGGTACATTTTTTAGGACAGGTAGGCCATATAATTGTAACGCCAATAATTATTTTATATATTCAGTCTATAATATCCTGATGCCTTACACTACTCGCCAGGCACGACCAGTGACAGAAGTTACCTTCCGTTTCAGGTGACGGTAACAGACGGGGATTACGACCGTCCGCAAGATTTGGTCTTCTCCCTGTCAGGCCAAGGGATCGACGTGGAGCATCCAGAGAACTCGCATTTCCAGATCGTCTCTTCGACGGGAGAAATCCTCGCCAGAAAGGTTGTGTATGACTTTGCAAGAACAGTTCGCTCGCAAAGCGCATTGGGAAATTTTAAGAACAGTATCATCGCTATAAAATCATTCGTCTCCCTCAAGGCTTCTTACATACAAGTTTGGATATCGAATGTATAATTATGCTCTGGAAGGGCATTACTGTTGGAAAGATGATTGTGGAGCATGTCATGACTGAAATTTCTTGAGTGTTCTTCGGAGTTGCTTACCCAGTGGGTGCTTTGATATTGTTCCAAAATATATCTTTTTCTGGAAAGTAACAGTGCTTAATCTAATTTCCAAAATGCTGCTCACCACACACACACACACACACATTCGAACACCCATTTAAAATGAATCTGTAGATGTCGTGGTTTGGGTCAGTAGTTCAATTGAAACCGGCAATAGCTCTGTCGTTTGATCTGCATGCCTATGGTTTTCCAATTCATGAAAAAAATTAGGTTTTACAACTCGGTTTTTTCTGTATATATTTAAAAAGGTTCATATTTTTAAAGTTTTATTTCTGCATTGTTTTTTTACACACGGGATAATACAAGCATTTCGACCGGACAAAGGAAACATCTTTGTGCATTATTCATATTCATTTCTAACTCATGACCAATCTGAGGAAACCATCATGCTTCTCAACCAGTACAATATTGGTAAATAACAAGATGTAAATTAGCAAATATACCTACATTTTCCAGTTCAGTGACATAAGGTCAATGTTATGTTTAGAATAATATATTTAATAGACTTTTCAATAATTTGTTCACATGAAAATTTATTCTATAAATTGTTATTCATATTTTAGCTTTAACTTTGGCCATTCCCTTGACATAAATCTGATATACAGTATTTGCTACAATATATTGAATAAACATAATAATAATAATAATAGTGATCACTTCATATTATGATATTACAACTTAAAACTGCTTGTAGATATTCACGGACGTAAGTAAACATTAAATTAGATATTCACATAAACAGGTACTTTTGATTAGGAGCTTATAATCACATGATTCAAATCTATTTTCGATATTGATTGACATGTGATTGATTTGCTCACGATAAAATGTAAAAAAAATAATGTTCATGGAATTACCACATTTTTAACAGGTCGTTGTATTTATAACATTTTCAAACATTCTACTATTTTACCAATCACGGGTATAGAGTTTATTTGTTTAGTACTCATGGTAAATAAACATAATAATTAGGTGTTTACCTGATAATTAAAATAAACTAAGTAGTGATAATGTCGCAGCGTTAAAGTAAAAAATATATCCGAATACAGCCGTTGGATCGAGACCATCCGGGCGGTCGACCGACCTGGGGACTAACCGTCTTTGCCCAGGACGAAGGAGGCACCGGACTTGTGGGCTACAGTGAGATTATAGTTCATCTCAAGGACATCAACGACAATGCACCGGTCTTCCTTCAGGTAAGGGTAAAAGGGAGCTACGAAACCCTTGTATAAGTCCTAAATATGATGAAGTTTTTGTTAACAGTATTTTTGGATCGTTTAATGTTTAGTAAACATAGCCTCGAGTAGTATAGCTCAAAGAAATTCTCTGATGGGATTGTAGTAAATTTTGTTAGCTTATTTAAGGCCCCGTCAATCACCGAGCGTCAAAGTTCGTGACAAAAAAGCCCGGGGCTCTCATTCGAGATATTACGAGTTACCCAGTCAGCAGAGGAGTTCTGTTTAACTGCAATAAGATAATAGGAAACAGAAGGCCTTGAGAGTGTTGAGGCATGGCAATCAAAAAACAAGTTTCCTTATACATAAATCATTAAAACGGAGGTAGAGTGAGAACGATGGGCCAGGCCGAATATGGCTCCTTCAAGCGAAAAATAAGCACTTTAAAGGTCTTTTTCAGTCTTTTCATTTTCTTCGCTTTTAAAAGGAAGAGAAAGAAAATTTATTTTATTTGATCATTATAAAATTTTAGAATAATTTCATAATGGGAAGAAGTACTTACAGACAAAAACATTGTACTTTAGATATGAATAAATTCGGTGGAACTATCGGATTATTCAGTATAAATATTGTTAAGAAAATCAGTAAGGAAAACTTTTTTAATGTGAAAATGAAAGTATTAGAATAATATTAATCGTGTATATTACACGGTCGTATTTTTTGCGCTTTCTTACCAATATATCAGGCATTAATGGAATAATATCATGTAAAAATTTTGAAGCAAATCCCTTCAACAATGAGCTCAAAACTTTTTTCATGTTATAATGAACTTCCGAACTCTTAACAACAACACTGGTCCCCTGGGGCCAGTGCTGTTCCTCTTTACAAGGGCGACGACAAGCGTATCCTTGAAGTAAAGCCGTTGTGTAGTAGCATGTATATATATATATATATATATATATATATATATATATATATATATATATATATATATATATATATATATATATATATATATATATATAATATATATGTATGTATGCATACATATATACATACACACATACGTACATATATACTTATATATATATTTTTATATATATATATATATATATATATATATATATATATATATATATATATATATATATATATATACATGTGTATATGTATATGTGTGTGTTATTGTTGCTGTTGCTGGCTGCTTCCTAAAAGAGGGGACTTTCAGTGTCAACTTCCTATTCAGAAAAATTCCTTTCTTTGTAGGCAGAAGGCTTGTCAGGCTTGCTGACACTATCCTACGCTTTGCGTTACTCATACCTTGCACACATTTTTCACAATTTCTGGTTATTGAAGTTCCTTCCATTCCAATACTTTTTTAAACCTAGGAGAGCAAAACAGCGCAGAAGACTGGGGTCTGCATTGGCATGCAAAATTGACTGGTGCTTGGACCAGGTACTCGAATACGAAATCGTTGCAGGATTGGAAATTTGGGGCTGAAAGATCGAATGTCCCCTATTTTGATGGCTGTTGACAAGTTGTAGACCAGGGCTTTTTGAATTACGTCCTGAAATATCAGTCTGAATTCTGCTTCAACAGCTGATTGTGGTGAACACTCAAATAACAATGGCTCGAATCTGAAGCGCCAAAAAATGTCTTTCATATTTGACATAATTTTTTTTTTTTCATTTCCATTCCATCTCTCTCTCTCTCTCTCTCTCTCTCTCTCTCTCTCTCTCTCTCTCTCTCTCTCTCTCAAAAGAAGAAATTAACGGAAAATGTTTTTCTTCTTCTTCTTCTTCTTCTTCTTCTTCTTCTTCCCTGACGACGACATGAGGTTATTTTCCCTTGAGTGCAGTGTTATTTGATACATTCCTTTAGAACATTCAACAGTTTATGGCGGAGCACTTTAAAGCTAAATCACATTAGCTCTGTGTAATATGATATCGGCTGCACATCTAGGGAAGTATTCATTCCACAAAATTATATTCGCAAGTCTTGTAGTTACTTCACAAAAAATAATGCACTCAAAGCATTTAATTATTATCAGTATTCTTTCCCTTTCGGGAAAATGGATACCAGGTTTCAGAAGAAATGTAAATGGTTTCCTTATGAGATAGTATATAAGTTTTATATAAGAAACGCAAGTGAAACATAAAAATAAAAAATATGCAGTGATGAGGTAAAGAGGACAGAAGTAGAATTTAGATTGCTGGTTCTCTGAGTCCATTCTAAAAAAAGAATTGTTTGGAGGATTCATTAAAACGGTGACCTTCGCTAGCCTGATATTTAAAAGTGAGAATGTCCCACTCTCTTCTGCTGTAATTTGTCATATTTTTTGTCATAATTTACTTCTGAATCCTTGGACTAGCTCCCCTCATTGAACTGACTATTATGTCCAGCTTAAACTTACTCCGAAAGTTTTGCCTTTAGCTGGGCTTTAGTGCAGTATAATCCTTTTATATTGATCTTAATAAGTTCATGATATACTGCAAATTATGATTTTTTTTTCATGTCAGCTCTTTATGAATTAATTATTTTATTTCCCTATTCTGATTTACATCTTTATATCATTCTACTCTTCACTTGTGTTTTTCTCATTTTCAAAGGAATATGGGTTCTTGTTGAATTATAATAAAAAATAAAATTTCCCACGATAATACTTATGTATGTGAGTGGCATATGCGTCTTACTGTAATTTCAGAAGAGGGAGAGAAAGAAACTCATTTATTGTCACTCACTCCACAGGAGCTTTATTACGGAAACATCACGGAAAACGGCGAATACGGCCAAGAAGTCATCACCATGAAAGCTGAGGACTATGATGACCCAGACGAGGGCACGAATGCCCAGCTGACCTATTCTCTGGAGAAAAACGTCGTCGACGAGACCATGGCTAAGCCCATCTTCTCGATCGACCCTGAGACGGGAGTCGTCAGGACGGCGGTGTGTTGCTTAGACAGAGAGAAGGCCAAGGATTACTTGATACAGGTGGTGGCCGTGGATGGAGGAGGACTCAAAGGTTAGTGGTGAGATACTGAAGGGCGTCTTGGTGAGGGACTTGCTGTTTTTTTTTTTTTTTCTATTTATTTACTCGTTCTTTCATCTGCGTCTGTCCGTTTAATGGACTATTTTTTTTTTTTTTTTTACTCTCCTTAGCAAATATACTCTTAAGTAAAAGTTACTGCATATAACTAAATAGTGGAAATATGAAGTCCATTTTGTGTTATGAAATCATATCCAGTTCTTCGCCAACGTTCTTCGTTATGAATTTGTTGGCAGTGTGGAAAGAGTTTTTAATCATCAACAAAATGTTCTTTCACATTACCTGATTTTTTTTTTTTTTTTTTTTTTCATCAGTCTACCAGACAGTCAGATAATCGCTCAGGGACTAAGCATTTCATCGTCTCACCTGCCGTCATTCATTTCATCACTAAATCATTCATTTTTCCGTCAGTAAGATATACTGTATGTATACATTACACTTCGTATATATATACCTGTATTTGTGTTATTAAACATACTAACATTAGCTAGTCATTCTTATAGCTAATCTTTTGTATTTTTGGTTATTTGTTAACCATTTTCCACACTAATTTTCATTGAGCTTTTACACCGTTAAGCTAATCAAAATAGCCAATTACATATTGATGCATCAGTCACTTCACCAGTCAGTCAGTCATATAAGTAATCGACGGACTAATTAATAAATTACGCAGTTGATTGGAAGTCATCCATTCAGTCAGTAAGTCATTCATTCCACTAATAAGAGATGATACAAATGATCGAATCCTTTAGATAATAATTCACTTTTGCAATCTCCAAAGAACCTTGTTTCTCGTCCTTAACTTCTCAAAACCTATGGCGAACGATTTCCCTGAAACAGTAAATTTTATTTCAACAGAGCTTTCTGAAGTATTGATGAATTAATAACGATCTCCTCATAACTTGTTGATTTTGTAACGCCCCTGAGTAGTTTTTTACGGAGGTATGTATTTGATGTATGCATCGGGGTTCGTAGCCAAGTTACGAAAAATCGGTCTTTGGGCAAATTTGTCTCTAGGAAATTCCTTAACCATGGTAGATCCCTGCATGGTAATGAATTACTATTTACTAGATCTAGTTTGTTTCCTCTTTGGCGAACTTTAATTTCAGAACTGATTTCTTATCATGATTCTCATACCATAGTATAAGATGATTTTTGTTTTTTGTCTTTTATAATGGCATGAAGAATATCATCGTTCAATACACAAAGTTATTCCTTTTCTTAATATCTATTAAATCTTTTAATATACCGTAATATCAAAATGTCCATGCCATAGTGTTGTGGTTATGCTTATATGCATAGATTTTTACACACCAAATATGCGTGATATGGAAGTGTATCCTCCTTAATCAGTGAAATCCAAACATTTCTTTTTCATTGTGAAAGTTAGGCTACGGACTCTCAATTTCTTTACGATATTTCGACAACTTAAGAAGTAATGTTTCTTAATGCCAAGCAGTATGAGAAGAAAATCAAATTCCCTTGAAAAATTAAATAGTTTTAACCCACCTAGTTGCACAGGTTTTGCTATTCTTTCACAAACCTTTTACTGTGAAATTACCTCAAAAACTCTCGAAATAAGTCTTCGATGTCTTTCTCGGAGAAAAGTAGCATAATTACTATAAATACTTTAATTTGCTATCTTCTTCAGCACTGTACTTTGCCATATTTTTTCATCAGTTGCACCTTCGGTTTTTTATATAATCGTCCTGTTTTCATGTCGTTTCATGCAATAAGCAGCATTCTTTGGAAGATCTGGTTTCTGATAGATCTAGAGTATAATTTGTTACAACTCGTTCTTTGGCACAGTGAATGTCTTGCACGTAGTATCAGTTTGTCCTCATTCAGATTTAGTTAGTCATTACTGTACCAACATAAAAGTATTTATGTTCATTTATAAATACTTATTTGGTACATGTTTTAATACGTCACCTCATTCATGCGCAGGGACAGGCACCGTGAGCATCGTCATCCTAGACGTCAACGACAGACCTCCGAGGTTCACGAAAGAGGAATGGGTCATCGAAATAGAGGAGACTAATGGCTCCGACGTGCCCGATGAACCAATCCTGACAGTCACGGTTCAAGACGAAGACGACACAAACGTATTTAGTTACAGAGTCATTGAACCCTCGGGGTTCGGTGCCGATAAATTCGCTATGGTAACGAACGATGACGGTACCGGGTCGCTAGTGGTTGTCAAACCTTTAGATTACGAAGATTACAGACAAGTTAACGGGTTCAGATTTCAGATCGAGGTTAGCGACGAAGGTGATGAGGGCTTCTCGGACTTATACCACACGGCGAAGTCTTGGGTCAAAGTGAAGCTGAAAGACATCAATGACAATCCTCCTCATTTTATCGAAAAAGTCGCCGAAGCGCGGGTGTTCGAAAATACCCCCGTTGGCAGAAGTTTGGTTAATATCACGGCATTCGATCCTGATATGGGAGGGAAGGGCAAGATATCTTACAGGATAGACCGTGCATCTGATAGGAACAGGCATTTCGCCATTGATGATTCGGGTTCAGTGACAGTGCAGAGACCCTTAGACAGAGAAAGTAGCCCTTACCATTTGATTAAAATCTTGGCCATTGATGACGGTATCCCTGCCAGGAGTGCCACTGCCATGTTGACAGTTATTGTCATAGACATTAACGATAATGCCCCAAAGATCCTTGAAGATTACCGTCCAGTTTTACCAGAGAACCAACCACCAAGAAAGTTTGCAGAAGTTTTGGCAACAGATGTAGATGACCCATTAAGGAATAATGGGCCTCCTTTCCATTTCCGGCTCAGTCCTTTTGCCTCTGATGACATCAAAGCCTCCTTCAGGGTAGACAGCTTCCCCGACAGAGCAAATGGGGAAGGAACAGCCGTCATTTCCTCATTAAGAAAATTTGATCGTGAGGTACAGAAAGAATATCACATTCCAATCATTGTAAAAGACTCCGGTTCACCACCAATGATTGGCACTTCAACATTGACTGTCATCATTGGTGATGACAATGACAATGCCATGGAAAGTGGCACGAAAGAAATTCTTTTCTACAGTTATAAAGGTAGAGCCCACGATACTCAGATTGGGCGGGTCTACATTCATGATCCTGATGACTGGGATTTGGATGACAAAAAGTTCACATGGGCTATGAGTCATCACCCTAACTTTCAACTCAGTGAGGACAATGGAATGATTACGATGAAATATGCTACGAGTGAAAATTTTTACCGCCTGCATTTTGAAGTGCATGATAGCAAACATTTCCAGTCAAAAATACAAGCTAAAGTCAATGTGAAAGTCAGGCATGTTTCCGAGAGTGCAGTTAAAAGTTCAGGTTCGGTTCGCGTTGAAAATATTAGCGATGAGGAATTCATTCGCCAGTGGGACTACAGAACTAACAAGCCAGTCAAAAGCATTGCTGATAAATTCAAGGAAAAATTGGCAAATATTTACGATGTTAGTGGTCACAGTATTGATTTATTCAGTATACAGTTAAGACAAAGGGCTCCTCCTATTACAGATATTTTCTTTTCAGTTTATAATTCATGGTATCTGAAACCAGATAAACTGAATGGTCTGATCATGATGTACAGAAATGAAATTGAGGATGAACTGGGTTTGAGCATCATCATGATAGGGATAGATGAGTGCTTATATGAAAATGCACACTGTTTCGGTTCTTGCGCTAGTAATCTTGAAGTGCTAAAAACACATTACTTGATCGATTCCAACAGAACTTCATATGTAGGCCTTCACACAAAACTGACCCCTGAGTGTGTGTGTACTGCTAGGAATTTCTTCCAGAAAGAATCATGCCGTCCAAATCCTTGCCTTAATAATGGCAAATGTGTCGAAGAAGAATATAGTATTCGGTGTGTATGCCCTGTGGGATATGAAGGGCCGAAGTGCCAAATTCTCACCAGAACATTCCCAGGGAATGGCTTTGCCTGGTTCCCACCGCTACAGGCTTGTGAGAAATCTCATTTAAGTGTTGAATTTCTGACCACAAGCCTTGAAGGTACCATATTGTATAATGGCCCAATAACCTTCCAAAATTTTAATAAACATATGGTTACAGATTTCATTGCATTAGAGATAGTAGATGGAAGACTTAGGTTACTAATCAATTTTGGATCAGGGACCCTACACCTCCCAGTGAACAGTTCTGGGGAGCTGAATGACGGTAGATGGCACAAAGCAGATATCTTTTGGGACAAGGAGGTAATATTTTCAACATCTTTCAAATTTAATATTAATCATTTCCTAACATAATGGCTACTTATTTGTCTTCTGAAAAATTTTCTCCTCTTTTTTTTCTTGCGTTTAGTTCACTCACCATTCTTTATATTACTGTAAAAGTTATTGGTCAGTGCAAAGTGTAGTGAGTTCACAAAATGACTATCCTGACTTTTGTGCAGGTGAAATGAAGCTGAAGATATTATTAATCATAAAGAATTGTTAGCTATGAATGTAATCTCTGCATCTTGGCAATTCTTTACTCGAAGCTAATATAGATCAATTTTGAATAAACCATATATCTTACTTTTTATTCCATTACTTATATCTTCCTTTCAGTTCCAGCTTATTACATTTTCATTAAGAATATAAGAGTCTGACCTTTCTTTCCAGACAGCAATACTAGCCATGGATCAGTGTTCAGAAGCAAACGTATATGAGTCCAAGGGAAGCACAGAGAGCAATATTGACTTATCCACTTGCCATGCTCAAGGTACACTCCCACCATTTAATGAGTACCTTAACGTAAATAGTCCACTGCAAGTAGGTGGTTTAGCCCATGAGACATTCTTCGCCACCATGTATAGTGATAATGAGGAGCTGGTGCCACTGGGAAAACCCTTTCAAGGCTGCATCAGAAACCTAATGATGAACAGTCATTTCTATGATTTTTCACATCCAAGTCTTCAAAAGAACAGTGCAACAGGTTGTCCTCATTTTGAGATGTTATGCAACAGCAACTCTACAGTGATGGGCTGTGGAACCAATGGAATTTGCAGTGGTTCTGCATCTGAACCCCACTGCTTGTGTAAGTCTGGTTGGATGGGTTCTTCATGTGATGAGCCCACCATACCAGCTCATTTTGAACCTCAGTCTTTTGTCAAATACACTCTGTCCTTCAAACCTAATCCTTTTCATACAAATGTACAGCTGAGGTTTCGAACTTGGGAAACAGATGGTGAACTTTTTCGAATATCGGACAAGCTAAGTAGAAAATATGGAATCCTTAGGATTAAAGAAGGTTATTTGCAGTTTCAGTACAACTTTCACGAACTACACCCGGAAGATCAGGAGCTGTACCTTTCTAAAGTAGTTGTAAACAATGGAGAGTGGCATTTAGTAAAAGTTGAACGTTTTGGAATGAATGTTGTTCTCTCATTAGATGGCGGAGAGGGGCGAAGATACAATGAAACCTCCATCTTCTCCAGCAATTTACTAATGGACATTGATGAACAAGAAGGAATATATGTTGGTGGTAGAGTCAGCTATTCAAATGCCAACACCTTCACAGTACATGATGATTATAAATCAGGTAAATGTAACCTAATTTTTCATAAATTACTTTACCATCCACATCTCCTTTATATTCTATAACTAACATAGTCTGATAAAATTCATCATAAAGACATTTATACCCATGAGCTTTCCTTTGATGAAATTCTTGATTTGTTAGGCCTAATTTAACAGCATTTTGATTTCCCTTTTTTCAGCCTGCATAGATGACATCCGCATAGAGGGTAAGGCCTTGCCATTACCTCCTGAGAGCACCAGTACCCAATGGGCGCAAGTCTCAGTGTTCCATAACCTTGCTTCACAGTGCAATTCACCCACCCAGTGCCTTAATATAACATGCATTGCACCTTTCACTTGCAAGGAGCTATGGATGAGGCATGAATGCGGGTAGGTTTAACTGACGTCTAATCCTGCTTTAGCAATCGCTTTGTTATGAAAAAGAAATACAGGTATTGAGAAATTTTCAACACTTCACCAGCTAATAGAATTGAGTCATAAAAATTACCATTCTTGTGAAGCCTGTTCAGAAAGCTAACCACCAAAACTTTACGTGATCTTTCCTTTGGTAACTGCATATCACATATCTATAGAAAATCACTGCTTTTTGAAATACAAAATACAAATTTTACACCAAAGAAAATGCTTACCTTCACCTTTGACACCTCTAGCTGCCCTGAGGGATCATTGCTGTCAAGAGATCACCGAGTTTGTCTGGACGAAGACGAGTGCTTATCCAGTCCGTGCAGAAATGGTGGCACCTGCCACAATCAACAACCGTCCTATACATGCCAGTGCCCAGTGGGATTTGTGGGTAACAACTGTGAATTGTTACAGGAAGAGAATAATCTTTTCCAACCAAATATACCGTTGCTGGCAGCCATCATTGTTGGCATCATAGTGATATTAGGTAATGCATTTTCTCCTCTGAAAACAATAGCCTATTTGGATTTCCATGGTTTTCATTATTTCTTTGTAAACGTTTATATCGTAATACAGTGAAATTAAATATTAGTTAATCATAAGTCTCAGCTAAGGATCACCAGAATATCTTCAGTTGTTTATGATTTTTTTTTTACAGTTAATGTACAGTATATCAGATGAATGTTAAGTCCAAGTTTTGTTTTTGTGGCTGCAATAAGCTACTCTTCGCAGTGCTTATCTCTGTAGATAACTGACACCTTATATTCTCACGTAACACCCCCATCAGCTTTGGGAGCCACTTGCCTATTGTGCCTCAGCCGTAGGCGTCAACGTATTCTTAAGAATAACACTGACCAAACGAAACATGAAACTAGCGTCCATTACGATGACAAAGGAGGCGGAGAGGGGGAAGTGACCATACTCGATCTGACAGCTTTGAACGTCCCAGCCGTCCCAGTTGTGACAAATGGCGGTAACTTCATCGCTAAGGAAGCGCAAGGTACGTAGCTGTTTCTAGCCAGGTTCAAGGTCCAAAGAAAAGGTTATTCCGTTGACGTATATCGTTAGTATAGTCATTTCCACCGAATCTGAAGCATTCATCATTGCACCCTGGAAACCTCTCGGTCATCAGTTTGTAGCCATGTGACTCCGATGGTGTTCTTTAGTGCAGTCAGTTCCAACGAATCTGAAGGTTTCATTATCGTACCCTGGCAGCCTCTTGATCCTCAGTGCATCTGATTTCGGGCATAATATAAAACGCGTTAGAGCCTTGCGGGATTGATTGGATGGGCAAATTTGCAGGCATTAATGAAAAAATATATTTAATTCACGTACTTTCAAGTTTCATATAATAAATTCTGTATCAGACAACTGTGTTTATTAATTTGAAATGCAGTTTCAACAATCCAGAGAGAAAGCTGAAGCCCACCAGCTGAGTTACATTGTGTAATGACCATTGCAAATAAATTTTTTTTGAACATTGAAATTATTTTAAAGTGAAAGGCTGACAAAAATAATAGTAGCAATATTGATAATAATAATAATAATGATAATACGTTAAGGACAATTTCGTCCCCATTGAGATAAAAGATGTGTCTATTTTCTTTGTTATATATACAATTTTTCATAAGAAAAATTGGGTCTTTTTTCATAATAATAATAATATATTCATATTGTTAAATAACTTCAGAACAAGCATTCTGAACAATAATTTAGATTTCTACCTTCATACTCTAAGGTTAAGCGAAAAATATTGACATTTTGTAATATTCTATACAGAATATATATATATATATATATATATATATATATATATATATATATATATATATATATATATATATATATATACACAAACACACACACACACACACTGCCAACTAAACCACACAAGTCATAAAAGAAGTTGGAACCTGAGTACCACTGTACCCAAGGATTTACTTGGGCAGGCTAACTACCTTGCATACCAGCTGAGTCGGGAGGTTGGGGAAAACACGCTGGTATGCAAGGCAGTTAGCCCGCCCAGGTAAATCCTTAGTCACCGTGGTACTCGGTTTCCAACTTCTTTTATGACTTGTGTGGACTGGTTGGCAACAGTCTCGTCTTTCAATTGAAAGACCTGGGTTCGATCCTGATGTGGGTCAGAAATATATATATATATATATATATATATATATATATATATATATATATATATATATATATATATATATATGTGTGTGTGTGTGTGTGTGTGTGTGTGTGTGTATATGTATATGTATATATATACACATACACACTTCTACACTATAATGACAAATATTAAGCCACAAATATCGATATTAAACGGTATAGGTGGAGTGATAGTTGTTCATACGTACATGTATGATATACATCCATATAGAATCTAAGGGCAATTTTTTCCAAACAGAAATGTAATTGTTATAACAACAGTGCAGTCTTACCTTCTTGATTTCTTCATACATTTTGGATACGCTTATCACTACAAAATGTCGTTCTGATCTACAGAATGTGGGTTTGAATCCTACTGCGGACGTCGCAATTTCTGTACCGTATGTGGTTCTTCATTTGAATCTTGAAGTATTGTAGTGACAAGCTTGTCGAACAAGTGTGAAGAAATCGAGATGATGAGAGGGCATGGTTGTTATTACAGTTACACACTTATCTTGTAAAAAGTGACCAGTAGATTTCCTATTTGTGTATGTACGTATGTACATATATAAATACATACATACGTACAAATTTTACGCTACAAATACCGTTATTACAAATACATACAAGCATATATATATGCGTGTGTGTGTATACATACATACATATATATATCTGTCTTTGTGTGTGTATGTGTATAGTGTACGCTAACAGAAAAAATTACAAATGAGTTTTTCCTGTCATAATGAGCGTGAATGAAACGTGAATTATGTAGTGTGCCTTCATCACCCTAAAAATTATGTGACACTCTCAATAGTTTTAAAAGAGAGAGAGAGAGAGAGAGTAGTGTGTCTTCATCACCCTAAAAATTGTGATACTCCCAAAAGTTTAAAAAAGAGAGAGAGAGAGAGAGAGTTCTAGTCCACCTGCTGAAAGAGCTTCTTCTTCCTTCCTCATCCCTCGCCAGACTCCCCGTTGAAGAGCGGGATCACGAACGTGGACGTCCTCCTGTGCAGGCGCGACGTGGCGGGGCCGGGCAACTTGAAGGAGCCTCCCGACTGGCACGTCATTCGCAATTACGCCGTCGAAGAAGGAGAACCTCCCGAAGAATCCGTCTCTTTCCTCGGCTACAGCAGCAGACACCCACTGCCGCAGAGCTGATAGGATGAATAGATGTCGTATTTGTTAAGGATTTAGACTTAGTGTTCGGACATTTTGAATCTAAAGAATCTGTGTGGCATCATGTTTGATAATTAGGAAGGGTTTGGTCGTCAAGTTTTTTTGCTTTCATTCTAAAGAGATTTTTTTCTTCATTTTCTTTTGCGTTATTGCACACTATATAGGAAGTTAATAATGACATGACACAACACCAGTGCATTTTGTTTTTCGGTAATGACATGGAAAACGTATCACAAGAGTTGTAATAAAAAAACAAATTTCCCTGTATAGACATGCAAATTATATATATATATATACTGTATATACATATATATATAATGTATATACATATATACAGTATAGATATATGTGTATGTATGTATGTATATATATATATGTTTATATGTGTGTGTATAAGTGTGGCCGTATCAAAAACTACAAGCCACTCATATATATACTTGGAAGAGTTGCCAGACCTGCTAGAATCGCACAGGGGCCCTTTGCGTAGCGCGCGTTGTTGTATATATATATATATATATATATATATATATATATATATATATATATATATATATATATATATATATATATATATATATATATATGTGTGTGTGTGTGTGTGTGTTTGTGTGTGTGTGTGTGTAGATAGATAGTCATGTGTGCTTAACTTTATTAATTTCAGAATATCCTATTTTTATGTTACTCAGCAATGTAAAATTTCAAGAAAATTCTTTTGAAGCAAAGAAAGACGCTGCAGATGTTCTTTATTATTATTATTATTATTATTATTATTATTATTATTATTATTATTATTATTATTATTATTATTATTATTGCAGCTTTAAATGACGGATACTTGTAACTATTTCGTGTGTTTCATAAAAAAAAAAACGCTTTTAGCATAACTAGGCTACCCTTATAACATTCGCAAATTCACAGAGAAGAAACAGGTAAGCTTATACGCCAAGATATGGCTGCACGTTTGATTAAAATAAACGAATTCACTTACATTCACTAATGATTTTATGTATGTATAAGTACACACACACAGCACACACACACTTATATATAGAGAACAATTGTGTGTGTGATAAAGTTAATATATATTATATATATATATATGTATGTATGTATGTATAACTGAATCACGAAAATATGGAACGTGATGAATATATAAATAAAGACAAAATCCGAGAAGGAAAGAGAAACAATGGAGTGCTGTGAGGCCTTTCGACTCGTCGTCCTTTACTAAGCAGACGACAAGGCGAAAGGCCTCGCAGCACTCCATTGTTTCTCTTTCCCTCGTGGATTTTATACACACACACACACATATGTGTGTGTGTGGCGTGGTTCACTTGCAAACAAGCGCGAGTTACAGACTAATTTCAGTGAGTACAAACTAAAAAGAAAGGTTTTTTTTTTTTCATAAACGAGAGTACTTCATAATCCGCTCTGCTCTTTGATGTTTATTCAATAACAGGAAATTCACGGCGGTCTTTATAGCGTAAATCCTTTAATCAATATCAGCAGCAGAATTTATTATCAACGAATTTTCTTTGAAAAGGGCCCACGGAACATAATGATTAAACGGGATTCAACTGGATTTTGTTTTCACAGTTATTTTATAAATCTTTAAAATTATGGTATTTTATGATCAAAGATAGCCACAGTAAACGACCATAATACTAACTGTTGTTTCCTATGTTTCTTGTAAACTAGATATTTAAATGTTTGTATGTGCCCGCATATATATATTATATATATATGTATATATAATGTATATATATGCATATATATTATATATATATATATATATATATATATATATATATATATATACATATACATATATATATATATATATAATTTATATATATAATATTATATATATATATATATATATATATATATATATATATATATATATATATATATAAAGTATTCCATTGAAATAGATATTTATGGGTTTAATGTTTTGCTGCGCAGTCAGCTCTGTAGCTAGTCAAGTATTGCAGTTTGTGTATTGGAAGTTGTCTGAAACAAAAGGTTGTCAGCAAACTATATTTTTGTTACGTGTTCTAATAAACGTCATGGATATAGTAATGATTCGTATACCCTCAAAACTAAACATTTACAAAAGCCGTTACGTGACTCTTTCGTGATTATTCCCAACTGTCTTTGTGCCTCGAGCTACCCCCAGTTCTTATGGCCCAAGTAGGGAGAACCAGCTGTTGGGAGGTACCTGAAATCTTTAATTGGAATTGGAATTGGAATATCAAATTTAGGCCAGTGGCCAGGCGGTGAGACCTGTGCGGTTATTCAGCGTTGAAAGGGAAATTGAGAGTAAAGAAGGTATTAAATGTGTAGCGGGAGGAAAATCTCGCAGTTGCGCTATGAAACAATTGTTAGGAGAGGGTGGAGAGTAAGATAGAAGAAAGAAAACATGAACGGAGTTACAGTAAAAGGAATGAAAGGGGTTGCAGATAGGGGCCGAATGATCGCTGCAAATAAGTAATGATGGCACTAACCCCCTACGAGGCTGAAATCTTTAATGGACAGCCTATTGGCAACTGTAATGGCTCTGCCCTGGTGAATGGGGTCGAAAGATGCATGTCAATTTTTGTCAGACTTCAAAAAGAAACTTAAGCCTTATGGCAAAAGTTGACTGAAGTCATGCCAACGGGAAGATTAAATTAATGGAGTTAGAGCTAGAGCTCTCAGAGGTGGGGAAAATCATTTTACCTCATAAAAAACGTTGTTTCCAGATTGTATTATGTCATTAATGCCCACTCGTTCATATAAAGTCTGTAATTTGACTTCCTCCGCCAGCGGCATTAGCGAGAAATAGGTATTTCCGCTACTGAATCGCTGTGTTTGGTGACGCCATTGTGGTTAGAGTTTCTAAGCCACCAAGCAGCTTGCGTCTTTAAATACAGCACTTAATATTGGGATGAATTTCATCTCGACACCGCATCTCAGAATTATTATCTTCCTTTGATTGTCTTCACTGAGGTGGTTCCTTTGTCGTCAATGTTCATCAAATGCTTTGTGTAGTTTGAAGCCAAAGGCCTTATTTTCGTGACTAATTATATAAGTTATTCTTCAAAGGTTTTATGAGCTTATGATGAAATTTTTCCCTCATTGATAATAAAAACTGTCTGTACCCTTAACAGCTAAGAGCCTAAGTCTCGGTGCATGCCCCCCAACAAAATTTAATCGAGTAATAAAAATAATTCAGGACAATGAAGAAGAAATTGACTAGAAATCTACCACTTTTCTTTAAGAATAATCACAAAATTCTAAGTGTCGATTTCTTCAAATGAAACAAGATCTTTGTATAAGTTTTATGATTTCTCATATATTGTCGTTGGGGAACATTTCAATTTTAAATGATCCTCTTGGTGATGAAAAAGGTATTCAGATTAACAAAAATACCAGTTATTTTCCCACCCAGAAATCAAATATTCAGATATCAAAGAAGAAATTAACAAGACATCTCGGTTACTTTCCCAATATAGACATGTTAAAGGAACTTCTTTCCACGAAGGAGAGAGAAAGAGAGAGAAAGAGCCCAACCAGCTCATCCGTAAAGGAAAGAGGAAACAAACCTTCCGCACTGACAATAAAACTCAAACGCGAAATCAGCTTTTCCGTCACAAATTCAGCCTTTGAAAAAGAAATCCCCAGCAACAAAGACAAATCCTGAAAAGGCGGCTAATCCACTTCTAAATTCTACAGTTTGACAAAAGGAAATAAATATTTTACAGGGGATTTTTAAAAGCGAAAAATGTCAGCATACATTGACTACAGTCGTGGGGTTTACAAAAATCACAAAAATGATGAAGGCCGTGTATTTTTCAGTAGAGTTGTATATGGCAGTCAAAGGCTGTATTAATATTTACATGGAAATATTTTTCAATAGCATTGCGAGTGAAGATTCAGATATATCGAGTCATTTTTTTATTTGAATCGTTTGACTGCGGCCATTGGTGTATTAACACAAGAATTTCATAAAATAACTTCATTCATTTATTATTATTGGCTTTACTTGTGACAGATTTCGATGTCTAGTTTGCCGTTACTTGACTTAGGAACCTAATTTAGGACGATTTTCCACCAGTAGTAAATAGATTTCCAAGCCAATTTTTTTTAACCTGCCTCGGTCCCTTTCCTGGACAAAAAAAATGAACATCCTTGCTGAGTCGTGTTTGGACATAATTACCAATCGGAAAAGGGTTACATTTTTAGGGCCAGAAACGACTGAGCAAAATGCTTGACCCTTCAACTGGACGTGAATTCACAGGCATTGTTTCGAACATGACCAAAAAAAATTAAACTAGAATCTTGTTTTGTTTTGTCCTTTGCGTCTGAAAATCCAAAGATAGTGGACGAGGAAGAATCGCACATTTCAGAAAAGAAGACTGTGGACGGGTTTTGCTTTATGATTGACGGAGGTTTTTTCGTGACAAAACATCCCATTTGATTGTTATTAGTATTATGGTTATTACGCATTCCCCTACTTTGTCTGAATACTTTCGAAATGTCTAAGTGAATGCATGGAAATATGAAATACAATAGGACAGTGATAGGGGATCGAAGATTACCAAGTTCCAGTGATGTCACCGCAGTGCTCTTCTCACCACCAGAGCCAAATGCCAGTCAAAAATAATTTTCTTCTCAGGTCGGTTTTTTTTTTTTAAATATCTAGAATTGATTCAAAAGCATTTGGATCAGAAAATATCCGTCCATTCGACAATTTTACTTATATTTCTATTTTTAAAACGTCGAAATCTTGGTTGATTTTCCCATAAAAAATTACGGATGGAGTTACCAGAACTACTTCAGCAATTCGTACATGCTCTCTAAATATTATAGTTATTTACATTATTATTACTTAATAAATATGCTTTTAGCTTTAATGTGGAACGGCTCACAATTCTTTTACAGGATTACATTTCACAACCGGAGCTCCTCATTTCTCGCTACCAGGCTTCAGTAATTACCTTTGTACGTTTTCTTTGATAAGTGATATTTTACTCTGAGAATACGCAGACATGAGACTGACTACTTCGGCGTAACGACGACTCCCAGAGAGATGTTTGTTACGTCTCATTGGCTGTTTAATATTTTCAGTGACGATTGTTGTGAAGAAATAAGTGAAGAAATGACGGGAGACGCAGTTGAAGATTGTAGATTATGAAAGGTCACTATAACTGCAGTATGCATTTCCTTACGCATTATTAATAGATGATATTGAAGAAAAGCTTCAGATATTGGTAAATGAGGTTAAGGGTTTTAAAGAAGAAAATCTTGGATGCGAATGGAGAAACGAATGTCACTATGGAAAAATATCATAGACTTATTCTATGTTTTTATTGCAAGCCTTCCTGTAATGGCAAAAGTATGTATGTATATATATATATATATATATATATATATATATATATATATATATATATATATATATATATATATATATATATATATGTGTGTGTGTGTGTGTGTGTGTGTGTGTGTAGCTTGAAGTGGAATACGATTACCTACGATATTAAGATGATATTCAGTCGTGCTCTAATTCTGATGTCTCGTCGTAGCCAAATGAAACAATACTGTTGACAGGATATTTATCGTGCAAACGTGAGTACCAGAGAAAATATCCCTGAGGGTATAATGAGAAATGGTTATACCTTAATCCTACGCAAAACCAACACACTTGTGTTTAATATTCTACATCGCACAGAAGACAGAAATGAATCTCTTCATCGGAACTCTAAAGGGTATGAAACATTTCCCCCTCGGTTAGTTTACACTCTCCTTCTTGACCTTTGACCTCTGAATTTCCCTGAGGTAATGGAAGCCATTGAAAAAGTAGCTGTGCAATGATACATAAAAAGGAAAAATTTTTCCGTGACTACCCTGCGCAAAATAAATCTCTTCTTTCGATACTTCCATCCCCAAAGCAAAACAAATTTCTTTTGCTCTTCCCCCATTCAAAATTCAATCTTTCTGCAGACTTTGCCGCTGATGCTTTTACTAGAAAGTTTTATACCAGCTGCATTCGAATGTATATCCTGTAAAGGATCTGCAGTTTCCTGATATTTTATTTGATGAAAACAAGCAATATCACCATGCATTCAGTATGCTATTGTGAGTTTATGAACGTACAAGCAAAGGAGAAAAGTAGGCCTACCGGTGTCCATCCTCTAGTTTCTTGGATGGCCTCCTATGACTCAATACTCCATAAATTGATTACTTCTAGTCATCGTTTTTCCTTTTAACATCACAGGCGCAAGCTACAAGTGCTACCATTTTAAAACCTCCTTATACTGTATTTTTAACTTTTAACTTCGGTACATCCTTATTTTCGTCAGAATTACTTAATAGTTGTAACGTATGTATCTACAACAAGCTTGTAAACTAATGAATATGAATGATAATACCGGAAGAACGAAATTGGAAATTTTATACGGGGCAAGGGGACGAAGGACCAAAACCGAAAATGCAAATGTGAATGTTTATTTCCTTCTGGTAAATCTTCTACGTACAAAATCCATAAAGCTAAGATTCTTTATTGCCTCGAAATACGTAGAATGAGCATAATTTCTAGCACATTTGTCGTATTCCGGTTTACAATGAAAAAATTCAAGTCAGCGATGTTTACCCGTGACGCCGGTTGCTGCTGTGAGATCGTTTTAAGGCAATCACCCGCCTCTCAGGTACTGCGCATGCTTGGGCTTCGTACATCTGACTCACGATAACAGTCGTTTCAGTTAACTGACCTTATCGTGAGTAGCTCATGTGCGTAGGTGTTTCAAATTGACCAGTGATATTCTCCGATTCAATTTCAAACTTATCCAACCAGTCACATTCCTCTGATCATGCACGGTTTGGGGAAGGTACGCCGACCTACCTTGAAATTCTCTCTTTTGAATCGTGAACTGCTCTCATTGTGAAATAGAAATTGATAGAATTTACGCCTTGTGGCTCTGTTGTCAACTTTTTTACATTTAAAAAGTGTTAAACATCAAATATAATGCCGTACGTGCAAGTGTTGTCAAGAGTTAAGAGAAAAAGTAGATTCCGTTGCGAGGAAGTTGCTACCCTACTCCCACCACCTTTATCCATGTGTAGGGCGATGGTAATCTCACCACCCCGTAGCCTAGGTAAGTTCTCCTACGCATGATGTCAGCCAAAGTTAAATGAAGGGAAAGGTTGGTTAGTCTGCATCCTTATTAATCCAGGGGTAAGCGAAGCCCTCCTGCCCGGCCAGGTTAGGGCACGACGTCCTAGATCAGGTTAGGGTAAGGGGGAAAAAAGGCAAGCTTGCATCAGAGTTAAATCGGGAGAGGGGCGACTTTGTCCCCTCGGTGAGGTCAGTTTCAGTGAACGACGCCCTAGGTCGGGTTAGTTTACGTGGGGTTAGGCTAGGGTGCACTCATGTTGAAATGTGACATTTTGCTTTTACGCAGTCTGCAAATTCGCAAAAATGACCGATTTGACGGATTTTCTGTCTGCAAGTCACGGGAATAGTCAGCGTAACTAAAGTTTTACCGTCCAAAATAAACAAGACTTTAATACCGAAAATGTAAAGGCGTCACAATTTAATGACTCACTGTGAGGATTTCCCCGAGAGGAGATCAGAATTATAGGATTGCTAAGACCAAAGCATTGTGGAGTAAAAGTTTATAGTCATGCGTT
>NC_089751.1:38893116-38895616 GCF_040412425.1 Macrobrachium rosenbergii | reverse complement strand
TATAAATGCAAAGGTAGGGACAGAGAAAGAGATGGCAGTTGGTAGGCATAAACTTGATCTTCAATTGGGGTACAAACAAACATACACATAGTCACTTTCAACAGGAGAAATATTTATGTACAAAAATAAATCAAAGTTATCATACTGTTAGTACTATTTATAACTAGGAAATAAGCAAACGTACACCCTGGCAACTTGAACTTGGAAAATATTTAGGTACAAAAGTGCATGTAATATTTAGTCAGCAAGATTCGGCCCCCTCGTGAATAGGGGGTAAAGTAGTACCTGATATAAGAGAGGCACAATGCTATCTAAAAAAAAAAAAAAAAAAAAAAAAAAACCTACAGGCCCACCTTGACCGCTGTATTGCTTGAATGTCTGGCTGCTGGGAACGAAAACGTGCAAGTGAAGCTTGGAAATATCTATTTTTTCTTCCAAGGTTGGCAGAACAGCTTTTTGGCCATATTTGTCCATTTATATTAGATCATTGTCCAGTGACCTCCTTGTGGTCCTGTGGGTAAAACGGTTTGGGCACCTAATAAACTTGGCCTCCCAATCCAGAATTCTTCTGGGCCCTTTGCTTTTCTTACAGAGAAGAGTAGCCCCTCTTGTAGAGGACCCATGTACACACTTGTACAGGTCAAATGTTAAAGATACACATACCACCATGGTCCTCAGTAGGGTCTAGTATTGGTGGGTATTAATTCAAGAAAGCAGGCAGCAGAATTAACCAGCTTATGTTCATGGTTGACTTCAAGAGAGGTATCAAAGAAGCTGGTACATTAGTACAAACTGTAAGAACTGGATCAGAATACATCAAGATTGGGTTTGAAATAGAAAAGTGCGCCCTTGTCAACATACAGATAAGAAAAGTAACAAGAACTGAAGGGATACAACTACCTGATGGAAATGCCATCGTGGACAAAGATGGAGCATGATACAAATACCTGGGGAAGAAGCAATAAAACACCAAAAGATGGACAAGCTCAGTAAAGATAGCCCACATGCAGAAAAGGAAAGCCGTGCTCAAGTCAGAACTCTGGAAACATGATGAAAGCCATAAGCACTTGGGCAGCACCGGTAATCAGGTACAGGATCAGAATAGTGGAGTGAAATAAGTCAGGGCTTTGTATCGTAGTTCAAAAAGTAGAAGGATAATGAATATGTAACCAGCACCGCAATCAAGGGCAAATTAATGTAAATAGGCTGTACACACTACGTATAATAGGAGAAAGAAAACTACTTAGCATAGATGATTGTGTCAACACCGAAAGCAGCGTACTAGGACAGTATTTGGAGATCAATTAGGGTGAAAGGTTAAGAAGTGTAAGGGAGGAAGATCTGATTAAGGAAGATGAAGACCCAGAATTTTATGCAAAAGGAACAACAAAGAATAGGACAGAAAAACACAGGAAACCCATGCTTGGGCGATTCATAAGACAAACTAAATAATTGTCCAGTAGTGAATCATGGCATTAGCTGCAAAAGGGTGGGTGTTGGGCGGTGGGGGAGAAGTCGAGAAAGAAACAATAGTGGTAATAGCAGCGCAAGATCAGGCTCTAAGAACAAGATACATCCAAACGAATATCATGCACAAGTTTAGGAATTGCAGCGTAAATGAGTAGACCATAAACCACATTGCAAGCTCAGGATCAGTATAAAAAAATATGAAGCAGTGGCCTTCCACAGGAGAGTTTGTGCAAGTTAATCAAGAGCATGCAGCAACAGGTGGCACGAGCACCAGCCTAGTAGTAAAAAGTGAGCTGGCAAAATTACTCTGGTACTTCAGAATCAGGACGGACAGGATGATACAAGCACATTAACCAGACCTGACTCAGATCGACACAACCAAGAGCAAAGTATCACTCATAGACGTTGAAGTTCCATGGGACTCAAGAGTCGACGAGAAAGATGGAGAGAAAATAGAAAAGTCCCAAGTCCTGGATATTGATCTGAGTAGACTATGGGATATGACAATGGAGTTAGTGCCAATAACCCTCAGAACAGTAGACAGTACCGAACTCCCAGAAGAGAAACGGTATGTTTATCTAAGACTCGTGCAGAAAAGTGTGCTGCTACAGACATAATAACCTAAAAAGAAAATAGACGAATTCCCAAGGAAACATGATGCAGCCCGGAATCCTACGCTGGCAGCCAACAGTCTGGAAAAGTAATAATAATTGTAATATTGTGCTAGTTTACCATTACAAAAGGTACGTTCTTTTTATTTTAACGAATTTTTAAGAAGAAAACGAGTCTTCAACTCATCGTAGACTCTAATAAAAATATCAAAATTTGTTTCCAAATTATTTAAAGTTGGATTAAGTCAAAATAATAAAGCTAAATGTTGAAGCCGACAATGAGGATTATTTAAGGTAATCTGTATCAGCATACCTGTTACGAATTAATTATATACATCCTTTATTCAACCGTGGGCTTTTTCAGGAAATTTTGTGCATTTGATTTTCGATTTAAGTGTTGAAATCATCTCAGACGACCA
>NC_089751.1:38885616-38888116 GCF_040412425.1 Macrobrachium rosenbergii | reverse complement strand
CCTCACTTGTATATAAGTTAAATATACCTTAGTTTTACCAGACCACTGAGCTGATTAGACTTATTTTACGTGGCTAAGAACCAATTGGTTACGTAGCAACGGGACCTACTGTTTATTGCGGAATCCGAACCACATTATAGCGAGAAATGAATATGGTAAATTACTATACATGATAAATTAGGATTAAGCTAACTTTTGTGGTCATGTTTTGCACCCTCCTCCGTAGTTTGTCTCTGATCCTGCCAGTCATTCCAGTCCCATTTGTTTTTTTTTTTTTTTTTTTTTTTTTTTTTTTTTTTAAGAAACTAGAGCTGACTGTGGTTCATCACAATATATATATATATATATATATATATATATATATATATATATATATATATATGTATATAATTATATATACTTTAAAAATAATATGACATCATAAGTATAAATAACTATATATGTATACACACACACATATATATATGAAAGAGAAAAGAGAGAGAGAATAGCAGTTACTAGTGTTATGACTGCTGATTTTCATTATTGCAGTTGCAGCAGTGACATCCGTCACACTTTATGTGTTTGTGTGAGAGGAGTATTTAACAACGGCTGTCTGTAGCGGACAATTTGCGCTCACCTACCGTCAGGCTCAAACACAGAGATTCACACCCGATATATTAGTACCGGAACGTTATATACGTACAAATGTATTGTTATTTCATACACCGTGACTTTTTTACAAATGTTTAATATCCAACTCGTCCATTTCGTCATATTACCCACATTCAACATTTGTAACTAAACGTTTGGGTGTACAAATGTTTGTCCCTGTGTGTTTGTACGCCCAATGTATGCGTATCATCAAATTTATCTAATTATGAGTTTTTATTTTTCTTTCCGTTTATTTCATATCACCGGTTTTCCTGGGTATTTTGTTCTTTCAACCTAATCCATATATCTGGCCTTATTTAAGGAGCAATCTACAAAATTATGGTAAATCGTATCACTGAAAATTTCTTAAAGCGGTTAAGAAAAATACACATATCAATTCTGCTAGCGTCCAGGGCGAAGGACTATCAGGCCATTTATTCCAATAAAAATTAAAGTATATAACAAATGTTTCTAAACAGTGAAATTATTGAAATCTTGCAAGACAAAATAACGTGCCCACTTGCTGAGATCCCAAGAGCCATTTCCTTTTACGTAAATTGTCTCTGCTCTCATTATCTTTTGTGAATAATTATACAGATAAGGTTAATGTGTCAAGCAGCACAACACTTCATAAGCTCACAGAAGAAAATTTCCACCTGTTTTAAGGAAGCGGGAAAGAACGAACAGGTGATACAACAAATCAACTTTATTTGAGAAATGAGAAGAATGTAGTTATACATGTCTTAGAACTGACATGGCCAGGCGATTGCTTCTGGAACACTTTCATTAGTCAGGAAAATACTATCAAAAGCAGTTACTATAAATTATTACCCAGAATATCGTAACCTAATTCCAAAAAAAAATTAATTAATTAATAAAAAGGTACATATATGATGTAATTTTAAAAGTTCTTTTACTTTTCTTATAAAGTCCGTTCTCGCTGAGAGGACAAGTCCTGAAAACAAAAAGGTAACCATTTTACATACTTCAAAGTTCAGCCAAGTATGCCAGATTCTATCACATTTGAGAACTGAAAAAAGTTTATTTTATATATCACACCTACACAAGAAGAATTTCCATTTCCATTTGCTTTATATTGCATTGTCTTTAAGAACAAAGCAACTCCTGAACATCCCATAGTCATTATTTATTCCAAAATAACAGCTATCAATCTTAAAAAAAAAAAAAAACACCAATTTATTGCTGAAATCATGCTTACTCAACAAGAGGCCCCATTTTATCCACTGTATATTGAACAAAACTCATTATTTCCTAAGTCATTTTATATTCCAATAACAACAGTGCACTACAACAAAGGAGAGAATAACAAGAAATACAGGTTTGCCACTTTCAGAACCGTTCAGGGAGTAAGCGCTGTAGGTACCTGACGGACACTCGAACTGGCACTGCTCGCTCGCAGGACTTCCCCGGCTGCAGTCTGCCTTGCCCAGTGGCTCCCCTAAGCTGTCGTGTGACCTTTAAAGGGGGAAAAGATTAGGACAGTCTTTGGTGACTCGGCTATACTTCTTCAAGAATTATCGATTAGCTCGTGGTTTCATATCAGTAGTTAGGAGTGAATATGACAAAGTAGTAGTGAAGAAGATTAATAGTGATTAATATATATATATATATATATATATATATATATATATATATATATATATATATATATATATATTATACATACAGTATATTATATATATGTGTGTGTGTGTGTGTGTATAACTGAATCACGAAAATATGGAACGTGATGAATATATAAATAAAGATAAAATCTACGAAGGAAAGGAAACACTGGAGTGCTGCGAGGCCTTTCGACTCTGTCTGCTAAGTAAAGGACGAACGAGTCGAAAGGCCTCGCAGCACT
>NC_089751.1:38728116-38880616 GCF_040412425.1 Macrobrachium rosenbergii | reverse complement strand
TAAGGATGTCTATTCATCTTAGAGCTGCTTTGATCGTCTGTGTATCAGTCCCAGACTTTTGATGTAAATTCATGAAGTTACTTGCCATCCAGACAGACAAGGAAAGTATTATCCTCTTCGGCCCCTGTTGCTCGGAAGTATTTTGTGACAAAACTCTATGCGTGTGTTACGAGCACTGTCATGATGTAAAGTACCTAGAAATTTAGATGATATCTAAGAAGTGAGTATATTATTATTATTATTATTATTATTATTATTATTATTATTACTATTATTATTATTATTATTTATGAAACAATACACCAAATAGCTTATGTTTACCTTCATCTACGTTTTTGCTGACCACGGAAAACAGTCTTCCTGGTTGTTAGTGATGGACTGGTTAAACTTGAAAGGAGAGTGCTCAGTGTTCCTGCTTCTCAGGTGGCGCTGGCAGGAGAGGTGTGAGAAACCCGAATTATCGTACGGCCCTCTCCCCGTGGGGCCTGTTCACGGCATACTTGCCTGGGAGTAAACTCTCTCTCCTGACAACTGAGGGTCACCCTCGTTCGATCCAAATGCATGGAAAGGAACGGTGTTGAGTCTTTCCTTGAAAATCCACTCGTTACATTAAGTTCTTGGTTGTTAGTTGACCGTTCTTGTTGGAGACAGAGACAGAGAGAGAGAGAAATAAAAGTATCAGATTGTGTAAAATTATTTTTTTTTACTTGTAAATTACTTTTGCTGATCTAAATTTTTTTCAGGCTAAGAGCATAATTCCGGCACTGACGACCACAGTTCGTTGCGACACCAGATTACATCATCTATATAGATGATGTAATCTGTTATTTCAAAGATAGCTTTCACGGACAAAACCCGAACTCTGACACTTGGCTACATTTTATAAGTTCGTGCGGCTTTTAACGCCTTTATAGCATGTCAAGAAACAACAAGCCACTCGGTGAGGGGCCAGTGCAGAGGAATGTCATAATCTCGAACTCGGGGAACCACGAAACACGAAACTGGAGAGAAGGTTCATTCTGCCATCTCGCATTTTTATCTTCCTCGCCTCGAATTTTTTTAACGCAGGATTTCTGTTCTCTCTCTTTCCTTCTTTTCTTTTTGAGGGGCGGGCTGGGTGGGTGGGAGTGGCTGTTTTGGGTTAGATCTTTGTTAAAAGAGCAAATTCGTAGCCAGAAGACCAACAGAATTATGGGCACGTAATGCAGCCGAGATATCTTCTTGCTCGCGCAATATTCTTGCTCACGTAAACGAGTCATGTTGCAAGTATGAGAATTCGTGTAAAACGGCGTCCTTCCCAGTCGCCATTGACGACGCCTCTGATTTTTTTTTCTCTTTTTTTATAAGTGGGGCTGACGCACCAAAGAAGAATGAGCATCAGCTAACCGGCTGACGAAACACTATTACCAATACGTGCAAACAAGCTCGCATTTACAAACATTGATGCAAACATAATTTTGTGAATGAGTTCAGGCGCATAGTTTCCTCTTCTGTCTTATCATCCATACATTTCTCATGGCCTTCTCTTCTTTGCGTTCTTTATTTCGCACAAGCAGGAAAATTATTATTATAATAATTAACGCTGTCTAAAGAAGAAAGAACATGCTACCACAGAAATGTATATTGTACCACAGTAGTGATGTTTTGATGTGCGGCCATGAAATCCGTGTAATGATTCTCAGAGGATGAGCGCACAAGAGAGTTATATATATATATATATATATATATATATATATATATATATATATATATATATATATATATATATATAGAGAGAGAGAGAGAGAGAGAGAGAGAGAGAGAGAGAGAGAGAGAGAGAGAGAGAGAGAGAGACAGAGACAGAGACAGAGAGAGAGAGAGAGAATGAATAATCAAACCACCAAATCACACACACACACACATATATATGTATATATATATATATATATATATATATATATATATATATATATATATATATATATATATATATATATAATGTATAATATACGTGTGTGTGTGTTTCGAGGGATTTCAGCTTTTATTCAAATTAAAAATGAGTCTGCGTTAATTAATAGATGAGAGGTTTCTGTAGATGTCTTTCCCCCCGTTAGTTAAGGAAGATATGAGACTTAAAACTCCATAGGCTGATGTGAAAACATAGAGTAATAGAATGCTCGCACAGTTAACCTTCTCGGAGTTTTTCCTGCTATTATTACCGGATCGGCGAAAGAGATCCTAACCTTTTCGAAGTAAGCACCTTTTAACGTCATTCCAGATTTACTTCTTAACTCGCCTGACAACGGTTTTAATTTTCGTGTTTGTTATAAAGCACTACATTTGCTGCGTGTAGAAACTAACGCAAACACACAATAATACAGGAATATAATATTGAACATACAATAATCGCACTCATCATAACAACTGGTCTTATATCTGTATTTCAGATATTTGCTACATACAAAAGTAAAGTATAGTAACTAAAGCATGAAATGTACAATCTTGGGTACAAAATCATCAAGTTTAATTATTGGACGCATAGCTTGGGTGACAATTATATAAACACAACTCGGCTTATTCCCCATGCAACAGCTAGCCGTTGTCCGTTGAGCGCTCTAACTTAACAACAGTTGAACACACACACACACACACACACAAAGTTTACCTAAGCTGAGTAATTTACATCGGGTTGGGAAACCCTGAATTAATCGGCGGTAGTGTTAAATAATTTCTCATTTTGGGTCAAGGTTAGATTGTGCTGTAATATAAGTGAGCTTACGTAACCATATTAAAACTAATGTTCATGTTTGCTAACGACGTATTTCACAAAATGAATTCGAAGCGGTGCTTAAAATCTGCATGTGATGGCATTTTGTCCATACTCTTTGTTGCAAAATGAAAATAAACTAATTATATTTTAGTCTTTTTTCTATATTTACTGAAATCCCCACATATCTTGATTTGTTCTCCGCTACCGATCGTGACTTAGCCAAGTTGGAACATTTCTCCAAATCAGGTATCGGTACAGATCCCTTCTTTAGTAACTTAAATGTCCTACCTATGAATCGAGAGAAAGTTATACCTTATGACAAAATCAACTTGGCGGCGTTCTCATGATTTTTTCCGGCTCCGTCAAATGTCGCATTTATCCAGGAGAAGGTCCCACATCTTGTCTGAAAGGTTTTTCCGTCATTTTCTTTTTCATCTAGACAGAGATTTCTTTTCTGAAATGAAACACCTACAGAGCGAGACGGAATTATTGAGGCAATAGGCATTGGCATCTCATTTGTTTTGTAGGTGTAACACACTAATGTATTTATTTACATAATCTACGAAGACAACCTATTCATACACAGATATACGCTAATTTCCTTGCGCATACCCACAGGGATTGAGAATTTTTCTACTCGTTTTCAACGCATAGTTATCGGAACTTTCTCCGAAGTTTGGCATATCTTCACAGACATACGTATCATTCCTTGGATTTCCGCATGATTGTTTTCTTTGTTAATTGTATCCTGTTTAATAATACTTCCCCTGAGTCTGTGGGAAGCCGTTCCAAAGCCGCTGTCCTTTACGAGGTGATAAAAAGCAGTTCTTTCCTGATAGTGACTCCAAGAAGAAGATAGCGAGCTTCCGGTTTGCGATACAACTGAGGAAGGTTACTCATGTTAGCCTTGAGTATAATAATGACGATTTCAGACGTGTTTTCCTGAATTATGAGATCCGACAAAGGTTATGATGATGTCTTTATTTCTGCATATGTTGCACTGTTTTAAATGCGTTGCACTTTCAGTACCAGTAACTTTGCGCTTATTTTTTGCGTGCGTTTTGCATAAATCCATGCGCCGACATTTAAAAATTTCATGAGTTTATATTCCTTGAATATATGATTTTCTGTTTGTTTTCATTTTCAAGTTCGTGTTTTTATGCGCACAAACAAACAACACACATATATATGTGTGTATGTGTTTATTTACACACTTATACACCCACACACAACACACACATATATATGTACTGTATACATTATATATATACATATTTAACTCGACATTAAGCTGTTTCATCTAACAATGGACGCCTTCAGAGAAAAAAACACTCAGTGGTATCTGCCACGTTCCTAAATTAACTACTGCATTGCGGATGGGCCCATTTAAAAAAAAAAAGTCCACATCAGCTGCTGCGGACACCAACACAGAGGACTTATCAGCAGTGTTAAACCAACACACATATTTAGCCAAAACTCTTGCGCTTTCTGGTTATTGAGGCCCTGCCTTTCCACTTTCCAGTAATTCTCATACAGTCTATCGAACATTTCCTTTCTTCGTCCCCATCATTCCTTCTCGCGTTTCTTAATTTTATATATATATATATATATATATATATATATATATATATATATATATATATATATATATATTATATTGTATATCTCTATCTTTCTAACTATGTATGTATGTATGTATCTTCTTCTATATATATATATACATATGTATATATATATATATATATATATATATATATATATATATAAGAAAATACATACATACATAGTTAGAAAGATAGAGAGATATACAAATATATATATAGAAATATATATATATATATATATATATATATATATATATATATTTATATAAACATAAATAAACTATGTGTGTTTGTTTCTGTGTGTGATTGCAGTACATAAGGCTTGAAGTATTTCTTAGCTTAAGCAGGAATTAGCATACGGTAAATATTCTCACCAAACTGAAATAGAGTTTTCATATTCTAAAATCAGGTACTGTTAATAGTTCACATAATTGCACAGTTTTAGAGTAGATATGAAAACCACGTAACCATTTTCAAACAGCGAGAATAATTCTCATTTCTTAATTCGTTTCAGTCCATTAGACTTTAATCTCCCTCAACCGAACACTTGTGTCGTATCCGAAATTTCCCCGAGATGCAGCTCGTTCATGACTGAGTTAACACGGCCTTGCGTCGTTACCTTCGTGATAATTACCTTAACACTGTAATTGCCTTGTTTAAAGAACGGTTCAGCGAGCACTGAGAAAATCTGCCGCAGAGAGAGAAGCGTGCAAAGTTTCTGCATCGCATTCAATAATGAGCTTTCATAATGATTCTGGAAGTGGACATTTCCAAATTCCACAGCTATAATAACTTTTCTCTCTCTCTCCAAGGATTCACATACATATAATACGGTACACACACACACACACACACACACACATATATATATATAAATATATATATATATATATATATATATATATATATATATATATATATATATATATATATATATATATATATATATATATATATATATATATATATATATATATAGGGTGACAAAGGTTTTAGAAAGGAGGGGCCCTAACACCCAGGAATCGAGAAAGTGTGCATAATACAAGTGTGAATGTCATAGAGTGTCCAGCAGGTTTTGACGTGCTACTTATGAACCTTCGGTGTATGTATGTGCATCGGCTAATGTTGTGGAAGTTGTCCGAACACGGCATTGGTCCTTGACTGAGCAGTTGAAATACAAAATGTGGCGATGATCGTTGAATATAATTCAACACAAAGCCTTTTCGCCACACTCTGCTAGGCGAAAAGGCTTTGTGTAGAATTATATTACACACACACACACACACACACACACACACACACATATATATATATATATATATATATATATATATATATATATATATATATATATATATATATATATATATACACATACATACAGACATACATATATGCTTTTTTTTATTATCCGCCTTTCCAGATTAGAGGAGGGGCTCCATTGGAGTTAACCCTCCGCTTTCAGCATTATTGTAGTGGGACGAGATTTCTATCCCCATGCTGTATTCTACCTAGGCTGTGATCCACCACAATCGGCTAACTACCAAATACCTATTTCAGTGCTTTGGTCAACAGAGGCAAAATGGATTCCTCATGAAAGGACACAAGACTTTTTCCTTTACGTCGAATTAAAATGAACCCCCGTTGTGTGAGTTGAGGTTGCCACACGGAGTTTGACTGAGTAGAAGAGACACACGTACACGTCAGTGACAGCAAAGCGTCCGCCATCTTACCACGGGCAATTTTACATTCTCAGTAGATGTTAAGAGTAACAGAGAGACCAACAGGCATCCACAAACATCTGATCACGTGTGCACAGATCGAGGGGAGAAATGTTTCCTGAGAAAAATGTGTTATGCTTCATACATAAGTTTAACATTTTTATTGATTTTTTTTTTCATCCGGCATATTTTTGTATGTTGTTTACATTCCGTCATGAGTCTTCCCCAGAGCTTCCTCTTTCTGGTTGTTTTTATTAGAGAAATTATTTTGAAATAACTATGCCGTCATCTCCATTGTAGGCAGCGTTGCGTCATACTGCTTTAAAGTCGTTATTTGTCAGTTGTATTTGAAATTCACTTGTATCTGTTATGTAATACTTTGCTATGAAGCAGAACGAGGAAAGGATTCTTTACAAGTCGAGGATCTTTAGATCAGCGTTTATTCATTAATCATATCTAAATCTAACATACTGAATTAGGTTAAATCGAATATGTGCAATATACATGCGCATATAGCCACTTACACATGCATATGTATAATTCATATACAAACATTCATGCACATACGTACGCACACAAGGACACAATACATACATGTATAAATATACAAATACACCGATGTTATATATCCACGCATCTATGTGTGTGTGTGTGATTACGTGTACATGTTACATTTTGCACCTTTTGTGCCTCCTTATATTATGTATATTATCATATTTATGATTTGTTTGGACGTCGATGTGTTTGAAGAGTCGAGTAATGTTCAGATTTCGAAATTCCATCCATAATTAACAAAGTTACGACGGTTTTCATGTATTTGCTTACCCTGAAACTCGCCCGAGGTAAGATGATGTCAATCTCGGCCGTCACTTGCCATCTCATCCGGAGGTTTTTGCGCGAGAGATCTTTCAAGTAATAGGTTGGCTGACTTTGCATAAAGTTCGCTAGACCCAGTATTTTTTTTCGTCTGGTTCACTGCACTGGCTATTTTTTTGACGAAGATTACACGTTGCCGCCTTAAACAATGACTCGAAATGCCAGGACGACTCGAGTGGATCCTCACTTGGTTGATTTTCCTTCGGATGTAGGTTATGGTGCCAAATTCATAATGGCTCGCTTACTAAAGCTGCGAGAATTCAAAGGATGGTATAGTTAAAGGGTCTTTCGTCCGCTGTCTGGGCGATTATGGAGAGAATTGATGGGTCTGGTCAGAGGGGGAGTCCTCTCTCTCTCTCTCTCTCTCTCTCTCTCTCGAGCGCGCGCACATAAAGGCACACATACACGTTCACGCTCATCAACCTACAGAATCATGACCAAGAGAACAAAGCGTTGCGAGAGTACACAGATGTCTTTGTTTGAACAAGAATATGGTTCATTAGGTATGCTCTCTCTCTCTCTCTCTCTCTCTCTCTCTCTCTCTCTCTCTCTCTCTCTCTCTCTCTCTCTCCAATACAGATAAATTCATAAGGGCATCTTTTATAAAGGAATGTGTGTGAGTCTCATTAGCATTATTTTCTTCATCTTTCCTTCAAATCTCATAATTATATCTAATCTTTCCTTCAGATCTCATAATTATATCTAACAAATGTAAATATTTCCTTAACCGAAACTCTCGACCTCTGTTGTTATTACCTTAGAAAAAATTAAAAGAAAAGAAAACTGTATGGATGTAATTCTACGTTGTGGTTCGCCGTTGGAATGTTAATTCATGAACCTTCGCTTTCATTTTAGTATCTTGCTTTTTCTCATTTTTCTATAACCTTCCCCCCCCCCCGGGATAATTTTCCTGTTTTGTTAAGGGTTATCGAAGGTGTATAGCTTTTATCAACAAAGGTACAACAATATTAAACTTTCTATGTATATGCAAAGCTCTCTCTCTCTCTCTCTCTCTCTCTCTCTCTCTCTCTCTCTCTCTCTCTCTCTCTCTCTCTCTCTCTCTCTCTCTCTCTCTTGGGACCTGCCCGTTGTCAATATGGTAAATAATAGTTTTACTCCATTTTCTTTTTATCGTTATTAGCGCATTCGTATGACACATGTATGTGTGAGGATGTCGTGGGTTCATAGTCTCTCTCTCTCTCTCTCTCTCTCTCTCTCTCTCTCTCTCTGTCTCTCTCTCTCTCTCTCTCTCTCTCTCTCTCTCTCTCTCTCTCTCTCTATATATATATATATATATATATATATATATATATATATATATATATATATATATATATATATATATATATATATATATATATATACATATATATATATATATATATATATATATATATATATATACTGTATATGTTTGTATGTATGTATATACTGTATATATACCTCTGCCTGTATACATCTCCATTAACGTCAAGCCGGGCGGACGTAATGATTTAAACACCTTTGTCATGGTCAAGGTCGTACCTGAGGGCTGAGATTAATAATAATTCGCATGAATAACGCAAGAACTTTCTCATTTGCCATTTTAGCAATATTTGTTTTTATAGCGATAGGGAAAGTTTGTTTATGTTTACCAGAGTTTGTTCGACATTACGTTATAAATAGATAGCCTTCAAAAACGCAACGCTGTGAAGTGTTCTTTTTGTGAAAGTTAACAATATCCAGTGGAACGTTTTCAATTTTTGCTGAAAATATTGAAAGAAAAAGTTGTCGATTAACTTACGTCCAGATTAAAAATTAATACAAGCCACTCCTTTGTTTATTCCTCTCCTTGTTTATACTTTTTCCCTCCCTGTCGATATCAGTTTTTGCGTAATGGTTAACAATAGACAATGTTGGTTCCATTACAACCTAATGCTTTGTTCGATTTTTTCTTTCTCTTTCTTCTTCACTCTATTGTTCGCTGCCATGGCAGTCGATTTTGTCACGCTGAAGCCATACTGATGAAGCAAAATAGCTGCAGACAGAGTAGTCACGTATTTCGATGAAGTAGATAAATTGACAAAGGCCACTTGCCACGTACTGATTCCGGGGTTCAATATCGATGCAAGTGACGGTATATAAATCGTGCAGTTCATCGTACGAATAATCATTTAGCGAGGTCATTTCCTGAGAAAATTTCTATATGAAATCGGATGACGTCTTTATAATTACCTCACTGCGTGCATCTCTTATTATCGCCCGAGTCACAGGAACGGTGGTCTTCGTCAGTTCTTTGTTCAATGTCATCCGCTTCCCTTGGTAAAATTGAACATGACAAAGGCCTCGGCGACCTTGAAGCAAGCATCGCTTGATAATATAGCCAATGAACTGGTATATATATAAATTATATATATATATATATATATATATATATATATATATATATATATATATATATATATGTGTGTATATATATATATATATATATATATATATATGTATATATATATATGTGTGTGTGTGTGTGTGTGTGTGTGTGTGTGTATGTGTATATATATACGCTCCTTTCCTCTTAGCATAAGGTTCTTCGCTAATGCGAAGATGAGCATCATCGTGGAAGAAAACTGTTCACTGGTCAGATATTTCGCTCTCTGCTCTAGCCTTTCAGTTTTCAGCACTTCTTCATCCCATCTTCACATTGGTTGCGACCCACCATAGTCGTCCGGCTTCTAGGTACGCAATTCACTGCTTAGGTCAACAGAGAGACGATGGGATATTAACGGACTATGCCCAAATCTAGTCCGCCTCGGCCGGAAATCGAACCCGTCTATTCGCAAATGTGAGGCGAGCGTTCTAACCGTGAGGATATATATAATACACTGTATATAATTCTTTCAACTTCAGAATGCTCCTGCCATCAAACGTTAACTGCATTTCCGACTGAAATGAATGGCAAGCGTACAGGAATGCTGAAATTATTGGAATTAGAGCCTGTGCTAATGGAACACGTCTAATTTGAGTTCACTAGCGCCATGCTGGTAATTAGGTGTTTTGTCCATGCTTTCATAAAAATTGGCCTGATAAATGTATATAATAAGCAAATAAAAATTTATTAGAAAGCAGAATAAGAAGTTTCAAATGTTTAATTATTTCTCAGTCAGGTTTCTATGCAGTTGGTGACTAAAATTAATTGGATGATGATGATTGGTATAAATGGCGCTTACCCTTGGAGCTTTGATACGTCAGTGTGATTTAATCAGACCACGATTGTAGCAACAATGAGTTTATCAACGTCATTGTCGTTTAAGATCGCCATCAATGTTTTTTGTTATCATCCTCTGTAATGTCATTACTCCCTGTGCCTTTATTATTATTTCTGTTATTTCCTTCTGTTCTTTCGTTAATGCCGTCCTAATTTCTTTCAATATTTTCAGATATGTTACATAATTGTTTTTGCTTCCACAAACAGCCCTAAACAAAGAGGAATGTAGCATCACGTCTCCATAAATATATATATCTTAAATCACGGTTAAAGCTACGTCACTTGGAGGCTCTCTCTCTCTCTCTCTCTCTCTCTCTCTCTCTCTCTCTCTCTCTCTCTCTCTCTCTCTCTCTCTCTCAATACAAAATGAAAACTACAGGGCATCCAGCATAGAACCGCACCTAACCGTATTTGTCAATGCGATCCACTCACGACATTCGCTCTTTTGCACTGTCAAGGGAAATGCTTTGGTTTCGAAGGCGTGCGTAGGTGGCATGACTAGCAGATTGTTGAAAAGGAAATTGGCAAAAACGAGGACAGGATGTCGTGGCTGTCGCCGGAAAGTGACAGTCATCTTGTAACATTCTCGCAGATTTGTTGCGAGAAAAGGAAAATCTTCAAATCAAGGCAGCTTACACAAGTCTTACCAAGTTACATTTCGGGGGAGGGGGCCAAATTACATTTGTTCTTACACTCACGAACGGAGTATTGGGGTATGACTGGCTTTCTACTCTGTGATTTGAGGCTATAAAAGTGAAAATGCAGCAGTGAAACCAATCTAATTCAGTTTTTTAACTACTGTCGCTGTCGATAGCTTTAAAACGGTAATTGGAAGAAAGTTATTTAATGCTCACACACACAGTACAATCTGTTTAAAGACATTTACACTTACAACACATGTGAATACAAACAAAAATATATCTAGGCTGAACGAAAGCAAGTCGCCTACACTTAATATAAAGACAAGTAGGGTTGTAAGCACCAGAACGTATTAACATATACACAAACTACGTAAACAGATACCCATATCTGACCGTGAATACACACAAAGGCATTTTTATCTGTGGCTGAACAAAGGCAAAATAAGAAAGTCGGGCACATAATAAGTATGAGGGCAGGTACGTCTGTGCACATTGCGTACGCATCACGTAAGTTACGCACTTCCCCGTTCCTTTTGTACTAAACGATTCGACACTGAACTTCATGCGGCGCTGCAGACTATTGTTCTCCATTTTCGTGGGAATTCTGGAACACTTTCATGAATGATTCAACAAAATAACAGTTCATTTCGACTGTGAAATTTGACACTCTCACAAAAATAATAGGAAGAAGGTGACAAACAAGGAAGGAAATCTGGAAATACTGGTTGGTTATGTAACGCGATCTACCATGACTGGTAAGTGGAACTGTTCATTTCAAACAAAATTTGAAACTGTCGCAGGAACAGAAGGAGGAAGGTTACAGAAAAGGAAGGAAATCTTGGATACATGCTGGTTATGTAACACGATCTAACAGGAAGGAAAAAGGCGCAAAATAATTGTTAGAAAGAAAGAAGTGAGCCCGGCAAATAAAAACAGTCAAGTCACTCATTAGCTGATATAATTATTGTTTCTTTTTCCAGACAGTTCCGCAAATTATAATAGGTCCGTTCATTTTGGACAACGCCCGCTTTCTACTACTACGCGAGACTTAACCCTACCCACGTTAAAATATCACGCGGAAGTTAAGCCGTACTTGCTCTCTCTCTCTCTCTCTCTCTCTCTCTCTCTCTCTCTCTCTCTCTCTCTCTCTCTCTCACACACACACAAAGTACCTGAATGTATCTATGTCTTTTGTAGATTGTTCGGTATGAATATCTTTATATATATATATATATATATATATATATATATATATATATATATATATATATATATATATAATGGGTGTGTGTACAAAAAAAGCCTAACAACATAAGTTATTTATATTCCTTAATAACTCACTTTCAGCTCAATCCTGCCAGGTGAAATATCTGCGCAGACTGACCTCTATTTTAGCTGTAGGGTGACATAACTACTCTTTTAAATAATCTAGGGTCACTCTAAAATCACAGACCTATGGACAGTAGGAAATTTAAATCAAAAGTAAAATGACGCGTTTTGATGATATTTATTCTCTCCACCAATCTATCCATCTAAATGTCTCTCATATATCTAGCTGTGTTTTTACATGGTAATAACGACATTATATGAGATGATAGGACGTCGCAGAATCACTCTTGAAAACATGCCACTGACAAATTATGAACGAAAATAGTATAATCTCGAAAAAAAATCTTACTTTCTCCACAAGACTGATGTAATACGATGACATTAGGTCAAATACTCCTTCTGTCTCATAATAACAATTATAACGACTCCAGAAGCAGCAGCAGCGGCTGCAGTACTATTGGCAGTAGGAGTAGTAGTAGGCTTAGGGATATCTATAAAATTAAAAATTAGTTGATAGCTATAAGGAAAGAGAATATATCAAGTTATCTTTTTTAGTACCACTGATATCCAAAGACTTTTTACAGAAACTCACATTAGGACCTATTAGCAGACATGATTATAAAATAGAAGTAAAATTTAAAGGAAAAAATAGCAATTATAAAAAAAACCCTGAATTATACATAATTTTTCATCAATAATAATGAGACGAAGAATATTAGGTTCAGTTCCCCCTGACAATTGCCAGCTGATGTGATAATGTTTTCTATAATGAATTCACTGTTGCCATACGGTAAAATTGAATGTAAACACAATGTTTCTTTATATGCAGGAGAAGATGCCAAATAATATATTGTATTAACTGAAAATTGAAAATAAACTTGCTTTAACAGCATCCATATCTCGCAAGTTTGAATTGTAAGAACTGTTCCACAAGGTTTCCCATCCAAACAGAATTTCCTCTTTAGCGACTATTGTGTCGGGCTGGTTTCGCAGAGTTGCCAGCAATGAGTTACTTTTCGCCAAACCCGCTAAAAACTAGCAAGAGGTTTAAGTTACGAGTAACTGTTCCATGATTTTTTGTTAAACGTTAATGTGCGTCACTATTGCTCAGTCTCATACCCTGAAAGTACTTACGTAAGATTAAAATGTGAGCTGTTTCAGACTCACCGAAAGATTTTTCGTCACCTCTGAAGTACTATCATGGCCATCGTCACCTCTAGGTCAAACAGAGAATAGGGTCATGGAAGGCAGTGGAAGGTTGAAAAGATGACCAAGAGATCGTGGGCGGGGATGAGGAAGGATTCTCTCTCTCTCTCTCTCTCTCTCTCTCTCTCTCTCTCTCTGTAAGTTATCACCCTGTAAATTGTAGTGACTATAGGCTACCTCTTGTGAGGAGAGCAATCAAAGTTAATGACAAGAAACTATGCTCATTTACAAAGCAGCTTTCACTTCTTTGAAAATTATATTTTTAGTTTATATAACTAGTACAACTAATATGTTAAGGAAATCAAGAATACGTTTTCTTAGCTTATCAAGGGTGTTTCAAGGGAGTTCCCAGTGGCAATGATTTCACAATCCTTTGAATATTCCTGGAGCTTTATTTATCCGAACAGTAACAAGTATAAAAATTATACCAAGGGACCTTAAAAAAAGGACCAAATGAAAAATTTACCTACAGTGAGTTCGGTTACTAATTTAGGGTATATAGGTCAAGTTTTTTTTTTTTATTTAGCACACACTTTACTTATTCGGCCAACACAGCTAGCTGACATCACTCGTATTTGTCCTTGAGCTCGTTCGTAGGAATCACGAATTTAAACGTGATTAGGTTGATAATCCGATTTTCCTGTTATTATTTTTTTATTTTTACCCATAAAAACGAATTTCCTCGTGACACAAGTTTTTTTCTAGAATACACCAGAAAACCATTAAATACATACTTTGACAGATAAAAAAAATTCATTGCTTTGTGTTGGTTTTCGGCCTCCAGTTGAGGAGGCGTGGTTAATTCAGCACCTTCACGAAAGGCTGCCCTTGGTTATATGCACTTCATCTGTTGTCTTTTCTCTTTCAAAACTCTCCTTGTCTCTCCCCAAACACGCATGCTCGCACACACACACACACTTACTTATACACATTTATATGTTACATTATATCATATCTTCTTTCTTAAGATTAGATTATATCTTCCTTAATGACTTCCCCTTGCTTTTCTTCCTTCTTTAACTGAATAACATTTGTAAGATGTTTTCTGAAACCAGTGACTTTGTAGACGCTCCCGACTTCACTACGTGCAAGTGCAGCTCGCAGCTGACCTCAATAGACTCATCTGTGTGTAAGTGCGTGTGTGAGTGTGTCCACACTTCCTGTTACAGGTATCGTTTCGTGTATCGCCCCCACAGATTCATCAGCTAGAGTAGAGAGCGAAATATCTGACCAGTGAACCATTTTCCTCCACGGTGATGCTCATCTTCGCATTGGGGAAGAACCTTATGCAACGCGAATGAGAATCGTGACCACATCGAATGGCCACATCTGTACAGAACCGTATTACAGCACTTCAGCTGATGATCTCGGTCAAAAGTGCAAACAGTCTAATGTCGTGCATCTACACCTAGTCCCATTGCTTCATTGCACAAAGCGCGTGAATAAAGTTATTTAACTTTCCGCACCTTGCTACTGTTATTAACTTACTAATGATTAGCCGTACGTTTTCGTTACGTCAACGAAAGAATAATTCGCTGCACTTGGAAACGGTCAAGGAATTATATAAAGAATAATTATGAACAAACTTTTATCACAAAACTTGCATCTCTGCTGGTCAGGCAATAATCCTTTGGTCTTCCTACGCTTAGAGACGAGCTCCACCCATGGGTTCACCCCCTCCCCAGTACCATACCCCCCCACCTCCACCCCCGCCAACCCTTTACAGTTATGCGATCTTATTCATTGTCATTCCATATATAGAATGGATAGATAGAACGACACTGAAGGCAAGAAAAATGTCTTACGCCTACACGGGCTTACGGAGATATACGATTGCGTCATATCACAATGTTAACTTGACTGGATTATAAAGGTATTGTTATTTTAATGCTATATGAGAAATGTTTTATTTTTTACTTTTGTACTGATATTATCGCCTTTAAGCGTTTCTAAAGCAGTAAAAAAATAAATTATATCCAGGGTGAGTATCATTCTCTCTCTCTCTCTCTCTCTCTCTCTCTCTCTCTCTCTCTCTCTCTCTACGTTAATTGTGAACTATCTGGCGTCACAACTGTCAGGGTTACTGACGCCTAAGGTATCTCGTTTTAGAAATTACTGTTAAAAGTGCTGAGCACATCTGGTCTTCGTGCAGTGATGAGTCTTCGTTCTTGATTTATGATTATGGCTATGAAGCCGTGATTACACCCTTTCACTTCTCTCTCTCTCTCTCTCTCTCTCTCTCTCTCTCTCTCTCTCTCTCTCTCTCTCTCTCTCTCTCTCATATACATTGTTATGAAGACGGGAAACGTTGGGTGAATGGTGTGACTTAAAAGTACTACGAGAAACATATGCGTACAAAAGATTTGTTTGCCGTTTGTTTTTGTTACACTGTTGCCTCGCCCATTGTGTTCAAGGCCCAAATTCGCCGTCGTTTTCCCTTTACCTTATCAACATTTAAAAAAAGTCAAGCTAAGTGGAGGACGTAGAAGACAGACGAGATGGAATATTGTTTTTACTCTGTTTAATGTTAATGTATTTGACAAAGGCAAAGTGAGGCCTTTGAAAGCCCTGTTCGTTTGAACACACATCAGAGCTCTTCCTATTGGCCTTCGTGGAGCAGCCTTTGGAGTGTACTCTTTTAACATCTCAGTCACTGTCATATCATTCTGCTTGACTGGAAATGAGGAAAAGTTCCCCCACCCCCAACTCACTCTCTCTCTCTCTCTCTCTCTCTTTCTCTTTCTCGCATGTTTATCACTTCTTCCTTTCTCTTTGAAATATATTTTACTTGTATGCCAACACCCAGAGCGAGAGTTATCACTTTCGTCCTTACTTGACTGAAGGTTTTGACTGTAGTTAGTTCCTGTGACTTAAAACGGATGGAATTTTGTTGACTCACTGGGGATTCTTAGTGTTTACATTCTGTATTTACTTGTGAAGATCGGAAGACATGTAAAGACACATGTATACGGCACTGCATATAATGTGCGCTTAAGAACGCGAATATGTATGCAGATATAGGAAATTCACTTACGCTGCATGTTTGTATTTATATAGTTCGCAAAATCTAATGAAAAACGAGGCAACAGTCAAATATTAACCGTCAATTCAGAAAGCTTCCTCAACAGTTGTCTCATATACCTCAGCAGAAGGCTCATCAGTGATACGTCGAATTCCGTACCCTCCGCTCTCTCGCAATCTTTAGCGCCCTGAATGTTAATGTTCCCCAGCTCCATTCCACCTACCAAGGCCTTCACTTTCCCGGTCGCCCTCATCTCCTAACTAGACCTGTGAATTAAACACACTTTTCACAAACCTCTCCTCCTCCTGGTCTCTTCGTGAGACCATATATTCCCATATACGACTCATACAATTCACTTCATCATCTTCCACTTTTTCTCTTAATCACATTCACCATCCGCACATTAATTCCATAAGGGAGAGTTGGATGAGGATTCTTTTCATTCGTGACACCTTTTGCTGTCATAGACACTACTCTTCTCTTTCAGACCTTTTGCTCAGACCCTGGTGCCTTCTTGCTTTACCTGTTCACAGACTCACTTGATGGCTGTCGGCTATCGTTAATCATATCATTATTATTTACATTTGATCCCAAATACCTGTACGAATTGAACACTTCCAGACTTCCACTTTATATATATATATATATATATATATATATATATATATATATATATATATATATATATATATATATATAAATATAAATGAAAGAGATATTTATAAAAACCCTTTTTGTTCTGAATACCTTGCTTTTGCATCAAGCTTCATCGAGCAGAACGCATTCTGCTGAATTTCTAAAATATTAAAAAGAAAATATGGTAGAGAATTCGGTATCTAAATTCAAAGGTTTGAATCTGAAAGAAGAAGAAGAAGAAGAGGGAGGAGGATGAGAAAAGAAGAAGAATTAGAGAAAGGAAGGATGATGATGGAAGGAAGGGAGGAGAAGGAGAAGGGCGAGGAAAATATCTCCGTGATTTAACGGAAGCGGTACATTTACGGTGCATAACGCCCTTGCGGATGTTGCAGCTTTTTTTTTTTTTTTTTTTTTTCTGCTTAGCAGTGAACTGGGGCGTATGAATTTACAGCTAGAAAATGCTAGTTTTTTTTTTATTTTCTGCAGAATTAGTCACCTTAGGTAATTAATGTAGAAAAAGAAGCTCAGAGATCATTACGAATGTTTTAGGTATTGGCTTCAACTCTGTAGTGCAGCTGGTTTATGTAATGCAGAACTAACAACGGCAACATTTTAACATTCTCTTTTTTCTTTTCAATAGGTGCAGGAAAACATATTTGGATCCCAGAATTTCCTTGGTTTGCAGTAAATAACTGACTGATATATCTTTATGATTTAAACCTCTGATATTTATAGTCATGACTCATGCAAAGGCTGATGGGATGGGAAATCTGATGTCACCAAAAAGTCCAAGATAAACAAAAATGAAAGATTAGTAGAACAGTTGGAATCGAACTCCAGAGGGTGGAAAAAATCGTCTCTTGAGGGATGTGAGGTAAAAGAAGAAAAGAAATCTTTCTTAATTTAATTACTGAGTTTCCTTTTGAATTTAGTGTTAGATCTTTGTTTCTATTTCGAGAAGATTATATTGTTTTTATTGTTTATTAGGTGCTTTGGAGAACACATGTACATCTACGAATACACCATGTGCCCACACTCAATATATGTCTATATATATATATATATATATATATATATATATATATATATATATATATATATATATATATATATATATGTATGTATGTATGTATGTACGTATCTATGTGTGTATGTATATATATGTATGTATTATATGTATGCATTTATATGTATATACATAGTATATATGTGTGTGTGTGTGTGCTGTCGCATGTGTGGTGGAGGTGGGTGGTTGTATAAACTGTAAATAAGAAATAACTCTACCCTACCATATGCCTTTCTCCCTTTGTGAAGAGGGTGGTGTATATTTACCTTATTTGTACAATTTATGGTAAACGCGTTCTTATAATGATCTATGCAAATAATTTGGCTGTGAACTCCAAGCTCGAAAGGTGCACACCTTTGAAAGTTCCTGTCATACACCACCAAAATTTCCCAGACCAAGAATATATTCTGAAGGTCAGCTCTGGAGATGATGCAAGCACGTGGAATGTTCAGGCGGCTGAACAACGTAACGCTAGACCCATGAACAAAAGATGCATTTTTTTGTGCTTCTAATTCAGTTCGTCACTGGCTTCGTTGGAAAACTTGTAGTAGGATTAATACCTTATGCGCAATTAAATCTAACCTTCAGTTTCATATAGCATGTGTAACGGCTAATGGAAACTAAGAGAAAAGAGTTGTTTAGTTCCCTGCGCTTTCTTCAGAGAGCGTAAAACGAGCCTCATTTGTTCTTTCTGATAAAAAAGTGAACTTGAATCTGACAATAAACTAACAGAGACTTTTTTATAGTACACGCGCCGATATTACGTATGCACATGCGCTCGCAATCACACGCCCAACACAGGAAGGAAATTGTGTTTAACATTCAAACTGAGTTGCTGACCTTTTCAAACCTAAATATCACATCCTAGGCATAAGCTGTGGGGGAATCCTAAGCGAAAGCGAATAGGATGTAAGTATTTACATCCTCGAATAGAAGAAGGGTGTTCACACATCAAAGCTTTTTTATTGTTTAATGATAGATATGACAGCTGCCATTACGAACTACTGCAGACAACTGCACACTCACGGGCGAGCACGAAGGTTGTCAGAAAAAAAACAATTTATTTTCATTTACTGTTTCTGATTAGAATTTCCGGTAGCGACCAGGTTTATTTAACTGTTTTCCCCACGTAGGTAACAGTGGGGTTTGATTTTAATGAGTAGGCATGTTTATGTATGTGAAATATTGTTCATGTATATGAATTATTCCCAGGAAATTATATATATATATATATATATATATATATATATATATATATATATATATATATATATATATATATATATATATATATATATGTGTGTGTGTGTGTGTATACAGGTATATATACTGTATGTATGTATGTATGTATATATATGTATATGTATGTCTATGTACGCACGTATGTGAAATATTGTTCATGTATATGAATTATTTCCAGGAAATGTTTATATTATATATATATATATATATATATATATATATATATATATATATATATATATATATACATTATATACACATATATATATGTGTATATATAAATATATAATTATATATATGTACATTATATATATATATATATATATATATATATATATATATATATATATATAATTATGCGTGTGTCTGCTTTTGGTAATTCTACTAATGCACAGAACAATTGTGTATGTGATAAAGTTGATATATTATAACTTTAAGAAATTCCTAATTCCGGCGTCGATGACTAATGTGTCATGATGTAAGTTCGACGGAAGGCCATGCAGTCAACACAAATATGACAATAACGAATCGCATTTTAGCTCAAAAATAGTAATAAATAACCAATCTCTGAGTTTTGTTGGTGAATAGTTCTTTTCTCAGTGTAACGCTTTCCTTTTTTAAACGACTGGTAATGGTTTTCATCTTTATTTATTTTTTTTTTTTTTCGGGAAAATGGGGGCGGTTGGAGGCCTTATGTCCGGATGCACTAAACCATGCTTAGGTCTATAAAGAGCCTATATATATATATATATATATATATATATATATATATATATATATATATATATATGTAAATACACATATATACATATATATGTGTATATAATATATATATATATATATATATATATATATATATATATATATATATATATATATATATTATATAAGTATCTAATGATTCACTTTTGAACCTTTTCGCTTCAGATATGTCTCGAAACTACCCTGCCTTCATTATCATAGTTTTGTGCAGTTTTACATCAGTTTATTAACATAAATTACGATGTAAATAGAATAAAATCAAGTCACTCAGCTTAGTATCCCAAGTGACAGGTACTATGTGATGTTATACAGCTGATTAGTGTGATTACTTACTGAATGAGATGACAGATTATTGTATATCTTTTATCTCATGTCAATTATTCAGGCTTTTGGCGTCTCTGGCATTTGTTTGTTTGTTCTTTTCACTTTCTTCGTAGAGTTAAGATAAAATATGATGACTTTGGAGATAATCATTCGTAAATTTTTAATAAGCCACCTTTGTAAACTTCATACAAAATGAAAATTCCTATTTCACGCGTCATTCGTGATGCAACCAGCAGTCCATGTTTGGAGAGGCACTCACTTTGTATTCCTTTCATGTGTGCACATTATTTCTTGATTAGAGAGTCGGCTACTCATCATCGAGAAAATAACACGTTGACGAGAGCAGAATCATTCATTGCCATTCTTGTGAGACCTAATGGAATCATTCGAGACACATCAGCTGTCAAGGTACGCATAAGTTGGATTGGATACACCCAGGGAAATATTCCTGTCCTATTTATTTGTCATTTCATCGGTTTAGTTACTTATTTATTTCCGTGTAAAAAAACTGCCAACTGCCTACTCTCTCAGACTGAACAGATTAACTTCGAGGCGTTAATTCTTTCTGAAAACCGAAAAAGTTGCATCTCCTTTGGGCAAACCCTCCCAAGTAGAAAAAGGATTACGGTGACAAATATATATATATATATATATATATATATATATATATATATATATATATATATATATATATATGTGTGTGTGTGTGTGTGTGTGTTTTTATTATGGTTCGGAACCTAGATTTACATTAATATTTAATATTTCAAGTTGTACTGCATTTTGCATGTATGCGCAATGCCTTCTCTCTCCCGTTCTCGAATAAACACCAACAGGTATGTAAGATTAAGATTTTCCTCATATTTTCCCTCTTTATTTTATTATCAGCAGAGATAGCAGCTTCAGGGATTATATGATACTAAAGTGTTCGGAAAAGGATTGTCTTTGTAAAAACGTAAATTGAACAAACCGTCAGCGGTCTGATAACGAAATGCGAGGTGATAGGGAGAAAGCAAGCGAAAAAATTAACTGAATTGAGAACATTATTTGGTGGAAAGATAAATGATGAGACTGACAATAAAAAAAAAATTGTGCTGTAGTAAGAATAAGTAGACACAGACAGAGACTACTTGATTTGTTTAGTATTGATCCATCAACAAAAATAGTAGAAGTAACCCATTCTTAAAAGATGAATTAAGAACTTACAGTTAATTTGCAAAATTTTTTTGCTTAAAACTGTAGAAATTAAAATATATTGTAATTTTGAAGCTGTTTAAAACAGAATATATGTCTCTTTCTCATGCTTTCATAAAGAAAAATTAAGCAGGTACCAAAAAATTATTATGAGAATATCTGAACTGTTAAAACCAAGTAAAAATAACAACATATTGGACGTGACATCCATTTCTGATGGCTGAACTTGAGAAGTCAGACATTTTCCATGAAACTTTTTGTACATACTGGTAATATGAATTTGAGTCTGGAAAACCTCATTATACAAACAACCACAACCGTTGCGACAGTGGATCATGAAAATGAGTTTTTACTAGCTAGCTAATCACTCAGCTTTCAGAAAAATTAAGCTCTGTAATATGTGACTGCCTGTATGAACTGAAAGCTTTGTAAACACTGTTTCATTGTGGTTCTGGAATATTTGTCGATTCCGGTAAGAGCCGACGGAAATTTACAATTCTGCGTTAAAAAAAATATGTCAAGAAAAAGTACCGCAAAGCATTGTTCCGGGACTTGATTTAATATAAACGATGACGAGTTATGACTGGTGAAAAAACGCATGAATTAACTTTATATTTATTATTTCTGGCGAATAATATGCACTGTTACCTTGTTATAGACAATGGTGAAAGCGTTGTATATATAAAAAAAAGATATGGCAGACGCGGAGTTTGATGGAAAGAAAAAGGCTGAAATTAGACAAGAACAAAATTGAATGCACATTATGCAGTAAAAAAAAAATCGAATTCAGAATAATTTAAACTAAATTTTCAAAGGTAAAAGTAAAAACAGCTATAAACCTATGAGTAGAACATTAGTCATGACGGGCCAACTGAAAAACGTAACTTTCGCAAAGAAATATCTCAATAAGGGTACTGTAACATCCCTTATGACGACCACCCATGAATCATCTAATTAGACTGCCAGATCAATAACAGTCGCATTCCCGCCTGACAGGGTAACCCTTATCGTGATTGGAATTTACAGGCCGTCAGTGAAAGCAGAAATATTACACGGAAAGTGAATTTTGTCCAACATTGCGATGAAGGAGACAAGACCGTAGTAATTCAGAGCCCGCCTTGAGTCGTTTACAGCATTAGTTTTCACTACACGTAAGGACGTAGTTGAATATAGATGAAGGTACCCTGCGTTGACACAAAGTTATTAGGATGATCTTTTGAGCACACGATAAATTGAATATTAGATAAGTTGTCAAATTAAATTTTAAAAAATTACCAACTTGGAGGTATTTTTACTCAAAAATAGCTATGTTGTTGAAGAAAAGAATTACTTAAAATTACCATAACATTCCGAGTAAAGAGGCCTGCCTGGTGAACCAAATGGAAACCGACAAATGGGCCTCTGAAATTCAATAGGCCTATAATTTCCCTATTGGAATGGCTTCAAGCGGCAGCTTAATCTCAGTTCTGTAGTACTACACATCATAAAAGACTTGTCTTTCTTTGTTTTATGACACTTTCTTAACAGTCTCCTTTCCTCTTTTTTACATTTTTTTTACCCTACCCACCGTACATCCACAAGCATAACCGTTCACCGAAAGAAAATAAAAAAAACCACGTTCTCTAACGAGCCACTTAATGCAGCGATCCTAGAGGTCAGATCACCCATTACTTTAGCGGTGTCACCAGGGGTCACGGGCACCAAAAACTTGAGACCCGGAGGTCAGGAGTTCACGTTCTTGTCGTCATTACGCTGGAGAGGCTTTTTTTTTTTTAGTCAAGGCACATAACCACTTAATGGCAGGTTCAGAAAGTTCTCAGCTCGTTTTGTTGGCAATAGGACCGTTCTGTCTAGAAAGTTGTTCCACTGGAGAAGATCACGGGTGGTGCAAGGGCTTAAAAAGAGTTCCTTTTCAGAATGACAGCAGTTCATTGCAATGCCATCAGAAAGAAATCGGGCCATTAACTCACTATATCGCCGTGTTGTTCTTTTGAATGATATTGTAAAATGTCCTCTCTCTCTCTCTCTCTCTCTCTCTCTCTCTCTCTCTCTCTCTCTCTCTCTCTCTCTCTCTCTCTCTGTCGTGTCCATGTTACGTGAACTAAAAACATTGCCTATCGTTACTTTTATTACCAGTGTATCAAGATTTTAAATACTGTTGCACAGATACGTAGATTTCGAACATTAATTAGATGTGTGTCTTGGCCCATTCAACTGTTTCTAATGCTTAGATTTCGCAATAAGTATGCCAAGAAGTAAAAAAAAAAAAACATTAGTTATGGAGAGCAGCGCGATCAAACAGCGCCTAACGGAGAAGCGAGGTTTTTTTAAAATTAAAACATTTGAACGTTTCTGTCGATATAGCAGACGACTAACTCTCCTCCACATGCTCTGTTGCATGCAAATAAGCAAGTACGAGCATACATGTGCATTCATTTGGAAATCTTGTGTACCGCAATGTTCATACTGCACCCAGATTTGTTTTTTGTCTCTTGACTTTATGTTTTTTTAAGCTGGTGATATGTGGTTTGTTTGTTCAGCTTAACATATAATTAAGCTTAGGACTGCCATCTGTATTCATAACAAGTTTGTTAAAGGCTTTTCCCCCCTATTTATAACACTTGCTATTGCCGCGCTTGTTTTAGCGTTCACTGGCGCGCTTTGTACGAAGGATTGGCAATACTGGACAAGCGTCATCTGGTGGTGGCAAAAGACAGCAGGCAGTGTAGCTAGAGCGGAGGGAGAGTGTGAGAGGAGTGTTAGCGATGTCTGTCATTTTAGTTTAAGTTATTCCCCCGATGTTAGAGAACTGGTCAAAATGCCAGTCAAACGATATAGACGAGATCAAAGTGAAGTGAGCTGTTGCCTCAAATATGTGATTTTCGGCTTTAACGTCATATTTTGGGTGAGTTTCCGCTGTGTTTACATCGGTTGTCTGGTATAGGTAGGTGGCCGATTTGTTGTTGGTGGCTGCTGACCTTTCTCTCGTTGCAACTGTCAACGGGAAATTTGCCGTTTTCTAGCCTAGTCGGGATATTGTAAGTGATCGTGTGGTCGGCAGAAATAATTTCTGCCGGAATGGCAAACAACACAAAACTGTGGGCCCTTGCATTCATTTCATTTATAGATTTGCACTGGGACAAAGAGATCGCTCGGACTTCCTGCTTCTAGGATCTCATCATTGTTCCACCCAAGTCCCGTTAACAGTACGGCTGCCTGCTCTACTAAAACATTCAAGTGGGATTGTGGTCATATTTCTTGTTGTATTGTTGTCAGCTATTGTGTAGGGGACCAGAAGAAAGTGTGATTTAGGCCGTGGAAAGAACGTAACTAGCATGTCATCTGCCTAATGTAGGCGTACGTGTTGAGATATGTTAATGTTTCGAAATTACGCTAATCCTATGTATGGGTGATCTTGCTACAAGTTGCTTGTTCAGAAAAGAATTGTAGGTTTGAAGTACTTTATATTTTGCCTTCCCCACTCCCTTGTTTGGCCTGGCCCGCCGAATTTAGGCCTCAACCGTATGCTGTCTTGTATGAACTCTCTTAGAACCTCCCCTCAGACCCATATTACTCACCCAGTCCTCAGTCTTGGAGATTCGTTTATTTTCCTGTGTCTAAGCATTGTATCAGTAATTTTTTTCTTTTGTAGCTAACCAGATATTCACACTTTACTTCAAGCCATGAATCTCACAAATTTGTAGTCTCTTCTCTTTAGAATCTGCTTTTTTTATGAGTGGGCATGACTGCTGCTCAGAGATGCACTAGTTATCTAGTGTATCCATTATAACTATATTGTATATCCATCATTCTAGTTGACAAAAGCATAGAGGTTGAGTTTAAAATATTTTATGTATACAGTACATAAAAGACTACCGTACGCTATACAGTAGTTTTTAAAATACCAAACATATAATTTTTCTTGTTGGTAATTATCAGGATGAAATGGCCAACACTGACTATCTTGCCACTAACTATGTCCGAATACTTCATTGTTGCCTTTATTTAAATTGACATTCTGCATGCCAATAACTTCCAGAATGATCGAGTTTCATCACCTACAGCCTGTACTCATTTCAATTGTTGTAACTGAAGCTCGTGTGCTGTAGGCAATCAAATGCTGCACCAAGATTCCAGTTGTCTTGGAACACCCTTTTTGATAAGAGACCTGCAAGCTTTATGTAGCATATAGCCACGTAGTCCAGTCTGGTATCCATTTTTATTGCTTGCATTTTATAGTAGCTTCATAATACAAAGATGTTCTACCTATGCAAAGGTCTGCCCCTCTGCCTTAACATGTAACTCTCCTCCCTCTTCACTGATAGTTCATATGCAAACAGGCGTCAGAAATCCCATGTCATAAATAATCAGCAAGCTTAAGCATCTTGTACTTGTTGGCGATCATAAATCTTCCTTAATGTTTTGCATGCCTTCACCTCTCAAGTGGCACAGTGTTACAGTTTGAACAGTAGGTCAAAAGGTATTCAGGTTTGGTATGTTTAAAAACTGAGCTCTGAGAGCTCACATTTTGTAATATGCTTTATAGCCCAATTTCCATAAGTTATCAGTTGCATTCTGGCATAGTAGCATTTCAGAATCAAGATATTGTCCATTGCATAACACCTCAAGGAAGATGCTCTTAATGCACAAGCTTAACCTACTTCAAAAATATCAACTGAATGCACAAGCTTATGTAAAAAAATATCTAATTTTTACTTCCTTAGTAACTTGACACTTACGATGATAAAAAATAAAATTAAATGCAAATCAAATATTATTTTGAATATAAATATAAAACACCTGGTAATTGTTCATTTTACAATACACTCTTGGTTTGACATTTTACTGTAATGCATGGTGAAGAGGATCAGGTTTTCTTAGTAAAGGTTTATCCATATAGGCCTCCTGGGGTAACGTGTGAAGCACATTCAGTGAAATATTTACAAAATATGATGTGGAAATATTACTAACAGATACTACAAAATATGCTTATATGCTGTTGATGTCATAAGTATAAGAGTGCAAATAATGCTACTAATAGTTACTACTAAATATGCTTATATGCTGTTGGTGTCTTAAGCATCTGCATCAACACTTGGCTGTTTCTCACTTTTAGACAGTTTGAATCAAATCACTTCAACTTGTTGAAAACAGCTGCATATGGGTTATGTCCAAAACTTGTCACAGTTGTTTGCTAGGAGTTCAGTTGTTGCTTCAGGGCCTGTATTGGTTCTAGCATCCACCTGTGGTGATATTAGGTTTTGTTCCATGTTTGTCAGATAATTCACGTGGTGTGTGTTTTGTGTTTTTAGATATTATTGCAGTGGTACATGGGGTAGCTTAGTTTCCTTTTCTATGCAAACTGCTCACAGCTTTTTCAGTATGTAGCTGTTTTTCTTATAGTCAAGAGGTGATAATACTAGTTTGCCAGCCAGGGACTGCACTTTGGTCTATTTTCTTAAAAGATCACAATGTTTTCTGTAGCAGAACATCTTTGTTATTGCGTCACAAACTTATAACATGTACCTTGGGGTTTGGTCTCTCAGATTATTAGCAAAATCCTTGAAGTAACTTAGACCCTATAGTGCTGTATAGCCTCCAAGAACATTCGAGATGTCCCTTATTCAGCTATAATTATCCCATAAAAGTTAGCCCACCTGAAAAACAAATCAAAGGTTACAAAGACTGATAATTTGAATTGTTGCTATATTTCATGCTAGTCTGTGTTCCAGTTTAAAAAAAAAAGAAAAGGTAGAAATATGTCTATTAAAGCTGAAGTTTTCTGTATTAGCAGTTTATAGTACTGTATAAGGATTGTAGGTCTTGTATTGGCTCAAACATCTCTTGGCAGTTCCTTTCATGGAAAAGGAAGTGACAGATAAGTGGCTATCTGCATTCTTGATATCTTTCATTGTGAACATTGAAGACATTGGCCAACATTTTGCTGTTAGCCACTTCATTGTGGCCTTCGAGAATACCAAAGGTTTGGTGTTCTTTCCTTTAATCTTGTGAATAACTATTTGGTTAATGTGATAGACAGAGCATTGCAAAACTCAGTATGCCTTATGTTTTCCTGAAGCTATTTTAACCAGTTTGTTTTGATCCTCAGAAATCTTTACTTACTCAACCTTATGCCTGCAGAGGTGTAGACCCAAATGGTATTTTCCGTTTGTTTTTTGTGAAAACTCATAATTATTTAGCTCCAAGTTATTAATTATTTTTTTTCATAAGTTAGCCAGAAGGGGTACTGTGCACTTGTTAGAGAATTGGCATGTTACTCCTTCAGGTAAATGTGCTTTGGGATAGGTCTATCCCTGCTGATGATGCCAGGTTTCTATTACTTCCATAGTTTCTATGGTGCAACATTGGCATTAACTGGCATGTTAATAAGGTCATTTTTTTTTTTTTTTTCAAAGCATTTAGCAAGTTGTAGACCTACAACAAAAACAGCTTTTGTGATTTGTGCAAGTCAGTGCTGCTTGTGTGTGTGTGTGTGTGTGTAGCACACCTCTTACAGCTTCCTGACAGTGTTTCTTTACTCTGCCTGCAAATAGTATCATCTTATTACAGCACCTGCATTCATACAAAAATGCCATGTGACATACTTTGGATGTCTAGACAACATGGATTGGGTTAAGTGTTTTTCTTTTTAACTTGAAAGCAAATAAACATTGTTTGAAATTCTTGGACATCTAAGTATGTCAGGCAGGTGAGCTGTTTCAGCGTGTTATGCAGTGAGGCAGATGTACAGTTAATTTAAACATACACAGTTAAAATGGGTTGGCTTATGTTATTAGCGGTGTATAATTTTTCCTCAAAGGCTTTTTTTCCATATGAATAGAGATTGTAGGCCTGTTTTCAGTTTTCCAGTGTGTTCTTTAAGGTTACTGAAACATTCGATAAGCCTTTATTTAAATTGAGTATCTTGAGTCAGGTCGCTGCTTCCTGGAAACCAGTATGGTTTGTATAGGAAACTTGAGGCTAGTGACCAGTTGGCTGTCACTAGTATTGTGAAATAGTGATGGAACGACATGTAGATAGTTATTCAAGTAGTATCTTGGAAGCATTGAAAAATCTTAACCCTTTGTACCCATTAATCAAAAAGGCTCAGTTTACCCATTAATTGAAAAGGCTCAGGAGTGGCCCTTCCACATCTGTTAAGTATAAATCTGTTCAGCTTTGTTGGATTCCCACTCTTACAGGAATACAAGGAAATGAATTAACTGACAAGGAGGCTAAAATTGCCATAAGATGCAAAATCTAATCAAAATATTCTGCACTGTGATAAACAAAGGGTCATTAAAACCTAAATTCTCAATAAATGGCATCAGAGGTGGTCAATATTCTGCCTATTCACGAATAAGACAGTAAGGAAATTTGAGGATTTGAGGAGTTTGGTTCCAACCGTAACAGGAGGTTTGAGGTGAATGTGACCTGCCATAGGATAGAGCATGTGCGATAGACCCAATGGACCCATAATTTTATTTTGGAAGGGGCCAGTGTCCTAGTATGCGCAAGGGTATTTCAGGAATTTTAAATTACAACATAAATGTATATAATCTTATGGGCTACCTACTAGATGCAAAGATTTTGAACAAAATGTGATTTTAATACAAATATTTTATTATTTATTGTATATACTTTAATGGTAGGGGAAACCTAAGAAAAATGTAAATTCAGAGGTTCTGAATAATCCTGATAGATTTTAGTGTTTGGCCTTAAGGCCTAAACCTTATAATCAGTCTGCCACTGAGCTGACACAGTATAGCACTAGGACAGAATGTGGCAAAATAACAATAAACATGAGTTGGAATTTGTCCATGAAGTAGATTAACAAGTGTATGTAACTGCTTATTATGTGAACACTTAAATATATTCGGCAAGGAAATTATAATATTTTATTGGAGTAGACAGTATAAGACCGACAGACAGTTTGTATGGTGACTTAAAACTGTCGATGTGCTTATATTTGGAAACTGAATTTATATCTCAGCACTGAAATGGAACCTCCAATTTAGTGCTTTTTATGATTATGGATATTATTGTTATTCGTCACTTACATCAGACTTTCCCTTTGAGGTTAAATGTTAAATGAGTTCTCTCCATACACTTTTGTTATGATCACATTCATCGTTAATCTCTATCTAGTCTAGGCCTGCATCCATGCTGTTTTCCAAGAATGCCTAGGCTCTCATGCAGGTTGTCTTTCTGTTAATTTCACATCTACTATTTTGTCATATCACATGTTCAAAGTCATCTTGATCTCTGAGATCAATGTATTTTCCAGTTGGTGGGCACCACGTATCTTGGCAGTTTTCTCATTTGTATTATTTCCTATCTTACTCAGGCTGTGAGGTTTAGCATTCTATAGTAACACATTTTCATAATCTACATTTTCTTTGTCAGTGCCATGTCTGCTGCATAGAGTAGGATTGCCCTTATGTGTGCATTGTAAGTTTTTAATTTTGATCTTTTTATTTGTATGTTTGTGTTTTATCTTAATGTATTAATTAGACATGTTTCAACCACTTATTTGTTACTTGCCTTACATTTTCCTATGGGGAAATTCATTCTGCAAAATGTTAGGCAAGTTTGTGGTCTAATGGTTTCTGCTATAAAAGTGTTTACAGAATTATGAATGATGGTAGTGTCAAGTAAAAAGCTTGGGTATAATCATTGTAAATATGTCCAGGTATTAAGCTGGCAGCCTTACAAAATCTTTAAATAAAAGCCTCAGAATCATTGGAAGATAGGAGAGTGAGAGGTCCCATTCCAGTACGACATTAGAGTTTAAGTTATTAAGTTAGTGATGTGTCTGGCAGGGGCAGCTGGAGGGGGCACTTGTCCACCTCAGGACAATGATGCCCCCCCCCCCCAGACTTGGTTTGCCTCCCTAGCCTTTGAAATAATAATAATGATAATACAGTAAACCCCCCATATTCGCGTTCTCACGATTCGCACTCTTGTATTCACGGATTTCTCTTTGGAACATATCTACCCATTATTTGCGGAAAATTTGCCAATTCGCAGTATTTTTCATGAGAAATATTCACCAAATACTGGATTTTCATCTCATTTTCATGACTAAATGCACTTTTTGTGGTAAAACTATTAAAATACTCGGGTAATGCTCGAGTAACGATAATTCATCTTACGATAATTCGATTTTGCAATGGGGTAAGCAATTAATACTGTTACGACAATGTTATTTATTAAATATTTTTAAATTTCGCGTGGGTGCAGGCAGCAGCTTAATCAGGCAGTGAGAGAGACCAAATTACAATAGACAACTTTTCCTCCGTCTCTTTATCGTATCTTCTAGTTGAAAACGTAAAAGAGTGATAAAAGTATTGTTGGTAACGTTATACTCATGCGTAAATGCGTACAGCCATAAACAACTGACCAAGGAACTGTTGTTTTGCTTATAACTGAATTGGATGACATCAGCCGTTTACCTGGTATTTCAACCGTCGTACGGTAATAAACAATTACCGTAGGTTATGGCACAAGTGACATTAAGTAGAATAGGACTGATAAATTTTTACATTATACCCTTATTCGGTATGGATAAAAGATCGTCAAGGAAGTATACTGCTAAATTTAAGCTACAAGTTATAGCTGAAACTGAGAAAACAATGTTCAAGCTGCTAATGACTATACTGTTAATTATTGTGCATCGGCAACATGGATGAAACTCGATCATAATTAAAATGGGAGAGAAAGTATTTTAACCAAAACTACTGGGCATGAAAGAACACATTACTGTTATTTTACGCTGATAAATGGTAAATACGTAAAGCTCGTATGATGATGAAATCAAGTGAAAATAGCAAACGGAATCTTGAATTTTTTTTGCACAAAACAAACGCCCCCAAATGGCCATTGTCAATCATTATCTATTAACGAAATTGGTAAATTAATTTCACAACGAGACGTATTTTAGTTATACAGTATTTCAACTTAAAAACACTTTGTATAATGAAAAATAACCTTGCCCCTTATAAATAAAGTATCTAGACTAGAGATTCATTTACACTAACTAGAAGCAAGAAAAGCGCTCTGAACTGAGTTAAATGCGGTGAAATAAACACTGTGTAAACATTTCCAAACCAAACCATTGATGACTGCTATGATTACAATTTATGATACAAAAGCAGTATAAGAATATATACAATATTATTGGATACAGTGAATTAAGGCATAACATTTTAAAAGATCCATGGAGAAGATGCATATATGCATATGCGTTATGTTGACGTTTGCATAATATGATATGTGAATGTAGAGTACAGTATAATGAAGGCTACGCTACCGTGCATGTATACAGTATACCACAGTGTAGGCTAAGCTAATTCTTGTTTTATTCAAGTTCTCTTTGTACTGAATTATCATAAATCACTTTGCATGAACCTCCAGAATTTGCTGATATTAATAATTACTATACCGTGTATGTAATGAGTATATTTTATAGTGTAGGCTAGGCTATGTTCGAGATACATTTTGGTATTTCTTACGTTTTTTCCAACAGACAATGGGTTTTTTTTGGAACCTAACCCCCCAAAAATTTCTAGGGGGGCTTACAGTGCTGCCCCCCCTACCCCCAGCTGATACGGTTTGCTTCGCTCACCACCCAACCCATACCCTAAGTTCTAAACCTTCCCCCCCACCCCCAAGAAAAATCTGAAATGATGCCATGGGTCTGGCCAACTTTAACTTTTTCATTTTCCTTTTCCCATGTGGGATCCTTCTAGTCAGGCCATTTTAACTTCTTTTTTTGGAAGGTCATGAGAAGTTATCTTTGCAGATGAACATGCATGAATCACTGGGAAAGGTGGGGTTCCTTTTCGTGGTTGTTCCTGCTGTTTCAGCAGAATGGCTCAATATTGTTCTGGCCACTCCTCCCATAGCAGTGAGTGCTGTTGCTATATCTACTCTGTTTTACTATCACTTTTTACTACAGTATTTCTGCTGCTGTGGTAATTGTGGCGTCTACTTGTAGAAATATGCGGTACCGATGCAGAGGCTAAAGAGGCAGAGATCCTTTGAGCTTGATCATGCTCTTTCCTATTCGACAAGCAGGCAAGGGTTAATATCCCCTTCCTTCAGATTTGTTAATTCACGACCCTAAAAAAATCAAGGAAAGAAGAAAGCCAGTAATACTAGCATTTAATGAAGGGAATCTTGAAGTGACTGATCTGTGTGAGACATCACTTTTCAGGGGGCTTCGAGTCAACTTAGACTGAGGGAGGATACAGTACATAAGTGCCTAAAGGTGTGTGGTAATGATGCAATTGATATAATTTAGTCTTCCAGGGCATGGTTTCATTTTATCTTTCAAGTTCAGTTACTGAACTCTATACCACAAAGTTAGAGTTGCCTAGCTCCAGGCCTGACATGGAATTGTTACTTTTGGGGATTATGCGGTATATTAATCGACCTTTAGTTAGATAAAATTCTGTCATAGTACATACTTCATGAAATTACCATTTTAGTATGGGACCAGCAGGCAATGCCGATAACTGGTGTGACAATTTACACTTTCCAAAACAGTCTTTTGGTGAGTGAGCCAGCGTTTAACCAAACCAGACTTTTCACAAGTTTGAAGATTTTTTTATTAGTTTATCATTGTGTAACCAAAATGAATTTGTATTTTTTATACATTGTGATTGTTCATTCAGTTATATCCATTAGTAATTTTTTGTTCTTTACCAACAGTTACTGGGTTTGAGTATCCTAGCAATCGGAGTATGGGCGTGGACAGAAAAAGACACCTTTAATAATCTCAGTCGGCTCACAAATATTGCATTGGATCCTGCTTTCCTCTTCATCATAGCTGGTATGTACTTTTGCTAAAATTAGCTTCTTTGCAAAATGCATAAAAATTTAGGCTATTTTACATCATTAGGCTATTGGTCATATGGTTTTGATTGTATACTGTATATGGAACTGAGTGTATGTAAAATTGACAGAAGGATAAATATTTTATATACATGTCTTTTAAGTACAAACTTCACTTTTGTTTACAGGCACAATTACATTTACCATTGGCTTCACAGGATGCCTTGGAGCTCTCAGAGAAAACACTGCTCTCTTGGCTTGCGTAAGTAATCATGATTTTGGCTTGAATTTCACCTTTGCTAGAGAAGTTGGAAGTTCTAAGTTGAGGTGGGATATTTCAAGAATATATGTAGAGGTCACCAGCTGTAACTTGTCCTTTTTATCTCTGTATTTTATCATTTTAATTCCAGTAGCTATGAATGAAATTAATAATTTCAGATCCACTTTATATACTCGAAACGTTGTAGAATCTGGTAGTGTGTGAAGACATGATCAATTTTCATTTCAGTACGCCATCTCCCTTGCTATCCTCCTCCTCCTCGAGATGACTGCAGGTATTCTTGGCTTCATCTTCAAAGATTGGGTAAGGCCAACAGTTTTTTATTTCTTTTTTCCGTTGGGATAATTTCATCATGCTTTTTATATACTAATTTACCTTGTACTATTCAAAAAGTATATTTAGTGTATAATTGTAAAGAATGCAGAAGCTGCTGCTGCTTCTGCCAGTCATTTTTGCCAATTCTTCTTTACAGTTAAGCAAATGTGTACTTAACTTTCTTTTTGATGAGTCTTTATTTCTGTTTTTGCTGTTTGTGACCTGATTATGTGCTATGGCCCAGTATGAGGCTACAAAATTGTATGGACAGCGGTACAGAGGGGAAAGGTTTAAGGAAATTATGAAAATGAGTAATTGTTAGCTAGTTTTTCATTGGTAAGCAACTAAAGAACCATAATGTGCTAAGGAAGAACAGCTACTGAGTAAAAAACAAGGTGCTGGATTGGTACGTAAAAGAGGGTGCCAGAAAATTGAGCAAGTCATTAATTTCACTGAACCAGATAATGACGTTAGATCTATGATGGAAATTTATATGAAAATTATAGGTACTGCAAATGGTGTTCTATCAATTATCAACACCCATTTATTGTTTGTCAAGTTAGAGATCGTACAAAGGTAGGCAAAAAGTGAGATTTTTGGAGGCTGCTGCATGGAGATGACTCAATATAACAGAAGAATCAAGGAGGAAGACCTCAGATGTTTGATAGATGGGCTAAAGGAATGGAGACATTACTAAGTCATTAGTAAAAAACAAATTTTATGGAAAAGCAAAAAATGTACTGTTTCAAAAGTAGCTTTGTGGATGCTGCTGGTAATGTATGGAGGTAAAAGCAATGCTGTGTATTGAACATAACTGCAGAAGATGAGAATTGCAAGTTCAGAGGCAGTGTTCAGCAAGTATACATAAAAGGTCTTGAAAATAATTATGGTGGGTGGACACACCATGGAGGAATTATAACTATTTTTGATAGCTGGTCAGTATATATACTGCATTGTAAATCCATTGTATAGAGGTTAGGGGACTAGTAAAGGAATAGAGCAGAATTCCATCAATAAAACTGAATGTTGGGAGGATTGTATTACCAGAAAGTACTTTATGAAAGATGATAAAGTATAGTGTTTTGAGATTCATTGAGTGGGTTAGCATTACAGTGTATTGCAGACATTTAGTACTGAAATGTAATATTTTCAAGAAATATGCAATTTTATATTGGCACTCTTGTGTTACATGGAGCAGTCTTTAATTTTGGAGGCCTTTAGTAAATTACTGTAATGAAAACTATTGTTCAAGATTTATATTTTACTTTCATTCCAGATAAAATCTCAGGCAACTAATGGCTTCCAAGCATTTATTGTACATTATCGTGATGACCCAGATCAACAGAATCTCATCGACTGGATACAAGAAAAATGGGTTTGTGACTTATTTATTTTTGGTCTCAATGTATGGTGCCATGCAGTTTTTAAATTTTTATAAGAAATAGGGTCATTTGCTGTTTGTATGCTATTAATTGTGAAAAGCTTTAATGTGGAAATACTGAATACTGATATAAAATTGAGCGTCCTAGGACAGAAGAAATTTTAATAGCTACAAATTATAATGATATTCTGTTTTGGCAGTTGGAGTGTTGTGGCATTGAAGGACCTAAGGACTGGGATCGTAATGTTTATTTCAATTGCTCTTCCGAGGCAGTAGGATCCAGGGAAGCTTGTGGAGTTCCCTTTTCTTGCTGCAAACAGAAAGCAAACGTAAGGGAATATCTCTCTTTCAAAAGATCAAAGAACTGCAATTAAGTTTAATTTGTAGTATCGAAAACACTTTCTTTGGACCACCCCTATGGAAGATGGTGTTGTCTTTGTGTTCTTGTTAAACTACCTAATTTTAGTAATTATTTTCTTCATAATTGCCAGCTTGTATCAAGAGCATAGCAAAAACTGTTCATTTAATAAGCAAATTATTTTGTTACATTAGTTTGCTATAATGGAAGCTTTTCACATGCTTTTTGTGCACTGGGTTTCTCTAGTAGAATCTTTGCTGCTTGTATATTTTCGATGTGCTAATTAATTTTGTGAATGAGTGTAAAGTTACAGTACATTACATATAACAGTTGAATGTTTTAATGCATTTTGAGCATTACTTGTAAAGTTTTTGGTTTGTTGGTTTTTGTGGACATTGTTTTGTGTTCTGATTCCAGTCATCTGTCTGTAGGAAACAGTCCCTGAGACTGTAGGCTGTTTAGTGAAATTTTGTCTGTTCATGAAGTTTTTTTTTTATCAGTACTGATAGTCATTGGTTCTGTTTCTAGACTTGGGAAGGCTTTTCCAGAGAAGTATATGAGATTCCGTAAAGCCTAAACAAAATTTTTTCATTCTTTGTCAGTCTTTGAAGGAGTATCATTTAAAGGGTTAGTACCTTCAGTCCCTTGGACATAAAAGCTTATGTATGAAGGATTTGGTCTTTAATTAGAAAACTGGTGCAAGGTAAATTGAATGAAGTTTTACTAGTTGAAAAGAAGAGACCAAGGAAAACGGCTGAAAAGTAAGAGGTAGGAAGGCAGTGCAGGTTCAGCTGAAGGAAAACTGCAAAGAACCTTTTTACCATCTAAATTGTGCCACATAAGACACAGTGTAAGTGGTATCCACTTAGAGTTACTGAGAAGCTTTTGTCAAGAATTAGTTGTTTTTGTAGGTCTTGTTCAATTTGCAATCAGCAGTCAACTTTGGTATTATGTTGTATTTAATATAAATTTTTTATCTTCATATTTGGACAAGGAGACATTGATATGGTCTTCAGCTCAGATCAAATTCTTATTGCAAACAAGGTGAGAAAAGCAGTGATTGAGGGTGGATGTACAGGACTTTACAAGCAGATTGGAATGCAAGGATTGTAGAAACATGGTTAGTGTAAAAAAGTCTTCATAATGGAGATTTATGGTTGGAAGTTAAAATTACTGATGACTGTGGTAAACATTATACATCTCAGGGTAATGAACAGAGCCATTGTGGAGACAGTTACTGCAAATTATGACTGATTGATCCAACTAATGGTATGTCAGATGGACAATTTTTTTCAGGTGATGCGTTCTTCAGCTCATGCCATAACGTTGAATGTGTAAATTGTGCCCAAAAAATGAGAATATTAATTTGTGTTGGTTAATACAAAGTGCATAAGGCTTTGAGAATGAGAGGGAGTTAAATCTTCCAAAGAAGTTGCAACGAGAGGAGATTATGGCAAGGAAGAGATAGAACAAGAAGGAATTGATGTGTGTGCCGCCATTGGGGGTGAGAACCCTTCCCAGGATGGAGCCGCTCATTTTCTCTTATATCTCCTTACCAAAATTCTTCCATTGCTCAGGAGACCAATCATGAAACTCAGAACAGGGATTACTTACATTACAATCGTTAGATCTGCACCTGCTACAAGTGGAATGGGGGTCTGTATCCAAGGCGGCCAAATAACGAGAACAAGGGTTGTTGCCAACCTCTGGGCATCTTCTCTGAGGCCTGCATTGCTTAGATGATACATGGGTTTGCATTTCTAGGAATGTAAAATACCCACAGGTAACAAAAAATCACACAGAAAAACACAAACAAAAAGAGAGTGAAAAACCAGAATGCCAAGGTGTAATATGGGCAGGAAGTGCTAAAACAACCGGCTTCTTGGCTAGAAAGGCAGTAGGAAGGCGGTTAGAGAGAAACTAGGGCGTCACAGAATTTTTGGGGTAAGCCAGGTCGGGCCGCGCCCGTCTCCTTCACCCCATTGGCTGTCTCCCGTTGCCACCAAAATCCTTGTGCTATTTTACTCAGACTCTAACAGGTGCTAGAGAAATTCCCCTTACATTAAGACTGTAGGTTTGTTAGTTATGAAAAATACAAATTGTGGAGGATGCTCACTGTTTTAGTAGTTATTGTTGAAAAGTAACTTAACTAAACCACTTGTGCCTCTTCTACTCTAATAGTTTTTTTGCTCAGCTGATTATTTCATAAATGAGAGATGAAAATTGGCAGTAGACCTAGTGAAAGAAGTTGAACAGCTGTTGGAATTTAGACCATGATCTTTATTCCATTTCATTAGACAGTTCATAATACATGGTGGGTACTTGAGAGAAGCTCATGTTACCAGGCTTGTTAGCAAAAATTGAAGGTGTTCTTTTTAGGTTAGGCTACAGTAGCACTAAAGGAAAGATCTAGATGTTAAATTTTTACTGAAGCTTTCTTGGATCAGCTGAATGACTGATGATAAATTTTTACTGAACCTTTCTTGGATCAGGTGAATGACCAATTTCAGTGTTGCCTAGTCATCAACATTCAGATTGTCTTGTCACTGACAGGTTGTTTTCTTGGACTAGAGAGAGAATAAACTTATCACAAAATATACCTTATTTTGAGAGCAGCATCTCATATTTTAAAAAAAGAAAAGAAACCATGACGACTCTTCAGAGTATTGATTTTCTGAATTCGTTGTTCATAGGCACCAGTTGTGCATTTAATCTCCTCCACTGGATGAGGAAAAGTCATTACATTGAGGATGGTATTGGCTGTTTGCTTAATTTAGGATAGTGAATATCTCTATAAAAATTTCTTAGACATTTTGTTAGAAGTTGTTAGGCCTCTATAAAATCCAAAGTATATCAATGTGAGCCAAGTGAGGGTAAAGGTTGAACCTAAATATATCTGGCTAGGATACTCTTTGTTTGTTCCAGGCAAATAATTTAGTTGTTGGGCTCCAGTTTTCTTGTCAAGGAGTGTGATGAATATGAGACAGTTCTTGTCTTGGATGCTGGCTTTGTAATTTGTTACTGAAGTATGTTATTTAATGAAGAAAATGCCTCTTATAGTTAATTAGAATTCTCATGTATCTGTTGGATATTTCTTAGTTTTAAGTTCTTTGATACTTAGTGGTTTTTTGTATGTACAGTATGAATATTTAGTATAAATTATTATAGGCAGGTCATTGGAGGAACAAGTTGTAATATCGTTTAGTTACCTAGAGTAGTGCAGTAGATAGAATCAAACACAGGAGGTAATGATTTTGCATTTAAATCAAATTCCTGTAAAGTGAACTTTGTAATACTGTGTATAAATATATAGAAAACTGTTTTGGGAAACTGTTAGAAGTTGCAATTTCACACACATTCAGGTTTAACATTTATTTGCTTAATGATAGTTATTTGTAGTTCCTTTGATACCAAAGTATGTAAATGTGTATAATGATACCAAGAATATATATGCTATGGAATTACAGCACAGTAATATGATTGTAGTATATTTCTTTTTTTTACAGGAAGTCATAAAGAACAAACAGTGTGGGTACGACGTCAGGAAATCAGATTACGTGAGTAGGGACATTGTAATGTAAAATCACTTGTCATAATTGTGTAATGCCATATATTTCAAATACATGAACTTATATATTATACTGTATTAAATTGGTTGTCTTGTATTTTGAAAGTATATAATTAAGTGTTTGTGGGGAAATATTTGTGTGATATGTTCCATGAAGTATTAAAATTTTTCTAGTATTACATCTGTTCATTTTATATTTGAAAGTAACTAGAACTAGTTTCAATTTGATTATGTAGCTGTAAACAGTATTTGAACATTAATTTATGTATTACTGTGCTCCGAACTCTAAATAACAAATTTGTGTTCAATAGATTCATAAAACATTGACATGATTTCACTATAGTATTTTTAGTAAATAAATACTTGGAATGAGGTTTATTGGGTGCTATTTTTAGTGGAGGTTTGTTTCTGACAGACTGGGGTTAAGGTACCATAGTACAGGGTTACGCTTGCAAATGTCAGAACTCTTAATAATGGTGGTAATGGATGGCTGAAGTTTCTTCCTAAATACATTAGATCATTAATCTCTTAACAAGGGTGTAGGTGTGAAATTCTTAGTATTAGAAAATCTTTAGAGAGTCTTTTCTTTAATTATTTATAGTTTTTAGTAGATTTTAAAAAGCATGCCAATTTTTCTTTTAATTACTTTTCTTTTACTGACAATGGTGTTGGGTTACTTGAAATCCACAGCAAGGCGATCGATCTTTAGTTATTTACGAACGAGGGTGTCTTCGAGCTGGTGAAGAGTGGATAGAATCTAACCTTGTCCCAGTGGCAGGGGTAGCAGTTGGGGTGGCGGTGCTGCAGGTAGGCTCTTAGCAACATCTAAATTTAGTGTTGTAGATAGTGACAGAACTTTAGCATGATTAACACTATGCATGATTGGAATCTGTTTTTTGGAAATAGATTTATTTCAGGGATTGTATTGCATAGTAACATGCACCATTTTAATCTCGCACATTGTACCATATCCAGGTAGTGAACTGCTGTGTTGAAAAAAAGCTTAAGAACTTGTTCATCAACCGGTTGAAATTTCAGCTATATCAGAGTAACAGCTCAACTTAACGGGCTTTTTTACTTAGTGGCTATACTACCCTTTTGAATATGATACATTTTCAAATAAATCTACAGCATTAGAATTAAATGTTAAGCATAAAGTACAAGTTACCTTGATAGGAAGTACTGTATGTGGAATTGCAGATAGTTGTAAGATACACAGAAACTATTCAAGTGGAGGGTATAATACATGGTCTTTATTACTTAACAGACTTCCTTATCAAAAAACCAGACCCCCAAAGTGTCTGTTAAGTTGAGGTGCTGCTGTATTTTTGTTTTTTTTTAAGACTTTTACAAGGTATTTTTGCATGTATCCTAACACCCCAAAGTCCAGGAAAGTATGGTGGCAAAAGTTGTTTTGGCCAGCAGCCTGCATCTTAGATGTCCAGGCCAATATTCAAACATAAATGCAAACTGTTTATATAATATCATTTATGTGACTAGTTTGAATTGACCAATACATCTTGCCAAGTATCATAGCTTGTTGTATGGAAGGCCCATTATGCTTTGCCTTGTGTGTAGTAAATTACCAATAAGTTAATTGCTAAAATCTGTAAATATTCAGAAACATCACTTTACCCTTTGTGATATAACCATTGTTGTCATGTTTAGGTGGCATTGTCCATTTCCACTGTTTTTCTTATGAGTTATTCAGGGGTCTTTCTTCTTGTTATTTACTACTGGTGTGATGATGATGATAATAGACTGTACCAAGGTTTGTTTACTGATCAATTTAATTGATATCAGATGAACTTAATTGCTTAACAAAACTACATAAACAATGAGTTTGACCTTTTCAGCCCCCAAATTTGTCTAATGCATTTTATTTTGCATATTAAAGAGTCACAGAAGTATGGTATTGTACAAGTACAGTATTTGCAACAAGCAAACCAGCTCCCTGTTGAGGGGTTGAGGGGTGCCGCTTGATCCTGTGAGGTATTTGTTGGGAGGTAGGATGAGGTCCACAATTCATCTGTTGTAAAACGCGTGTCTTCCTTACCTCTTGTAAGACCAGAGATAATTTTATCACTTGCCATAACTTTTATGATAGTATGGTGATTTGGTTTAATTTAGAAGTCAAGTTATTTTTTCCTTCATAAAAAATATAATAATTTTTTATATATATATATATATATATATATATATATATATTAATACGATTTCCAATTAATTTATATATATATATATATATATATATATATATATATATATATATATATATATATAAAATACTGTAATTGGAAAGGAAATTTTGGAAATTTATTCTGTTTTTTCATGGGAGAAAAGAATTCATAAATCTATTAGGATATTTAATAATAAAAACATTACAGAAATTTCAGTTATGATACCTTCCATGCATCAACTGATATAATTTTATATATAGTTTATATAAAATTGTTATGTCTGCCAGCTATTTTTAAAGAAAATGTTAGACAAATTAGAGAAACATTTTTAATAATTTTGTATTTTGGAGTGGTTTAATGGTAATGCTCATTGGCAAGCCTATAATTGTGTAAAAGATAGAATTAAACCATCTTCTAACTCTCCTGTTATGTCATCAGAATGCTACTTTTCATTGTGTATGTATGGTTAGTGTTTTATTTTCTACACAACATTATTTGTCTACTGTAATCAGTCTCAAGGGCTGACCATTTTCATTACTTTTATGTGACATCATTGAAATCTCAGAGTTAGTGGCACACAATCGATGGTACTAAAGATTCGTTGCAGGGTCCCTTAGCCCAATTTAGATTGCTTTCTGCCCTTGGGTTTCTTCCCACATAGCTGTCCAACTTTTAACTAATCTTGCTCTAATTTTTACTTCTATTTTAAAAATATATACACTATATGGCAAGTCCCACAAGAGTAGAATTGTCATTGGTTTCAACCATATTTGGCAAAAAGTATATTAGAGCTAACAAATTTTTAAGTACAGTTAAGGCATTTTCGGCTGTTGTTTGTTTTGGGGTTTACTGCCTAGATGAGTACAGTGCCCATCAACACAATTTCCATAGGAAAGTAGTTTTTCTAAAAAAATATATACATTATTTTTGTTATTACAAAAGCTTAATTTTACCCAGGAAAGGAAATTTAAAGTTTCTTAATGTGGAATTTTTCATTTGAAACACCCCTATACTGCATGACTGCATGAAGTTATCTTAATATATGCATGGTCCTCACAAGTAACTGTTTGATAGAAACTCCTTCCAGGTATGGAAAATCCAAGTTAAATTTATTTGAAAATGCATCTGCAAATGTACTCATTGGCCTTGAACCATGTTGGTTATCTGTTCACTTGTCCTAGGATGGTAATGGTAAAGATTCCTTCTCTTTAGGTTTCTAACTTTTATATATTTTTGCCGTCAGTGATCTCTTAATAGCAACAAACTGCCAATTATAAACATTAAATCCCCAAAGCTCCACAATAATTTGGACTGGGTAACCTATTTAGGTCTGCGGAGTTTTATAATGTGACTTGTGATACATTCATTGGACAAAAAAATACTTTCTCCATGGTTGTCTTCCCCAAAAAGTTACTAGTGGTAATATTTATTTGAAAGTAACATTATCTTTCAAAAGGTTTATTAAGAATTTTAATTTGTGAGCACCTGTGATATAATCTTGACACTTTTCACTTATCTCCCAGGGAGGTAGACTAATAACAGTGGTATGAATATAGAAGTAAAATAGATTTTATTATAGAAAAATAACTAGTTCATGAGAAAGAGAGAATTTGAAAGATTTAATTTTTTTTAGTAAGTTTTTCTGTGCTCCTCAGTCACAGATTTTCTTGGAAAATGAACATTATTTTGTTATAAATAGGTAACTGTGTATTAGCTTAGTCTTTTATCCATGCCTTAGGTGTATTTTTTACTGTAATTTATTATTGATATAATTTTAATTGAAAATCCATAATCAAGTTTATATCATCTCAACCTCTATGTACATGAGCTTTTTTTCCTACCTGGAAATATATAAAAGGCATAATGGTTTGTGAAGAAAATGCAACATTTAGCAAAAATCTTGACTAATTCAAAACCAGATGGTTTTTATAGGAGGGATCTTCACCATGTATTTTTCCTTTGGCTGAGTGAAATGGGCAACCAACGTGGGGGTTTTAGAATCTATGCACTGAATGAGTATTCCTTTGCTTGAAAATCCTTCTATTTTGTGTTGTATACTGTTTGAGTCCTCATAGCACAACCCTTTTGCTTCAGCTTCATGACGTATCTCAGATATATGATAAAGGATGTCTTCAAGCAGGCGAGGAATGGCTAGAAAGGAACTTGCTATTTGTTGCAGGGGTTGCTGTGGGTATAGCCTTTTTACAGGTAGGTTTGGTTTTTATATAAAAAGGTTAATTTTTTTGTCTTAGAGTGAAAACACTTTTTACTTCCAAATTGTGTTATGTGTTTCGGGTTTGTAGTAAACTTTCATGTGTGACTGTAAAAGTATAACATTCTAGGTCAGTCCCTGAGTTTCTTATATAGGTTTCAGTGAGTATGTGTTTATTGTGAGTTTTTCCATTTAAGTCTTGTACCCACTTTTTTAAGCTAAGCGGACGAGTTGATTTTGACAAATACAGTACAGGTACTGTATCAGAATTAAAGATCTTGATTAACACATGATTCCTCAGGGTTGTGAATGATCTTGTGTTTCCTGTATTTGTCATCAGGTGCTCATGTTTGTTCACTGTATTTGTCACCCAGTGTTCATATTCTGATGCACTGCAGCTGATAATACTGAAGCATTAGTGTTCAAGGTAGTGAAAAATGGTGCATTAGATTTGTTGTTTTTCACTTGACTACATTTTCTGGATGAGGTTCATATCCATAGTAGACTGAAACTGTGATGTCCAATATTTAGTATGTTATTTATGAATTGTGGGTTTGGATACTGTAAAAATGTGGTTGCTTGAATCTCGTGTTAATCGTTTTTTTTATTTCTGCTGTTATTAAACTTATGTCTACTGAAAATGAATGATTATGGCAGGTGCCAGTTATGAGAATGATGTGCCATTTCTGAAAGAATGCATACTGTGGTAAAAATATTGTACATATGTGAGATTTGTACCATCAGCTATTGGCTGCATTTGATATAGCTTATTATGAAAGATACAATTTTGAGTATGGGTTATTTAGGAGTACAGGGCGTCCTCGAGTTATGGCGGCACCGACTTACAGGGCTTTTTCAAATACATTTGCAAGAATTGAAATCTAGTTACGGCGCTTACAAGAAGAATAGGTATCTAGTTACAGCGCCGTAATCAAGTTACATCGCCTTTGAAGCACTGTTAACAGCGCTTACTGCATCTATTAATTAATATCAACTGACCTAAGGCAGAAATCGACTTATGGCACACTGTTGGAATGGAACCCCCTCCATAAGTCGGGGACTGCCTGTACATTAATTTGTGTGAATTTGCCACCACTGACATTTGTTACCTTTGTGGCTTTTGATATTGTTACTACTGACATTGCATAAATAGTGCAGATCTATCACCACAGAAGTTGTGAAAACATCATAGTAAGAAATGAGGGTGGTGTCTGTGAGTACTAAAAATTTTGACCTTGAGTAAATGAGTGCCTAAGTTACTCTTGGTTAGGACTGGGGAAATTGAGTCGATGAGCTGTGTGTTATATAGGGTGTAATTTAAGGTGTATGTATTTTTTATGTAAAAGATAACCTGTGTTTACTAGTGCTAAATTTATTTTCAGATTTTGGGGATCTGTTTTGCTCAGAACCTGCGAGCTGACATCTATGCTCAAAAAGCCAAATGGAACTGACGTTTAGCTCCTGCCGCGGTGTAGTGATAAGTCTGCCCACCACTCCAGAATTCTTCAGCAGTTCCTCATTCAAGTCTCTACTCTTCATTGTTTTAGTATTTATCTTGTCTTTCATTCATAATGGCTCAGTTTTGTGCTGTTTTTGTCTTTCATTTAACTTTCACTTGAAGAGTTTGCAACAGAAAGTTTTATTTGTTCAATGCAGTGAATGTGTGCACACTTTTGTCTTGTAAATTCCACAAACTCCTTGGGTGGATGTTGTCATCTTATAGTTGATATCTTGACGTTGTATCTACCAGTACAATTATGTGTTTCTGTTCTGAGTTTCATGTGTTAGTATAAGGCCAAACCCAATTCTGCAATTTAAAATCTCCCCCTCTCTCTTTAATCCCCCGTCTCTCTCTCTCTCTCTCTCTCTCTCTCTCTCTCTCTCTCTCTCTCTCTCTCTCTCTCTCTCTCTCTCTCTCTCTCTCTCTCTCTCTCTCTCTCTCATACACACACAGCTAGTGGGTAATTATTAAACTTCTGTTTCTTAATCAAAAGAAAGGCATTCTAGCTCTGTTGATTCAGTGCTTGTTTTTTGTATGATTACTGTGTAGAGAAGATTTTTCTGGAGTGTGGTTAGGTTTCAACTTCCCTTTGGTAAAACATATTTTGACTTGGGTTTTCGTTTTGCTTAGGAGATAACATGACAGTACGTTACACCTAGAATATACCATGCAGTAGAGTATGTTTTACCTCTTGGAATGTTTGATGCAGCACACTGGTCAGAGAACAACTGTTGACCGTGATTATCTGTGACTTGATCAACTTCTTTTTCACATATAGGTATCCTCAAGCAGTATATAGTATTTCCATGAGATTTGTCATTTCCTCCAACTAGAAAGGAAAGATAGTCTCATGCCTCTGTAATGCTCGTGATTGTGGATCTCGTCACTATTTTTCACCAAACTGACTCACCGCAGCAGGATTATGACGATATTATTAAGGAGTGAGAATCTCCAGCCATATGTTTTTAAGTCTTACTGGCTTGAATGTGCCTTGGTGCATTTAAGCCTTTGCAAATTTTGGAAGGAATGAAGTGTATAAGCATGTGTGAATGAATTGTGAATGGAAATCCCAGGTATGTTGCAAACAGGAAGGTCAGTCTTCCTGTTATACATAGGGTAGGACAAGATTTTCTTTTACTGAAGAGCTGCTATGAACATATCCTGGAGATTAAAGGGTGCAGTTGTGAATTAGGGTAGTTTTGTATTGATAATTATAATAGGAAGCGTGAATGTACATTATATTTTCAACTATAGGAAAGAAATTAGATTTGTGTTAAGGTAGAATGAAGAAATTACTTAGTATTAATTATTTATGAATACTGTGCTCTATTATTCAAGTATATTAATAACCTTTCCCAGATAGGCAGTATATCTTGTGAGACTCAACTTGAATACAACTGAACTGTGCTTTATCACAATGTGTAATAGTTTTGTTCCACAAATGGCTACTGGAACCTTACCTTACATGTACAAACACCTAGAGAAACATGATGATGGTTGATGAGAATGAGAGTAAAAATAAAAAGGAAATGAGTGGTAATTCAGTGCTTTCACATGTAAACATTACCACATTGAAACCCGATGATAAACTTGAGAATAACCTTTTTGAAGTTGCCATACACAGCTCATGCAAGCTGGCTCCACTGATGAATTAATATTCATAAGTCGTGTTGGTTTGAGATGGAAATGTTGTCGTTTTGTATGTTACCCTTTTTAAAAGTACATTCCATTTGTTGTGGCGTATTTGTCGGGTGGTTCAGCTCTTTCCCTGCTGTACACTTTTAATGTAATAGAGCCGTCGTCTTGCCAACCCGAGTTTGATGCATCTAAATTGACTGTGAGGATTTGCTTGCTTGCATGCTGATAGCAGTTTACTAGTCCAGTGTTCTTGTTTTACTTTGCCTTTATTTAAGATTTTGTTACTGCAGAGTCAAAACAAATACAATAATATAAGATTTTTTTTATTTTATACTCTGATATTAAGGGAGTTTCTGTGATGTAGATTTTGTATTTTATCGAATAACTTTAGTATCATGAACAAAGTATGTTTTGTCGTTACTAATGCAGTAAATTATTTTTGTCCTCCACTGTTTATCTAGGACTCTTTTACATTGTGCTCCAGCTCAGGAAGATAGGAGCTATGCTTTTTTTATACCGGATGTAGTTTTATTTAACTTTTGTACATAAGGTTTATGTTTGGGAGTTGCTTTGCACATTGAAAGGTTTAGTCATTTTTTCATATGTTCCATGAAGATTTTTTTAACGCATTAGACGGGAATGTAATGTGTTTTGGCCCATGTTTTCCTTAATCTAATGTTCAAAGCAAGAAAATTTGGTCAGACATTTGAAGGCTGAGATGTTAAACATTCCCATGACAGAATCTTTTCTCTTTCATATCAGTATGTTAGGGGTGTTGGCTGTGTATGCCTCCCACCGCCAACTAGTATTTATGAGCAGCTTTGTGATTGACTTGACAGACAGTGACTTGCATATTGATACTGTGAAGTATTGTATATTATGTAACAGTCAGGCTAGGGATGTCTTGATGTGCAGTGCTGTCTTTCACAAGTTGTAATACTCATTTTGATCTGAGAACTTTGTCTTCTTGTGTGTTAAAGGAAGACTGTGTAAATGAACTGTGTTTACTATAAGAGAATCACTATTATAATCACAGTATTTTCTTCAAGTGAGCCTGTGCTATACTGTGTAGGTAACTGCATAAAATATTACCTTACTCTATAAGTTTCATTGGTTGTTTTAGAATGTGCAAAATAATTAAATAATTCACTTGGTTACATTTATTTGCCATTTATTGAAGATTTATTGACCAATTTTCTAGTATTTGCAACTTTGATTGCTTGTATTTAAAACTGCCCAAAAAGCAAATACTGTACTGTATTGGCAGTTTATTCATTCCCTTCATCTTTTGTAAGGAAAATAGTAGCATAATCATTTGCAGCTGCCTAGGTAAGCCTTCTCCCATATTTTTTATTGACAATAAAAGTACAGGTGAACTTGCTAGATGATAACCAAAGTACAGAACTTTCTTGCACAACTATGGACTTAAACATTGTCTGTCTCTTTCTATCTTATTTGGTGTTGTAGGTTGTTCCTATTGTGATGTAGAACAAATTTCTCTTGCTTCATTTACAGTGTTTAACACAAATAAATGTTTTTTATTTACAGAGAATTTTATTTTCCCCCCAGTAAGATACCTGTTTTTAAAGTGTAGGTACAAATAGTCATTTAATAAAAAATTTGTGTGAATATAAATGATAGCCATAATTGGATATACTTATTTCAGGTGAGCATAACACTAAATACATTTTAAAGAACAGACCATTCTACATGGACATGAGAAAAAGAAGAGAACCTTATCTCACGTAGAAGTATACCTCAACCACACTTTTATTCTAGTTTTGATAGACGGAAAGGAAATTAAAATACAGTGGTGATTATCTCTTAAAAGCTACTGTCTTGAATGAGTGGCAGGCAATCTCTTAACGGTAAAACCTACCATTTTTCATACAGTCATATTGGTCTTATGAATTGGTCACATTAGATATTCATTGAATAGCCCTTAGGGACTAGTCCCATTGTGCAGGAAATGGAGCACAGTATTTAAACACTGTTCAGGGAAAAATAAACATGAGTTTGAAGGAAATTTTTTATCCCACTTTTGGTATGACATGCTGGTGTAAATGTGGTTGTAGGTGGTCAAGCAAGCATGTGACAGACCTAGTAACAGGTAACGTAAGCACGTGACAGTAAGGGCACTCTGTGATGAGCTGCCACAACATGGCAGCTAAGCTGGGTCTGCAGCAAAACTTGAAGCTTACAATGTGAATTTCAAAATTTGAAGCTGTAGTGAGTGTTAGTTCACTGAAGAAAATCCCATGGACCAATCTTATATGAACTAAGTGGTTTTGTCATAGAGGTCTCTTTTTTTTAAACTACTAAATGCAAAATTACCCCAGCGTTTGTTTCCTAATTATTAAAAAGTACACTATATTGTTTGTCTACCGACTTTTTCATGTATCAAAAGACTAAATTTTTTGTTTTCAGATGCTTGATCACTATTATGTCATGCAAAAATTCTCATCTTCAACAAAAACCTTGAACTGCTGGAGCTGTTTTTTCCAGTTCTTTTCCTACTAAAATAGCTACTTGTTACTGTTACTCTGGCTCATGGACTGTGCTGTCATAATTTCAGAAAATCCTGGCAGACAGTTGGAAAGGTTCAAAGTCGTCTTGTTTTTGGTACCACTGCGCAGGCAAGGGTAACTGCATTGACATGTCTTGAGGTTGCTCAGCAGTTTACATTATCTAGGCATAGGTTATAATTGCATTGTCTGTCTTGGCTTCCTGAATCTTTTTATATCCTGCAGCAAGAATTATTACTTGTGTCAAATTACTCTACTTTATTTAAGATAGGTACTTCCAGCCCGAGAAGAACCCTAAAAGGGTTCAGAGGTCTGGTTAAACATCATTTATAACTAACTATTTAAGATAGATGAAGTTGTTCTGACGAGACCCAACGTAATGCTGCCTGGGTAATAAGATTTTTCAGTAGGCCTAACTAAATGGTATAATTTTGTTTTGCTTTTAGGTTGTTTGTCATATACTGAATTGACCAAGGCTAATACCTAATATTTTTCTTTCTTCAGACAGATTCTTGCCCATTCCCAGAGGTTCTTTGCATAAGTTGGACCCTTTTTGAACAATGTAAGTAACCTAAAAGAATAAGCATTCTGTTGTAATTCCTTTTGATCATTTTGCAAAAGTTTCGTCTGCTAAAACATGGAGAGCTAAAGCTGTACTTTTGTATGGTTATTCAAGGTGTTTAGTTGATGGGGTCTAGTATTTGACCAGATGTTAACAGGAAATGTGTAGAATGCAGAAGGTATAAATCTGTGGCATGTACGAACCCCATTTTATCCTTGCCTGAAGTATGGGTGAAACTGCTTCAGACTGTACTAAGCCTAGGCTCAGACTCTCCCTATCTCTGTCACTCACCCCTTAGCGTTGTGCCTTTCATCAGTCTCAGAAAGCAACATTGAAATTGTCTTTTATCAAGGACAGTCTCGTAGATGTAGAGCTTAACCCAAATGGAGATCTAGTAACAAAAGAGACTTAAAAAGACAAACTCAAATAGCATTGTCATAGAAATGGTATAAAGAAAAAAAAGACTTTTTAACATCTATTTCCCTCTGCTGTTAAAAGATAAATGTTACCAAAATAATATAATGCAGAAACTATTTAATGCAAAATAAGTACATATAAGGTCAAGGAAGAATACTCCATATGCAGTAAAGTGAGGGTAGGAAGTGTCTGTGAAGTCTCTGCGAAAAGTGCCTGACTTGCGTGATGTTCAAAGTGAATACGAAGAAGAGGAAGGAAAAAGAGAAAATAAATACTGTAGAAATTAAATCAAGTAAAGGGAAGATCAAACTATCATATGAACATTATCTCATAATTATCGAAGCGGCACGTAAAGATGGAACACTAAAGAAAATACTGGAGAAGGATGAGTCAAGCCAAATCAAGAGAGTCAGCAACCTGTGGACATAGCTCTGGGGAAGTTAATGATGAAGGAACTTGCTGTGAAATGTGTAATGCATGGTTTCATTATGAATGTTCAGGTATCGAGGTCAGATACCCATACTTCGTAGTGATAACATATTGTACATCTGTCATGATTGCAAGAGGCCTGAACAAAGAACACACAAAAACTCATTGAAGATGAACTTGAAGGAATAAAAGGAAACGGAGATATTAACAAAGTTGATTAATTATTCGGCTCAGAAAACTAGCAACGTGATGATCAACACAGATGAAATCCAAAACAAAATTGACAATGTTGATAAAGATGTAAAGACCATGACAAACGGACAAAACTTATGCTGAATCACTAAAGACAAAAAAAAAAGCGTTTCTGATCAAATCTACAAACGAAGAGATCACAGCAGCAAATGAAAAGAGACAAATCATGAGTAAAATAACGGCGCCAGTTGAACAGATTAAAACACGAGATGGACACTTATTTGTAAGATTTCCAGACAGGAAAACTTAGAAAAGGCAAAAATTGAGATTCAGAAAATCAGCAATATATCAGTAAATGAGAAGGGCAAATTTAAAACAAAATTAAAAGCAGTCTATGTCCCGAAGGATGAAGATGACATTATTGATAACATTGTAAAGAAAAATCCATGGACAGGTAGCCTCATTTCTGAAAATGACGACCTGAAAATTGTAAAGGAAATGATAGCCAAAGATGACGAATATAAACACTATGTCATCAAATAAACACCACAAACTTTAAAGGCTGTCTATGATAGAGGTGACAAATTTTGTACACTGTATAGCCGTTGCAAAGTATACGACTGTTACATGCCCTATCAATGCTATAAATGCCAGGAATTTGGTCACAGCGGAACAAATTGTAGAAATGATCAAGCTTGCCCTAGATGTGGTGAAAATCACAAATCAAATGAATGTGCTAGCAACATCTTCACGTGTAAAAATTGTGTAAAGAAAGGCCATAGTGATACTAAACATAAAACATATGATGGCAATAAGTGCACAGTATATAAAGAATGTGTCAAAGATGAAAAATAATACGAATGATGGCTTTGACTAATAATCTTCTATGCAATTTAATACAAGAATAAAGCAAATTTGAAAAAGAACTAAAGACTCTCCTATTCTGCAGGAGCTACAATACTGACGAGAAAACACTGAAAGACAATTATAAAATATAAGACGCACCTTATTTTGAAAACCTGCAAGGGCCCGTCAGAGAGGGAATTATCCCTGTGGAGGGCTGTACATAAAACCAAACAAAGTGAAAGTAAAAACGACAACGTACAACTTCACAAGAAACTTAGGGATGGTTGTGGATGCACCACACATTTTAAAGAAGAAAGCAACAATAAAAAGATATTGCAAAAGAATTGACGAGTACAATTGGGAACTTCGTAAACTAGAGAAAAAAATAGAGAAGTGATGGATAATCATGGAAGCAGTTACGTGGTACACACCGTATTCCCCACTATGGAGAAAATTGCACCAAGGGTTGTAAATCTCCGTAACTTACCCACCCTCAGCTTATGGCCCATCAAATTTATTAATTACATGATATAATGGAATTTAATGACCTTCAGCCATACACGTTTCTTCTTGCGGATTTATATCTCGTACGCCAATTTCGGGACTTGCACCTGGTGCATTAAGTTTTACCGTGTATTTGAATATTTTTATTTTAATATTGCATTATACTGTATATTGATAAGAAACCCACAGGAAACCATGGGATCAGTGGTTAACATTACATTTTCCTGCTCTCTGGTTTTTTTTTGAGTCTGCGAGCAAGATATTGCAAAAAAAATCAATAAATAAATAGTGGCTTTTTCTAAATGACGGCCATGTTAGATGATTCCGTAACACGCGAACGGAAGCTACTTATATTGAATAGGTTGGGTTCTATGTACTAATGTTCAACATTACTAACAAATAAAAGACCACACTTGAAATTTTCTGATGAAAATATCTGAAATGTGATATTTTTTCTGATAAACTAAAAATTATCCTCAGTGCAAATGCAAGGGCGCATGGTATAATAATAATAATAATAATAATAATAATAATAATAATAATAATCATAATAGTCAGACATTTGATTAGACAATGACTTCCATGGCTTTTATGGCAAGAGCCAAAAGAAAAAATAATTTGAATTTTCAGTGTGTCACCATAAGTAAAATATGCCATAAAAGAAGGTAATCAAAAGTCTTTATTAAAGTAAATATACCTTTGGATTTTGCACACCAATCTTGAGAATTTCCGGATTCCGTGCTACCTTTAACCTTCGTCTTCTGGGTACATGAAGACTTGTGATTTTCATAGGCATTGTCCCGAAGTTACACCCTCTAGGGATCAATCGGTTTGATCATTTATTCATACTAATTACTTGGAGAATGTGGAATTCTCAGCCTTTTCCGTGTTCCCGTAATCCCCCAAATTCGTCTCTTTTTCACGACGTGGGTTTGTCATCGCCTGAGGTGGGAAGTCAATGAACTTTTCTTGTCGGGCAGATGCTTGTTTTGAGAGGTCTCACTCGTTTCGAACTCCATATCATCACAATCATAATTCCCGTTTAATGTACATCAATAGTTTTTATTTAATGCCTTTATAGTAGTTAACATTAATGTATGAATTTCAATGTTGCAATACAAAGGATATGCAACAGAGTATATAAAACAAAGTAACAAACGAAAGGCTCATAATTATTCAAGAGAATTCTGTTTTACTAATGCCATTTCAAATTCTATGGCAAATTATTGGGAACAAATTGCAGACGTTCATTAACTAGAGCCCATGGTCCTTCTTCAGTAGGAAAGGTTAAAGAAAACTGGTGTTTTTGAGTCATCATCTCACTAAGATAATCCGAAGTCATATGAGGGTGACGAGGGTTAGGCATTATGCATTTTTTATGACAACTCTTACTCGTCTTGCTCTTTTTTAAATCTTGCTGAAGCATGGTTGTGTAAAAGTAAAAATATAAACCTTTTATGACCTTTTAAAGTCAACTAGAAAATCTTGAGACCTATTTTCACCTGTCGTGCTGAAAATACTCCCTGAAACAACCAGCAAAACAAAAAAAAAAAGTTACGTGTTAAACTAAAGTTAATTGCTCGTTGGCATCCGAAGAGTGATATTAAATATGCTCTCGAGGCTTCGCGTGCATCCGTAACACCGTTGCGTCTCGGCCATCGCGAAGGCCAGCCTTAACACAACAGTTTCTGTTGAACTGTATGACGTGCAAGAAGTATCCAACTTTCTTCCATTGAAGAATCAAAATTCTTGTTGTATTTTGTCAGGTATGTGAAGACTAAACGTATATTTCATGACAACACTTGACTTACTTAGTAACCGGGCTTTCTTTAGGGATTCATTGCTACATGATCAGACACATTACATCAAAACATTTCCCTTCGTTATAATTTTTAAACTGAATGGGAGTAGTATCGTAGTTTTTTTTTTTTTTAGGAAATGGAGAAATATTACAGCGTTGAAAAGTTACTAGCTGTCACCCTTAAACAGTCTATCGTACTCTCCTTTGTGGAAGTCATGTTGATTATGTATGAATGAAAAACGAAGGCTAAACTGTTGAGAGGAATTTTTTGTGTATTATATGTGGATTGGGAAAGTCTGAATGGATGACAAAAGTATAGGCATGTGATTTAGTGTAGGTGAAAAGATGGATCAAAAAGTTTTGAAGGAGAGGGAATGGAGGATGATAGGTTGGGGAAGAGAGTTAGGCCTACAATTCAGAAAGTGTAGAGAGGAAGAAAAGTGCTGGTTGTACAATCGTTTTTACGAAACTTGAAATTTAAAGATTTTCCTTAATTGAGGAAATAAAGCGGGTATAAGTTTCAGTGATTCATGTTAAAGCACGATACACGTTTGACACATTTTTTTCCCTTAAAGGGTGTGCCACCAAGGAAGAGCCTCGATGGCCAGGTCGGTTAGAGCAGCAGCTTGGACTTTTAGAGGTCTGTGTCGTGGGTTCAAATCCGCAGCCGAATGGTCAGAAAGGCGGATACTTTGCTATCTGTATAGACAACTCAGGATTATGTATGTAATCAACGGATAGGTTTGCTTAAAGCAAATGGCTGTTACAGACTAATACACACACAAACAAAGCCACTCCAACATCTAAAAACAACAGACACCTCACACGTCTCGACTGTCGGCCTAACCGCGCAACGGCCCCTTGCTGCTGGGAGAAAGGGCGCTGGTGATTGGTAAAATACATGTACATACGCTACCGGGGTCTAAGCGATGACAGGCAGGGCAGCCGATCGAGACTTGTGCCTGTATAAACACATGCATACATACATACAGACAGACTTACATGAATAGTGGTCGGACTTTATCATCATCATCATCATCGTTCTCTAATCTTAACCTTGAAGGCTCTCCTCTCGGCCATGCATCGGTCAGCACATTTGTCAGTTAAAGTGCAGGTTTAAATAAGAAACTTGTATCTTCCGTTTCACAGCAGGTTCCTCTTGAATGTCTCAAGATTTTTGCAACTTTTTAGTTGTAGGGTTGACTGGTTGCATTGTCAAGAGTGGCTTATTCCATTCATATTGTCATCATTATTATATTTGTTCTGTGTTCCTACGTCCTGTGTGACATATTTCTGTAGGAAAAAATACACATTTTATATTAGTTTTGTTTTAGAAAGCAGCCAATGAAGATCATTATGACGGGGATTTATCTGTTGTTAATTAGGCTTCTTACTTAATCAAGCTAGGTTTGTTTTTAATTAAATAATTTGGCAGACTATTGTAGGTATCTAGCCTTATGATTGCACAGTTGTGGATAATCCTTTTTTTAAGTATCAACTTTTCAGTATTTCTTATGTTATAATGCTCTATTTTCACTACATTTAGCATTTAATTATCTACATGATGGTCTTCATCAACTAGTAATCCTAAATTTTTTTACCGTTTCTGCAGTGTGTTTTATTTGCAGAAAAAAAACTCTGTTTTACCCTCTATATAAATATTCGGTTTTATGATTAATTAGCTTCAATCTTTGCTGTTCGTCAAACTTTTTTGGGTCTTTCCGGATGTTCCCTATTGTGGTTATTTTATCCTTATTATTTTTATTATAATCCATGATAATTCCTTCGTGCATATACTAAATAATGTGATTACTAGAACACTGCTTTGTGGCGCTCCCCTTGGCTGAGTTTTTGAGACATACTTTTGGGTGCACGATTTGTACTTGAAAACAATGTGCAATATGGTTTCTTATATCCAGTCGTATTAGAAAACAATGTGCAGTATGGTTTCTCACATCCAGTCGTATGAGATATGGTTTCTCATAGCCAATCCTATGAGAAAACAGTGTGCAATATGGTTTCTCATATCCAGTCGTATTATTATTTCCTAGCGTTTCTCTGGAGGTTCTGAGAGGAAGATTTCTATCAAAGCTCACCTGGTTTAAAACTATTTTGTTCAACTTTTCAATAAATATGCACATTTGTTCTCAAGTTTCTTATTTTTACTACGTGGCTGGGTTGCCACAATTTCTTGTTTCTGATACACCGTTTAGAAATAGAAACATACTGTATGTTTATGCTACCGAGCCGTATCTTTTTTCTCGTATAAGTCAGTCGCCTTCAAGATATTTTTGGTTGGAAGTGATAGAAATATTGTAACTTGCACTGTACGCATACTAAACATCAGTTCAAGGTAGACCTTAATAGGCGTTTCGCTGCAGCATAGTCATGTAATAAGGGTATAAGCAACTTGTAATATTTTTTCAATTTTCCCTTAATATATGGAACTGTATTAGCAATTATAATTAATACAAAGCAGATTTGTGGTAGCGATGATAAAGTGTCGAATGTGGAATCATGTTTATAAGTAATAAGTAGACAAATCTTGCCAAGGTGGAATCATGTTTACAAACAAAGAAATCTTGCTAATTACTGCTTATCCAGAAAGCACGTCCCTTGGGCTGCCTTTTTCAATGCTTGAACAACTGAATCACGGGTCTTCTTAATAGATGAGCAAATTGATCTGTTTCTTCTCGAGCGGGTAAAAAATTGATGTTTCCAATCTTGATCAGGTAAAAAATTTATCTGTTTCTCATCTCGATCAGGTAAAAAATTGATCTGTTTCCCATCTCGGTCAGGTAAAAATTTTATTGATCTGTTTCACATCTTGATCGGGTAAAAAATTGATCTGTTTCCCATCTCGGTCAGGTAAAAAATTTATCTGTTTCACATCTCGATCGGGTAAAAAATTGATCTGTTTCCCATCTCGATCTGGTAAAAAATTGATCAGTTTCCCATCTCGATCGGGTAAAAAATTTATCTGTTTCTCATCTCAATTGGGTAAAAAATTGATCCGTTTCCCATCTCGATCGGGTAAAAAATTGATTTGTTTCCCATCGCAATCTGGTAGAGAAATGATCTGTTTCCCATCTCGATCGGGTAAAGAATTGATCTGTTTCCCATCTCAATCCAGTAAAAAATTGATGTTTCCCATCTCGATCGTGTAAAAAATTGATCTGTTTCCCATCTCGATCGTGTAAAAAATTGTTCTGTTTCCCATCTCGATCAGGTAAAAAATTGATCTGTTTCCCATCTCGATCAGGTAAAAAATTTATCTGTTTCCCATCTCGATCGGGTAAAAAATTGATCTGTTTCCCATCTCGATCGGGTAAAAAAAAAATTGATCTGTTACCATCTTGATCGGGTGAAAAATCGATCTGTTTCACATCTCGATCAGGTAAAAAATTGATCTGTTCCCCATCTCGATCGGGTAAAAAATTGATCTGTTTCCCATCTTGATCGGGTAAAAAATTGATCTGTTTCCCATCTCGATTGTGTAAAAAATTGATCTGTTTCCCATCTCGATCTGGTAAAAAAATTTATGTTTCCCATCTCGATCGGGTAAAAAATTTATGTTCCCCAACTCGATCGTGTAAAAAATGGATCTGTTTCCCATCTCGATCGGGTAAAAAATTGATCTGTTTCCCATCTTGATTGGGTAAAAAATTGATCTGTTTCCCATCTCGATTGGGTAAAAAATTGTTGTTTCCCATCTCGATCTGGTAAAAAATTGATCTGTTCCCCGAGTCGATCATGTAAAAAATTGAACTGTTTCCCATCTCGATCGGGTAAAAAGTTGATCTGTTTCCCATCTTGATCGGGTAAAAAATTGATGTTTCCCATCTTGATCTGGTAAAAAATTGATCTGTTTCCCATCTCAATCTGGTAAAAAAATTTATCTGTTCCCCAACTCGATCGGGTAAAAAATTGATCTGTTTCCCATCTCGATCGTGTAAAAAATTTATCTGTTTTCCATTTCGATGGTGTAAAAAATTTTTCTATTTCCCATCTCGATCGGGTAAAAAATTGATCTGTTTCCCATCTTGATCTTGTAAAAAATTGGTCTGTTACCCAACTCGATCGGGTAAAAAATTGATCCGTTTCCCATCTCAATCGTGTAAAAAATTGATCTGTTTCCCATTTCGATCGTGTAAAATTGATCTGTTTCCCATCTCGATCGGCAAACAGAACCGACGCCCAGTCCTCACTTAGCTCTGAACCATCTTTCTACCACAATCATTTTTTATAGGTATTTTTTTTATCCTGTGTGCTGTTAAGCTAAGTGAAATAATCCATTTCTTCGTTCAGGGGGTTTGTAACACTCACCAGGCTATGCCATCACGTCCACTCTTCGGAGATCAATCGTGTGACGCCTAAAATGAATTGTTTTCTTTCTTTTCGTTTTCCCTTTAACTACTTTACTACAGTCACGAGTTGATTCTTAACTCCAGAATCCATTTTCGTATTTTTTTTATCTATCTATATCTATAATCTCTATCTCTATCTATCTATCTATCTATCTGTCATTACTGTGTGTCCCTTGTGCAGTATGGGAGCAAAACTTACATTTCAAGGACAACTTTCTCCACAGACTTTTTAATCCCACGTTACTTCTCTTATCGAGTTTTTTTCTGCATTTCTTTCAGGTCTTTTGGGCTCACTGAATTCCCTCTGAACCCAGTCATACAGATGTACCCCTTTTCGGCTGCCTCTTCCAACCCGCCGTCACCAGATACCTCGTTCTATCTTGGTATCATTTGCGTCTCAGATTATCGGTTGGGTCCAGTTTTTCGGTTTCAGTACTTACACTTTCAGTTCTCCTGACCTCTTTTTAGGGTATACACGGGGGTATACATTTGCAAGCTTTCTCTTGGTAATGTACAAATCGGAAATGGGATCCTTTTGTGGTTTATGGTTATGCTTTTTATTTATTTATGTATTTATTTTTATTTTTTATTTATTTATTTATTTTTTTTTTTTTTTGCTTTTGCTCCGTGTATTTTTAACTTTCCACCCATTTTATCTTGTGTTGTGGTATGAGGAAAATCAAATCTTGGATACCTGCTTCTTTCGTCCCTGTATTTTTTTTTTTTTGTGTTAACTGGTTTAGTTATGAATACTCTATAATGGAGTTTGTCGCTTACAGAATCTTTGTTTTGTCTTGACTGAAGTGGTCTCCTTTTGTTGAATTATCTCGTGTTTACCGCCGTCATACATTGATCTGATAATGATAGTTAATATATATATATATATATATATATATATATATATATATATATATATATATACATACATATATATGTGTGTGTGTGTGTTTCAGTTGTGCTTGAGTGTAGGTATCTATCTGCGTGAACAGATTAGCATTTGATTTTGTCTTTACAAGATGTGTTATTAATTTTTAAGTGAATTTTGTTTTTTCGAATGCTAAGAAGTAGTAGTAAGAAATCAGAAAAACCAATAGAATTTAATTTTTTTTTCTCCTTCCAGATAGCTGCAGTACAGGGAATTTTACTAATTTCAAAAAGCGATGGGTCTTGGAACCTACTTATCAACGCTCTGAAAACCAAGGCATCCACATCCAGATCAGGCTAAAAAAAAGTTGGTTACGACATTTTTGTGCATATGATTTACAGTGTCATCTATATGAGATGCTGAACTAAAGGACAAAGAAATAGGAGCAAATCAAAGCGTAACTCAGCCCTAAGGATAGTAATTTTTTTAAACCGAACAGAATGGAGGAAAACTCGCCTCCACCAAGAACTTGTTGTTCCGCAACACTGAAACAGGTAAGAGAAGCTTCCGGTAAGGCAAACGAGTTATTTCCTCTTATTGAGATCTATTTTTTATTCTTGCTGCTAGAATTATTCAGTCTAATTCTAAAGTTTATAATTATGTACTCAACCGACAAAATCACAGAAAAATAAAATAGATGATCCATCATTTGAATTTATATGTTTTGGTGCAGAAAGCTCATACGTGCTTAGATCACAATAGAAACAGCTTTACATCACAACCATTAAAGAGAACGTGACTTTGTGAAAAAAGATGTGCGTGGCCGTCTTCTTTTTTTATTATTATCGTTAAGAAAAATATTGGCTTATGACACAATGTGATGGCTGGACATAGTACGGTGGATTAGATTGTACTTGGTAAGATTAAGTTAGAGAGTCATGGAACTAATGTGTGATGAATGTCACGGGTGTCTCTTGGAGTTAATGTTAATAAGCACCTTCAAGGTTTCTAAAATGCTGTGGCAATGCATTGCGACATAAATAACGTATTTGGCATTTTCTCCGACAAAATTGTTGGAACTTCACTCGGCTCAATAGCAATAATTAGAACATTATGAGGAAAAGCCTGGAAGGGATGGATTGAATTCCGTGAGTCATAAAGTAAGAATATTAAGGTATTAGTATACCCATGCCTTAGGAAACGTCATTTGACAGCCAGTACCCCTCAGTGTTTTCATTGTAAGGCGAAGTGGTAACAGTGATAAAAAAAACATAAAGTAATTGTTTTATTCCTTTTTTACATCTTGAACAAGACAAGCTATTCTCTTTTCGATGACTCGCTAATGGGTTAAACTTCCACATGACCTGTGGTCATCTGTTCCTTGAAAGGACCACCGGATTTCTTTTGTCATTTCTGACGAAGCTATCCAATTCGTGCCTTTTGACCACTTTTGTTGCTTAGAAACCTGATACTCTAATGGCAGACTGTTACTCATATCCTTGAAACTTGTCAGACAGAAAACTGAATAACGTTTTGTTTCTTCTGATGATCTCTTGCTCTGATTTTCAGTGAGAAAGTATTTGGTTGACTGATTAATGGTAAGGTAAATAGCAACTATAAAAACAGAAAGGAAGAGTCCTCCTGGAAATGCTAGTTATTTTTTGTATGTAATAATGAACATTTAAGTTGTCACTGCTTAAAGTTAATGAAATGTATAACAGTTTTATGTATACTATCAGTCACAGATTCGTCCAGTCCAGTGGTTCTTAACCTAGGGGGCGCGTCCCCCTGGGGGGCGTCAGCAATTTCCAAGGGGGCCGCGAGCCTTAGGGAAAAATAAAAAATTCTCGAATTATTTTCGTTATTCTCTTAACAAGAGTGGCTAAGAAGCAGTGTCAAGTATCTCACTAATTCATTCCCAAAAAAATAAAAACATTCATTCTCTTTCTCTTTTTTTTTCCTTTAAATCTGGGAGGGAATTTTACTCATAGATGCCAGGGGGGCCGTGGAGGGAAGGACCAACTCTTAGAGGGGGCGTGGTAATAAAAAGGTTAAGAACCACTGATCCAGACAGTTTTTTGCCCTGACTGAGTTCTATATGCAGTTTATGCCTGTGATGTGATACTTCACCCATTATTCTTAAAAAAAAAAAATAAATAAATAAGAAAAAAAATGTCAACGGCCGGATATAGCTGTGGGATCCGATAACCAAAGGTCGCATTTAGCCAACAAGTTTTTAATCTTCTTTTCTAGGAAAGCGTCGTACGTTAGAGAGGAAACGTGTCCACAAAAACCGGTATCAGGTTACCAACTCTGATCACATGCTGACGATTGAACTGTCATGCGGTTAGCTTGATGGGCGCTTCGTCCTATTGTTTTTTTTTTTTTTGTCAAGAATTTACGTAACACACGTGAGCACATGCATGAGGATGTGCCGTATATCTTGCAACTTTATGATTTTTAAAAATATCTTTTTCGTATTAACAGGGACGTGTATTTTGCGTTTATTTTAAGGGTGTTCAGGTATGTTGATTTTTTATTTTAATCCACATAGCCTGGAAACATACATTATATATATATATATATATATATATATATATATATATATATATATATGTGTGTGTGTGTGTGTGTGTGTGTGTGTGTGTGTGTGTGTGTGTGTGTGTGTGTATTTCGACTACATAAGGGATTAAAGATTGTTCTTAATTTTTTGACAAGAAAAGTCATACGCGAATACGATAACCCATACGTATAGTGTTCCATATACTTACTATGAGCTGCGGTGCATTTGTTATGCTTTCAAATATATAAGAATTATCAAAGAGAGAGACATTTTGGTGATATAAGTGCTGCGGTGACGTGCATGTGTGTGTGTGCGCGTGCGTGTGTGAGTGTGTGTGTTTGGCAATTTGACAGACTTTTCGTAATTTTATCATAAGTGTTAATAAGTTAAAGATTCTAAACTTAGGGAGCTTTTGCATGGAATCTGCTTGATTGTCCCTCAAGTACGACAAGAACCATGAGGGCCATATTCTTGCTCCTCTGAGTTTTAATGGTTGGCTTTTATGGTAAATTTAGATTAAAATAGTCGCTAGTATTATGTGGTGCTCGAGTTTGTAAACTGGATTTTGAACAAGAAATGGACCCCTATATAGACATAAGTCTTTTAGTTTCTTCTTATTAACATTCTTATTGCCCTTCTTCCATTTTTCTCTTAATTTGGAGTAAACATTGGCGAGTTGGCATCTTTGGCGTTGGTTATGATTTTCCCAAAATGTTTTCGATCCTGACATATTTTTCAATTTCATAGATCAGGTAAAGTTCACGGGTTTTGTATTTTTATCTTGATCTGAAAAACTGGATAGATAGAGGCCCCTGGTCTTCAGGATTTACCACTTATTTGTCTAGGGTATTGTTGTGGGTATTTTATACCATGATTTATTTACCAGGGAAGAGTTCACTTTGAAGGTAACTTTCCATTTTTCTCCGATTTTTATAAAACTTGGTAAGCATTTACTATGGGGGCTAGTGATAATTTTCCCCTTTGATTTTATTCTTGGCCTGCTTTTCAACTTCACTTGTCAAGTAGGAGGTGATATTTTACTTTTCAGCATTTTATTTTGCTCTGCTTGTGATGAAACTTAGCGGGTAGACGTTTTGATGGTTAGTGATTATTTTCATCTCCATATTTTCACCTTGACTAATTTTCCAAGGTCACAGGTCAAACTGAAGGAGCAGTTCGGCATTTCTTACCTAGAAACTATGACAGCTGAAAGTTTATGGCCTTCCGAATCTTCGTTAGGACTTATGATAATCAAATCCAGCTCTTGGAGGAAGGCTGTTTTTACCCTCTGCAATTTAATAAAAACCCTTTGCTTGTTGATGCCACCAAATTATAATGTGTGGTTTCACGTACTTTGTAAGAGGTTCTATACTACGATTTAAGTGCAACTTCACATTCCAAGAACAGACCCAGTTAAATCGTAATTATCATCATTCCAGGCGTTCTTTGCTAAAGATGCTCTCATTAGCATTTAGTCACGTTATTGTCCTCTAAAAAATTCATACACCCAAGAAATAGGACAAAAATTGAATAATTGTTTGCCTTTGTTTCATAGGTTGAAGAAAATCTTAGAACAATTACAACAGAATGACATTAACCAGCACGGTTGCTTCCTGCTGCACAGTTCATATAAAGATTCCACTATTGTCTACACTGTTATAGTTTTCTATCGAAACTGTCATTCAGAAGCGGAGATCTACATAGTCAGTGAGTAGAATGAAACTTATAGTTGATCTGGAAAATAAGCTGTTTGAGTTACATGTCAGCTAGTAAGTACTCCTCGACTAGTATTACCGGCCTTCCTGTCTTGGAAGCCATAAAGCTGTATATTTTCAAGAAAGGACGAATTTTGTTTACTAATTTTAGACAAAGTAACCTTACTTTTGACTAATGTACTAGCCAACTCCAAAAAGAAAATAATTCATTCTGAACGGTGGTTCGTGGCATATCAGACAATCAAGGTGAGGTTTTCTGTTACAGACTTAAAGTAACCTAAAACTAACTCCATTATTCCTTTTCAAAGCTGTTGCACTCATATCTTCGTATTGTTTGAAGCAAGGTTCTACGTATCGTATTGTCACGCTGTGTATCAGCTAACTCACATTCAACTTCTCGAAATATATTTAAAAGAACGAGAAAGATCAATGATGAAGGCAACAAAATGCTCAACGAGAAACGCGACAAGAGTGACATCTGGAAATCCGCAAGAACGCCATCAACATCTGATCACATATTGTTTATTTTGCTATAAGTATCTTTCAATATGCTGCTCGTTATATGAAGAGTCAATAAAAAAAATGGTATACCTTCTTCTGTTTTCAGTTGTTAGGAATCCTCTGGATAATGGCTGTCTTTCTAGTGAAAGGAGACATTTTTAATCTAATTTTAGCAGATGATTATAAATTGATGCCCTATGGTTACTATTATTAGTCACATTCGGTAACTGCTCTTCCTTGACAACCCAGACAAATGCGGAACGACTCGACGGAATGAGTAGACAATTCCTATTGAAGTTATCATGGTCATCTTGACCCAGAAATGTGAGTCACGGATCTCGATTCGAAGGGAGTTTTGCGTTTGTTTTGATGCGTCTTCTTTCCTTGAACTCTGACTCACGAGACAGGTTACTTCCTCTCCTGTCACATGACTGAAGAAGAATGAAAAGAACGGGAAGACAAACCACTAGTGACGTAATCTCTTTATATAATGACCGATCAGACCTCAGTGGTGCCTCACCTTAGGTTCTTCCTCCCTCACGTTATCTTCTTCACCTCCCTCCTGCAAAGTCGCGAGAAGATAATCTGCTTTTTCCTGTAAACGCTTATTAGAATGACACACAAAGGATGTTGCTTCACGTTATTGTTAGCTATGATTCTCAGATTGTATTACCTGTCACGTACATCAGAAAAGGAAGTGTTGGGTCGCTGTGCCTAAGGATGTCTATTTGTGGGCTGCTGTTTATACCTAACAAAGTCTATATATATATATATATATATATATATATATATATATATATATATATATATATATATATAAGATATATGTATGTATATATATACATATATACATATACATACATATACATTATATATATATATATATATATATATATATATATATATATATATATATATATATATATATTAATCTTATAATTATTCTCTCCATATTCTTTTCTTTTGGTAAAATTTTTATATTGTTTAGAAAAATGACTCCGGCGGGTTGCAAGTTATTATTCACTAAAATGACCTAACTCTCACTTCTATCAAATTCTTAATTGTTATCTCCTCTATTCTTGATGAACGTAATTTAATATATAATTCTAATCAATTTTAATCAATGCAGGTACTATGCGGCTTCATAGTATCGGCTGGTATGGTTCAAGCAGGGCTAGTCACTGGATGGCCTGCAGTGTTACCAGACCTGCAAAATGACACCTCCGCTGCATTCAATGTCACTGATGATGATGTGAAGTGGATAGGTGAGATTCTTTTTGTTGGCAATAGCGAAGGAACAATGCTTTATGCTACCATTTTCATAATTCTACGTAAATGGCTTACAAAAGGTAGGTCAAGTACATAAATATATGATTGCACAATTTCAAAGAAAGGCAAAATTACTCATTTGTGTCATGGGTTAAATAATAATGAAGGAAGGAGGTGAACTCCCTATTTTGACTTCTTTCTCATCTCTCTCGCTCCCTAGTGTCATGCACGAGTTTCGTGGGCATGGTCACCAATGTTCTGGCAGGATCCATGATGGAATGGGTAGGCCCACGACTCCTGCTCTCTCTGTTCCTGATGCCTGCGTCGGGCTTCTGGCTCCTCCAGTGCTTCGCCCCCAACCTGGCCATCTTCTACGCCGGGCGCCTGGGCGGGGGATTCGTCGCCAGCGTCTTCACCACCCTCACCAATCCTCTGATGGCGGAGCTCGTCGAGCCACACCTTCGTGGGATGCTTAGTTGCCTGCCTGAGTTGGTTGTGTCGTCCGGGGTCCTAGTGGTCTACGTTCTGTCGTACGTCCTGCCCTGGCAGATCGTCACAGGACTTTGCGCCGTGCCTTTCCTGCCACTCTTCTGCCTCTCCCTTGTCATACCTGAGGTGAGGAAAAGGCTAAAGTTATTGGGGCGTCATTTGACAAATATATATTTTTATGGTTTAATTAGGAATCATTACTAAGTAAGAATAGTGGTATTATTATATCAACAATTTTTGGATGAAGTACTTCAATATGGAATGACGCTACCACAGAATAATTGAACTAAAACAGTCATCAGTATCAGATTTGAAACACGCTCGCTCTAAAACACAAACTTAAGTAGGAAGTCAGTTTGCAAAAACAAAAAATTGATTTCCGTCTGCTTTACAAATTTCAAAGAAGCATATACCTACATAATTAAAATTTGAAAAAAAGAAAGTTACCCAAATATAATATTGTCACTGTGTTCTTTCGCAAATACAAGAAGGTAATTAATGTATATTTTGCAGAAACAGCAAGAAACTTCCATTTTCCTTAAAAACACACCAGTGACAACAACAGTAAAGTTAATGGTGACGATTTATCAAATCTTCATAGTATGCACCGAAAACTAATCATATGGTGGGGTATCCATCACCCATAGAGAATTTCTTTGTATTCACCTTCGTGTGTGTGTATATATCGAGGATGAATGAACGGATTTTGTCGAAATTTTGCAGCTCTCTCTACAACATAAACTTTGGTTAGAGGCCAATGCAGATGTAGAATGTTTGAAAAAAAAAAAAGCAAAGTCAAAATTCACCAATGTCCAATTGGAGGGATTCACCCAATGACTATTTCCATAAAGTTTAATCAGCACCCATTCATTAGTTTTTACATAATCATGCTAACAGACAGATTCACAAAACAGAAGAGCAAACTGATCTAAAAACAACTTCATTTCCACATTACTAGTCACCCTTCTGGCTCGTGAGAAAGGGTAAGTTAGTAGAGGCGGAGAATGCGCTGCAGAAACTTCGGGATCCCAGGAAAAATGTGGCGAGGGATGAGCTCCCCAGCATTCGCACGAGCATAATGAGTCATCCACAAACGACGGTAACGGATCAGGTACGCTGTGATTTCAGCTTGTGCTGTTCGTCAGTGATGTATTATTCTCTCATGGTTAATTGCATGGAATAAGAATGACTATAATTTTCTTGACTTAGGTCATTTTTGGGTAGTGGTTTATATATATATATATATATATATATATATATATATATATATATATATATATATATATATATATATATATATATATATATTTATATAATCATGAAGCTACAAATGTCGCTTAATATCAAATTCACGCTACCTCGGGAGTATCTCCGATGGAGAATTATCACCGAAGGGGAATTTATATAAGTGATAAATGAATTAGTACCACCGGGACGCGAACCCTTGACATGGACCCATTCAGCGACTCCAGTAGACTCCATAGACATTACCACCGCGGTGGTAACGTCTACTGGAGTCGCTTAATGGGTCCATGTCAGGGTTCGTGTCCCGGTGGTACTAATTCATTTATCACTTATATAAATTCCCTTCGGTGATAATTCTCCATCGGACATACTCCTGAGGTAGCGCAAATTTGATATTAAGCGACATTTATAGCTTCATGATTGTATATAAATCACGGTGTGATAAACAAATTTCATATAATATATATATGTGTGTGTGTGTATTATATATAATATATATATATATATATATATATATATATATATATATATATATATATATATATATATATATATATATATATATATTGTACATGTAAAATTGTAAAATTCAGCAACAAAATCAAATTTTTCATCTTTCAGATAAAGCAACTGCGAGTGGACTACCATGCTAAACCAGTAATCTTACTGGTAGCTATATTTATCCTGCGTGAACTTGGAGGCCAGCTGGCAGTGTTTTCATACACTGTGTACCTGTTCCAGAAAGCTGGCGTGGAAATTGAAGTGTTCACATGTACAGTCCTGGTGGGAATTGTACGCCTGCTCGCTACAGCCACATCTTCCATCCTTGTCGACAAACTTGGCCGAAGGCCGTTTCTGTTTGGTACTTTCCTAGTTTGCGGTATTGCACAAACAACTGGTGGGGCCTTCCTCCTCGCTGACATTCCAGGCACTGACTGGGTGCCGCTAGTAGCGGTACTGATCTTCGTTCTGGCTTACGGCCTTGGAGTGGGACCCATACCATGGATCTTGCTGGGAGAACTGATACCCACGCCAGTTCGTTCCATCGGGGCTTCCATATGCACATTTAGCTTTTGTGCTTCCCAGTTCTTTGTAGGACTCCTGCTTCCAGAATTAATGGCAACATTGGGCGTAGGTGGGAGTTTCATGGTATTTGCCGGTGCCAATTTCTTAACAAGCATCTTTACCTTCGTGTTCTTACCAGAGAGCCGAGGTCGGTCCCTCCACCAGTTGCAAGAAATCTTCAGTACCCGGACATCCAGGAGACCTCTCATAAATGTTGCTTCCAATGAGGCCTCTGAAGAACTTAATGATTCTAGTTAGACTGGCGGGACCAGTCGTTCTCGTACTCACGTGCAAATATCTTATATTTTTATATATGCCAATGTGTGTCCTCTTGATGTGAATAGATGATCTTTTATATATTTAAAAGTATATCTGTATAACATTTTGTCTTTGGCAAGAATACCTTGCAACTTTGTAATGCTCGTACATTCTAAAACATTCCTTTAAACGTGAATTTTTAATCTTATACTGAGTATTTTGCAATATACAGTATATGTAAATAATATATATATATATATATATATATATATATATATATATATATATATATATATATATATATATATAATTTGTAATACTTTGCGGATGGTAAATTAATTATACTATCAGATGTAATGTTAATAAAACAACGGTTGCTAAAACCAGAAAGATAAAACTACAGTTAGAGGGAACACAAATTTATTAGTAAAAGTAACAGATGAATATGAAATGCACAAACAAATTATTGATAACAGGCCATCTTTTACATGGAAGAAAAACAGTTGTAGGCCATAAAAAAGAATGCATAAACAATTTAATCAAAATGATGCAAAGGTTAAACATGTCTTCTCGAAAGGAAACTTTACAAAACTAAGACAAGCTAAAAAAGATGATGAAATATGTTTCGGAAAGAGCATTGTGGACTTCAACACTTGTTTGATTTTTACCGAAAATTTGGTTATGACAAGCCAACAGAAGACAGGGAAACGCGCAAATGATGCGAGCGCTGTGTACCTAATGTAATTATAAAATTACACAATACAAAGATTTCTAAGGAAAGTAAATACATTAATTCTACACAGCATGAAGTTAATGAAAAAAATAAACGATCCTTATAAAGAGTAACTCGATGGATAACTGTCAAAGCAAGTTTTTAAAATGCACAGTGACGTACCTATGGATAGAAGGCGAAAGAAAATGAAACCAAACAGATACCGACCTAGAAGAAGAAGGAAGCGGCGAAAAATCAAGCACAAGTTGAGCAAAAGGCAATGCAACATTTTCTTCCCATAGTATAAAATATAAACCTTGTTAATGGTGCCCATCTGAACTTCAAAAGAAACATACTAAATGACTTACGGCATATTTAACTAGTAACGAGTTAACGATGGCCATTAATTGCCAAACAAAGGCCAAATACAGTACTTGCGGATGCTTTAAATACGGGCAAACACGTCAACGGAAAGCCCGCATTCCAGAACCACGGCGAGAATTTTTAAAATTTATTTGGCTAGAGGTCCGCTAAAAAATGAAAGTAACTTCAAGAAGGCAGCAACTGTAAAATCAAAATCCGACCTTAGGAACGGACCATGGAGTATGAGATGACAAGCTCTACGTAGCCAGTAAATGCTTTCGTGTCTATAACAGATACCTTGAAATACAAAACTAAAAGACAGAGATGTTCAAGCGAACTTTTATGCCGAAATTGAGGAGGGAACCACAGAGTAAAAGATTGTATTCAGCTGAAACAAAGTATATACACTGCTAAAGTCCACACAGCACAGTATATAGAAAAATATAATGAGGATGAAAATATTATAAATAATATGACTGATATACTACTGCTAACTAGAACCCGAAACTTGGTTAGGCAGCATCCAAAAATACATAGAAAACTAAATTAATTGATACCTTCTTGCCAGACTATTCATCATGTTACCTATAGTATTAAAGCTGCTATTGAGCAAATTATTCAAGAAGGCTATTGTCTGTAACCGATAAATAAATGTGGTATGTAGTGAAAAGTGGCACTAGTCGTTGGAGAATTTTCCAAACGAGCCAGTCCATCCTCCTCCAAACAAATAAAGAAACTTCTCTTGTAACTTTAAGAATATTAATGGCTCAGCAAAATCATTTACTACCTACCGGGGCCATGCGTAGGATTTTTAAAATGGTCCGGTTCTGACGATAACTTAACAGAAAATAAACAAGTTTTATTTTAGAAACGAAGAGGTTTTCTGTTTGGGTTTAAAAATTTCTTTAATTTTTCATTTAATAATATCCAAATGGGGATTTAAACTCTTCCCCCCGCCCCCGACAAACATCACCATCTTCGCGCGGCCCTGCTGCCTAAACAATCTTTCGGCTTGCGTACCCATGTCTGCAAAGACCGGGGTCCATAATCTGGACCACTGACAGGAGCCAGAGGTGGAGAGGGAAATGTCCCTTGTAGCCACTGAATTGACAACTTTAAATCAATCGACTGACTAAAAAGAGATAGAAACTTTTATTGGAAATTCATTTAAAGCAATGAGGGTAAATATCTTTGAAGAGAGGCGAGAACTGCATGATATATATATTTTTTACTCCTCTCCCCCCAAAAAAAACAGAAAGAAGGCAATGCGACCGGGTACTCAGGGATTCATTTTTTTAATCAAGGGAAATTCTGTCAAACGAATCCCAGGATACTTGATTTATTCATAAAAGGAATAAAAAAAAAATTTGACCTGCATTACGACAAGCAACAGCCAAAATATTGGAGAAACATGTGCTAACTCGTACCGCTTAGGTATGCATATATGCATTTAAGAATAGGCTGTAGAATAATGGAACCAAGCTGAAACAAGATACTGCATTAAATTATATTCCATATACTAATCTCCCATCATCTGTCCACCAAATATTCCAGGCTAACTATGTTTGTTTTAGTTAAACCGACAAGACGAAAAGTAATTTGTTTAATAGACTACCAAACTTTTCATCACAGAAATTAAAAACATATTCTCCGTGTTTTATTCTACTATAGGAGACTAAATATGGATAAGGGAACAATGTGTGAATATATTATTTCGGTTGTTCTGAACCTCACTTGAATAAGAAGTAATACTAAATATTGAATGCCCTCCTTTTGGAGAGCTGCATTACTACCCACGTTACAACCATCAGGAAGCCACTCCGCGGGAATTTGCATTTGTTTACACTCGAAAAAGACGTGATGGCTACCACACAATCAAGCTTACATCAATTTTACAAGGCTAGAAAAAGTGCTCGTGATACAAGTAGTATAAAAAATGCAAAGAATAGTATCTCGAGAAGCCAAGAAGTTAAGTGTAGTGATGTTTTGTCTTTGAAAGTTGCCGAAAATAGTGCATCTGATCAGGACGTCGCGAAGGTAGAGCCGTTGAGTCAGGGGAGTAAGGCGAAGTCGATTTCTACTAACGGACTTTCTAAGACGGAGAAATCATCGAACAAAAAATCGGAAGGGAAGAGAACTCGTCCATCTGGAACTCAGGATATTGCTGCTTTGTTTGAGCGAGTGACGGCTAAAAGGAAAAGGGAAGATGAAGAAGAAAAGGTAGGTTGTGCACTGATACTTAGCGTAGCTTGGTAGGTTATCCAGATCACCTTACGCGGTATCAGTCTTAGGGGAACTGCCTCAAAATTTTACGTAACATGAGAATTATCGATGGTGATGAGAATAATCGCGGATCTGATTGCCAGGCTTGTGTGCACTAGCCTAGCATATCCCATGACAATAGAATTGACCATGACTCTGTGGCTGAATTAATGAAGGCAGCATTGTGATTGGCTAGGCTGAGATTAATCATCAGAAAACCAGAAGTGCCCAACAGCCCTCTTATTTCTTTTGGGGTTCGTCCATAATTTTTCTTGATAGGCTAGATTAGGGATAGGGGAAGTAACATAAACAGTTGGAATGCATGAGCAATATTGGTTTAAGAAATTAAATTATCTTGCATCTTGCTGGTCACCCATTCCATTGTCCACACCCACTTCAGTGGCCTACATGCAGCTCCATGCCTTGGTCCAGCGTTCGACTCTCTGAGCGGCCAGTGAAGAATTAGAGGAATTTATTTCTCGTGATAGAAATTCATTTCTCCTCATAATGTGGTTCGGATTCCACAATAAGCTGTAGGTCCTGTTGCTAGGGAACCAGTTGGTTCTTAGCCACGTAAAATAAATCTAATCCTTCAGGCCAGCCCTCTCTATAGTCGAGCCAAACGAAAGTGGCGCGTGAGAGAAGGTCCCCGTCCAATGCATCGTATCGACATCAAAAGATTTCGGACATCAGACCTTAAAGACCGCTCAGTGAGGATACGAGCGAACAATCTGACCAGCTTATTACCTGCGGATTAACTGATTTAGCGTGTCAGACGAAAAGAAAAATAATCTTGTTCTTGTCTGAGATATCTAAATCTTAACCACATGTCAAATAATTTGTCTTTTCATATAAATAAGTACTACATTTACAATTAAAAGGTTCCCTCGAGTTTGAGCCAATATGTTACGTCCAAATCTTTGGGTATGATGGCTGAAATGTCATCAATATAACAGTACCATGTTACAGGAAAATGGAAAATCTTGGGGATGTACAGGCATTCGAAAAATTCCATATATAAATTTGAAAGAACAGGCGAAAGTGGGTTTCCCATTGCTATACCAAACGTTTAAAATATTCCTCATCGAAAATAAAGTTTATGCAATTCATCTTCAAGGTATTCCAATACCGAGTAAATGGGCAGTTTTATGTGGGTGAATTGCATAAACTTTATTTTCAATGAGGAATGTTTTAAACAAACGTTTGGTTTAGCAATGGGAAACCCACTTTCGCCTGTTCTTTCAAAGAGGGAGAAACAATCCTATTCAGAAGACGTGTGGGTCTTAAGGATAAATGTATTTTTGAAGGAAGAAAACACTTATAATGTATTAAAGCGCTCCCTGTGTGGCTCTGATTGACCTGGGATCATAATTCTTTCAAGGTTCGTATTTTTGTTTTCTACTGACCACCTGGAAAAAAAATATATCCGGGATTATGACCGACGGAACCCTCCCACCTTTAAGACCTTAATGCATCTTCGGTTTCAGGACTTCTCTAAACCGCGTTCTCCAGGTAAAATGAATGAACTCTTTAGATTTTGCCACGATACATTCAGTCTCACGCGCCACTTTTGTTTGGCTCGACTATAGGAGAGCTGTTAATCAGCTCAGTGGTCTGGTTAAACTAAGATATAATTAACTTGTAGTAGGCTAAGTGCAGAGTGAGGGGTCAGGGCTACCGTAGTAGCCTAGGCATTTTATGGGGAATATGACCTGACTTGACTTAACTTTGCCTAATATAACCTTGAACTCTGTGCCCTAACTTGGTTATGCTAGTGCCCCTGTCTCATAGGCCTAACCTGTAAATATAAAGTTATGCTCATTTATCATGCATGAGTTGTTAAGATCACGTAGTAAATGATCGGGCTGTGACACGTTGAGTAATTCCCCTCGCTATGAACACTTCCAGAAAATGCATTTGAATGCGCCCCCATCAACATCAAAGAGACTTGTGCCCCCTCTACACAGCACACCGAGACCTCTACGCTCCTATCAAAGTAACTGTTTTCTCTTAAATTACGAAATAATGGCATATTTCTGATTAAACAGAGATTCATTAAGGTTTAGCTGTGCGCGGTGCTAACTTACCTGCCATGATGCTCTCGAAACTTTTACTTAAAACACTTTATAAGTAGATGAGTGACTCCTCGATATTTGCCGAGTTGCTTATGTAAACAAACTGCCCATTTCCTGTGTTAAATCTGCAAAAAATTCGTACCCATAGACGCTGATACCGTTTCCTTTGCATCAGTGGTAACCGTTGGCATCCTTCGGCCATGGACAACGAACTCTAGCGAACTTTTCGGACACCAGAGTGCTAGATATTTAAATAGCTAGGTAGTTAAACACCAGAATAAGGATATAAATTGAGTAAATGTATCACGTGTTCATTATAATTCATTTGAAAATGTTCATTGTTGTTGGAACAAACCAGATTCCTGAGACAAATTTCTCCGCGTTTGTTGTGAACATTACGATGTAGCTATTTTTCACGCTTTTCTTATTGTATTCTTTATTTATTAATATCTATTACATACAGTGTAATGTATATATTACATACATAGTGTAAGTTTTGTCAAGTATATTGGTGTTTTATCAGTGATAACTTTGGATTTAAAAACTATTTCAGTGCTGTATTTTGACGTCACGGCATCTTCACTCAAGTACCAATTCTAGATAAATTGTCATACTTAACTTTCTTGCATTTTTGCCAAAGTGGTAACACTCACATGTACACATTACATGTCTGAGAAGTTCACTTAGTAATGTGGACTTAAATCAATGAAAAGTCCTAGCAACAAAATATTACATTTTTATCATGAACAATTCACTAATGTGTTGTCCGCTCACGGATGTTTGTGGCTGCTAGGTGTACAGTAAGGCTGGAAAATTGTTCCCGCCACAGTTTCGCTATTTTGATGGAGTAAAGTGTTGTAAACAGCCATTTTCACATATTTTAAGTGGTATTTTGACTGAATTATGAACAAAATTTATATAATTACAATCAAATAAGCACTGTGGAGCTTCAGTTGCGATTCAGTAAGGATAAAACCACAGATTACAAGGTAAAAATGCATTTCATTTCAACACATTACAGACGGGAATTCCATGTCTCACACTTTCACTAGTATAGGCAACAAAATGTTTTATTGTGCTGATTACAACTAAAATCTTGAGTAATAACAATAAACATTACACATACGCAATCATTGTTCAGTACACTGTTAAATGAGCGCTAGGAAGGAAGTGTCCAAGCACTGTTCAAGGTGCATCAGCATTTGGGGGGATGCCAAATTGGATTCAAAATTGCCTTGAACACTTATTTTACGAAGACGTCACATGCTTATTTTAGTTCGTACGGCAGTTTCGTAAGGCTCATGTTGTTAATGAAACTTCAATCTTTTGAAAGGTTTTCTTAAAGGTTTAATTTTTTGTTGTTTCACCAATTAAATATCGAGTGAACAGTGAAAATTCAGCGATTGATGTTTGTCATGCCCAGTCATTTACCTTAGGTTCATTGGTCATGTGTCTTTTAGTTAATTTTTACATAATTTCTTCATTAGTATTCTTTATTGTATTTTCCTACATTCATTGGTACGTAAAATTAACATAGACAATGCATTTATCCTAGATTACCCCTCCCCCTTCCCCTATTACACACTAGGAACCAGACTGTATTGCCAGAGTAGGCTAACTGTGGTTAATACATAAGTGAGTTTAGTGTAAGTTTTTCACAAAGATGGCTGTAGTCAGCCATCTTTGATACAATCTTTGTTATGTGATTCACTGGATGTCAAAGCATCATTGTTGATTTTTTATTAGTGTCCCTGCAAGTTAGAATAACTATTTAATACTTACATATATGTAGTGCACCAATTTTACCATTCAGTATATAAATACATATAGAGCTGATGTTTTGAAAGTGGAGATATCTATATACTGTATATGATTCTTTTTTCTCTCTTGAAGGCCAGTCCACTTTAATTTCATTTTCATGCATAATTTTATATGAAAACGGTGAAGTCAGTATAGGCATAAAAGTATGATGATTAAAATAAACAGTATAATAAAAAGAAACTAGTCGGAAATAAATAAAAGTATTCCCACACTCAGATGGTCATTCACTTATAGAGCAGTTGCTGCATTGTATATTACTCTTAGCTGACAAGCTGGATAAGCTCTTACTGACCTCTGGTGCTCCTGAAGTTGTTTACAGTAGGTAACAGTTAGGCAGTTAATCTTGTCTGTGTGGATCAATTGTCAGGATGAAAGAAGCAATTGGACACAAGATTTTGAAATGAGAAATGTAACCAGGGTTTGTTTTACCCTTAAATCTTTCAAAATTTAATACAGATCACGTATTGGCATATGTGCACATATTTAATACTGTAATACTGATTATAGGATAGTTATGTATGCCACTATTTATCAGATCAAATTTGCTCAACATTTGGCTCAGTAATAGTGTTGTAAATTTTATGAAACAAACCTATAATCATTATTGCAGTATATTAGCCATATACATGTCATTTTATTAGTATCACATTATGTATATAAACATTAACAGTAAAGTTAAAAAAAACCATAGCTAATTTGATCAGTAGTTTAATCTTTTGATTACATAAGCTAGCAATGCACAGGAATTTTTTTTAATGTACTGATACAGTATCAGCAAACTTATTGATGTTTTGATAAAGTATCAGCATACTGCTTGTGTTAATTTGTTTTTAATGCTCTTCTGTATATTGTCATTATTGGCCGTAGTAAAGATGTATTGCATTATTTTGTATTGCTATTGATGGTATTTTTATGGTTAATTTTTGGGGGAGGTTGGGATCCTCTTGAACCTTTTTGTGACATAATTTGTTTTACTGTATAGGTTATTTTCAGTAGCTAATTGACTTTCGTCATCATCACTTTTTGATTCCTTCTTATATCCCCTCAGTTTCTATATACTTGCAGTTCATGTCATGTATTGCTTACAGTAGTAATATTGCACTGATAGAAATGCAGATTATCAAGATTCTGTAGGTAATGTGTAGCACTGTACTACAAGGGTCTGTTGCTTGCAGAGTGAAGGACTTAGAGCAAGCTCCTCTTCTGGGTTAGATGGTATTGATATAACTCTACCTGTAACCCCAAAGCGGAAAAAGGAATATGAAGAAGAAGAGAAAAAGAAGCGTAGAAAGCAGGGCAGTGGAGAAGACCTGGATCGTACTCCTAATGGCAGTGATGTCGTCCCTCCACATGATCTACCAAAGTCAGCCAAAAAGAAGCTTTTGATGGGTGCTGAAGGTTCATCAGACCTCAAGGAAAATGTTATGGAAGGGGTGAGTTAAAGGAGCGTTTGTATTGGTTATTGGTGCACTTTGAGGAAGTTCCATTATCCTCTAACAAGTTCAGTATTTTACACATGCTCTGCAAATTGGCTTTCTTATAAATAGAATTCCTTGTAATTCCTGTAGTATTTTTTATTTTTGCCTTGACCACCCATGTGTGTTAGGGCTGTCATTGGTCTTTTTTTTTATATTTACCTCATGAGGGTTTCTAAGTTTTAAGACATTGGTTGGCCCAATCATTTTTTTCATTTCAGATATTGCTGGTGTTTGTATGAACTTGGCAGTTCATTCATTTTTGGGGGTATATGAACATGTCAGATTCATTAATTTTTGGCCCAGTAGTACAAATTTTTCGATAAAGCCTTATTTATTTCTTGAATTTATATTAGTCAGGCCTTGCATGTGTAGAAGAGTGTTCATTTGTAATCTTGTTGATCCACATAAAAACAATTATTGTTTTTTGTAATATATGATGATTGATGTTACAAGTAACCAGTTTATAAATCTTTATAACAAGTTAGAAACTGTATTTAGAGAACAGCGATGTGATCAATATAGTTTATGTAGGCACTGACCGAGGTAAGTTTCAGAATTTGGTTGATGGATTTTGATACTTCTTCCACTTAACACCAAAAGGTATGTTAATTGTTTGAGGGTTGGTCAGAGGATCAGTTCTTTGACATAAGGTATATACTGAACTAGGAAGTTAAAGTCAGAAAAAGACAAGTGAAACAGAAATAGGGTAAAAGACAAATAATGAAACTGAACCAGGAGAGATGTTACAAAATGCCTTCATTCTGTGTACGTACAGTACACTGGATAATGTACATTGTAAGCAATATGCCTTGCACAGAATTTTAGTACTAAATATGTCCTTGCATAATTGATGCAAAGTATGGTTGTCTTATCAAAAGGTTGTTATGACTTTAACTGATATTATTTTATGGAGTATAGTTTTTAGAAGGTGGAAAAAGGATAAAGAACTGTCCCCCCTTCCTCCATTGGAATTGCATATGCTATTCATTTTGCATCAAATTAAGAGGAATATTGGTATATGAAGTACATTTGATAAGTCATTTTTGAAAGTTATCTCCTCATTCTAGAAGAAACCACAAAATGGAAAGGTAAAAAGAAATTTAGATATTATTATTATTATTATTATTATTATTATAGCCTAATATTTCATTGTGGTTATTTGTTATATTTTTTGATTTGCAGATAAAAGGCGACAGTATCCAGAATTCTCGTAAAATGCTTTCCCCTGTAAGTATAAAAAATCTTGCCTCTGTTCCAGTGAGATTCAATGCTATACAGTTTTGACTTTTTAGATTTCTGTAAAAGAAAACTATTGAGATTGCTATTTGTTTGTCTGTCTGCTCACAGATCTTAAAAACCTCTGAAGTTGGATGGCTGCAAATTGGTATGTTGATCATCCACCCTCCAGTCATCAAACATAACAAATTGCAGCCCTCTAACCTGAGTACCGTGAGCCAACGTTTGAGCATAAGACAAAAGAGAGGTGACAGTTGAGCGCCAGCACTTGAGCATCAGAAATGCAAAATTATGCTAAGATTTTATAACATAACCTAATGAAGAACAATCCAGTAAAGAAATAAAAAATATATATCGATAAACATTTGGAGAAAAATTCAAGTATTATCTTTGACCAATCTGTATTGTAGCAGTGAAGGAATTCAAATCTACACAAAAATGCTAGTGGCCTTGGCATTCATTCCTCCTAGTGATATAATAAATGTATTCGAATCATGACAAGATTTAATTCCTGACCAGCAGGAGGATTTAGTTCTTTATTTCGAAGACACTTGGATAAGAAAACCCTGCAGGAGAAGAAGAAGAAGAAGAGGCGCTATGTTTCCCCCTAGTGTCTGTCTGGAGTGTGTATGAACGTATTGTCAAGGAACATCCACGTACAAATAATTCCCTTGAGGGGTGGCATCAGGCAAGATGTCAATAGGGCATAGCGTATGCGTCATACGATTTGCAAATTCATAGATATTTTAAGACTTGAACAAAATCATACATCAGATAAAATTATCAGCATAGATACTGGGCGGCACGAAGATGGAAAACATAGTAAATATATAAGAGTAAATAAGGTCATATAAAAAATTTTAGCAAATATTCTGCAAGAGACCCAATTGAATATTTTTGTTCAATATCTTTTAATATTACCCTGCAGAAGTAGTTAAACAAGATGTTTAGTTTTCGTGTATACCAATTAATTTAGAGATATATATTTACTTCATAACAATTAAAGCTGTCATATTTCTGCTTTTAATTATATGAATTATTTTTAGATATTTTATATTTACATCTCTCAGCAAATGAAATTTAAAACCGTCACATTTTTTCCTTTCTTGTCCTCTCCACAAAAATAGTCTTATAACCAGCGATAGTTAACTTCAAAATTGTTTAACAATGTCTAGGAAATGCAAGATATCAAAACATCTTGTAACCAAAAGATGAAAAATATCAATAGTGACAGTAGTAAAACAATAGAAAAGTTGTTAAAATGGTATAAAGTCAGGATCAAGTCTAAGTATAATTTTGCATTATTGACACTCAAGTGTCGGTGCTCAATTGTCTTGCGCTCGTTTGTCGGTGCCCATTTGTCTTGTGCTCAAAAGTCGGTGCACCCCTCAGTATGTAGTTTTTATTTTAGTTAAGGTTAAAGTTAGCCATGCTCATGCGTCTGGCACTATTATGAAGTTTCATGGGCATGGGTGAGCATCATATAGCATTATATGCGATGCAGAAAACTCGGCACATTTTTTACTTGTTCCTTTTGTGACCAGTTTGTGGAGCATTCGTTATAATTTTATTTAACTTGGAGTTTCAGATCAAACTTAGTACAAATTTGTCTATTGTACACATTTATCTATTTGTTATACTTTGCTTTTTATCATATTTTTCTCTCTTACTTTTCTTTCATAGTCATTCTTAACTAATCAGTTTCCTTTTCTGTTCTGACTGCTTTCCATATTGTTTCCAATTTCTCCCAGCCCGAGAAGAACCCTAAAAGAGTTCAGAGGTCTGGTTAAACAAATCATTTATAACTAACTAAGTTTCCAATTAGGCTTGTAGCTTGTGATTGTTACTATTAATGAAAGCTTCAGGACATTCATCCTGATGCTAATAGTCTAGAAGCCTTGAACATTATGCATGTACTTTTCTGCCCTTGAGTGTGTTCCTTTGCCAGTAGACAGTGAAATAAATCAGATTCTGTTTTAGGAATACTGTCTTTTGGTACTTGTGTGCAGCTCTCACACCAAATTCAATATGTTGCAGTTAGATGCAGTATTATTGCTAGCTGGTAGTTGTTTTTGTGCAAGTCTGTTTATGCATTATATTGCTAGAGAGGTCATTTTGGTTTTGCAGGAAAATGGATTCACAGTCCCAGAATATGTTTTTGGTAGAGGCTGCAAAAGGGATATCAAAAGGTTACTTTTGCCTGTAATTAGTTTTATGATAAAGCAATTTAGATTGACCTTTTACAAATGTTTAGTGACTCTTATGACTTTTAAAGCTTGTAAAAAATTCAGATTTTATTGGTATGTTTTTATGAGTATGGCTGTAGTAATCCTGTTTGTTTTGTATACACTTTGCTAATAATTCAGTTTTTGTTTTTTCATTCTTATCCTGGTATGAACACCTGAGTTCCACTTATTCCTCATCACTGTATTACTATGTACAGGATTGGTAATTAAGCTAAACTTTTCATGGTGGGAATTTGTTAGAGCTTAAGATCATCTTCTATTCTCCTTTTCCATTCACTAGCCCTAAATCTGTTCTAGGTTGCTTATCTATTAGTTCCCTATCAGCAATTTGGAGGGACCAGTTATTTGCTTCCATCAGTGTCGGTTATGCATACTTGGTCATTGCAACTCCTATAAATCTGAAGGGATTTCAGTCAGTTGTAATACAAAAGTAGACAATTATACATAAGGGCGCATGATGGGAGATTGTCTGTCTGTTCTGCTAATCTGTCTATTAGTGGACTTTCCTTGGTGTTAAATTTGACTAAACCTGGTGGCGGTGAATTCAGCATGAAAGACTGAACGTTTTTCATATTGGTGTTTGCAACATTTATGAATTGTAATTCAATGAGTAATTGGTTTTTGATGATTTAACAATACCTAACAATAACAAACCAATTATTGAACAGTGCTCTCAGAGTGCTAGTTTAAGGTCATTATTATAGAACTGAATAACTAAACACAAGTCAAATTTCTAGACTGTATTCATGGCCAGGATTGTTCATTTAGGAATGATGCAAAAATTGTACCAGAATAAAGTTATTGAAGTTGAGATGTCCAGTGTTGTGGGATTGTCAGCATTTTATCATAATGCAGTCTTAAAAATTTTATTAATAATGTATTTATCTTGAATGGAAGATGGAGTTTCGTTGTTAGATGGTTGATTGATTATATTATCAGTAAAACTCGTACTTCTTCAGGAGGTTTTTCAAGCCTTTTAGTGTTATAGTAAATTGCATTATTTAGATTTTACATTGGATTACTGGTATTAGCATTAATGTATCTTCAGTATTTTTTATGGGAAATGAAATTGTATTTGATTAAAAGCTCCTTCAAATTAATTAAGTTATTTTTTCCTCAGAGAAAGCTTACACCATCAGAAATTAAAGAACATCTTGGAAAATGTGGTAGGCTCGATCAGCTTCGCGCAAAATTGCTGAAAGTTAATCAGTGTGGTGAGAAGCTGAAGCAATTCAGGGAAAATAATCTGGCAGAAGAATTTCGATCAACTGGGGTACCTTCTCCAAGTAAGGCACCTCATCCCCAATTAGAAAAATTTGCATCTCTAGATGTTGAAGTACCAGTAAGGTATGTACCTCATTAAATTTTTTACTTTTTGCAAAGTATATTGTACTATGTATAGTTATACTGAGATGTTTAGGTAAACTGATAGGAACAGTTATTTTGTATACAGTATAACTAGTATACAGTATATTTTAATAGAAAGCTTTTTCTCTTACATGCCAGTTGATACTAAATGATGTGATCTGTCTTGGTCTGTTGTTTATGATGAATAGCATATATTCAGTATTAGGACCTTTTTCTGCCTGAAAGCGTACCCTTTAGTTATATCCTTTAAAAGTAGTCTAATTTTACTAATTTTCGTTGATTTTTCTGTGTTGGATTTTCCTTTAATGGGATTAGAATTGCAGTGAATTCTCTCCACACTGTTGTATACATTCTTCTTGAAGTCCCATCTGGTTTGGGTCTTCATATATATAATTTTTCCTAGATTTTCTAGGCATTCCTGCTGATCATTGTCGACATATCAGCTGCCATTCTTGCCTAACTGTTCCGCATCCATCTTTATCGCTTTTCTAAGCCTTCAGATCTGATTTTTGTTGTACAGTACATTAATCTTGTGTATACAACACAGCTGTCTTTGTATTCTCATTTGTAAAGTTAGGATATATTGTGATTTTTAGTAGAAGAGAATACTCTCTGTGGGTATCGCATTGTTAATAGTAAAAGGAATTCTTGTACACCATTTTAAACTTAGGATTTCACATGATCTTTGTGTTGTATGTAATAATCCCTGGATTGTTGACTATGGGTATCCAATGTTTTATATTACAGTGTATATTACAATTTTTAAGTTGCTTCCAAGGCCAAGGATGACGTTCCATTTTTTTGTGGCACTAAGAGTGTTGTATACAGTAATTCTTGCACTGTTTGGGAAAATGTAATGTTGATATAGAATTATAATGGTAAATAAGATTATCATTTTATTCTTTTTTATAATGCCCAATAAATATATAACCATACTTGCAGAGCACCTTACTGTAAATGATGACCAAATGACCAAGAGCTTGAAGTTTCTAGAGCCTACAATCTTGAAACAAGACCCATATTGGATAGCTTGTTTAGGTAGTCTGTGATCTTTCACTGAGGTAGCTACTTAGCCTGTTAAGTCATGGTCTTTGGAAAAGTGAAAAATTCAAGACAAAAAACATTACAACTGGTTTTCTTTCTGTTGCATACTAGATTGACTGCAGCACAACTTGTCATGCAGTGGGAGCAAAAAATAGACCCTCAAGTGTTAACTAAACCTCCAGTTGTTAACCACCCACACTTACACATAATGCCGTATCGTATACATAATATTGTGCACAAGCAAACAGACACAGAAAAATGAAAATCAGAGGTAGCCTGAGTGCATTACTTTCCGCTGCCCACCTTAAATTATGTTCCCACCCCATTGCAGCATTTGGATATATGCAATAGACTAATGACATAATTTCTATTTTATATACTTAAGGGTAATCCACAAACAAAATTGTCATTATTGCTGAAGAAAAAATATAAGTCAAACCCCTATCCAAATCTACTCATAAACAATGAAAACTTAGTGCCTAAACACATCCTCATCTTTCCCACACCCTTGAAATTGTTAGTCACACTGTATTTACAATACATTATATTTTAGTAAACAATTCCTTTTTTAGGCTAACTCATCCAAATGTACTATAATAAAACCATGATGAAATTTTAACAAAATATGCTCATCTATGAGGATTACATTTTTTTATTGGTAATTATAAAGAAAGTTAATTTTCAAATATATGTGTTAGGGCAAGTAGGCCAAGCAATGAGGTGCCTTACCCCAGTCTAGACAGGTCAGAAAAATGTCCAAACTTCATCATTTAAAGGAAGTAAACCACACAACGGTTGTAAAGTGACAGTGGAAAAGGTTCTAAAAAAAAAAAGAACAACCCCTACTAGGGACTAAGTTGAGAAAAGAAGGATGATCTGTCAAGGAAAATTCCATAACTATAAATCCATGCAAGTGGTTAATTTCTTTTCTTGAGGAATGAATGTTCAACTATAGTACATTATTTCTTGGTCAGGTATAAATAATGTATGTACTGTATTTGTAGGTACACTTCTCCAAAGCATAAGAAAATGTGAGAAAAGGAATTTATTCATAAATAAAAACAATACATCTACATTAGCGATGATGTAAAACAAATGACTTCCTTCAGATCCCAAGATTCCTGATTGACTTAACTTGAGCCCCATATTGTCCATATTAGTACTCAGTTAAAACTTTATGTATTGGATGTTATTTTCTATTAAAAAAACAGATATTAAATATTACTCTGTAAACCTTGCAGTTATAGGGTACATGACAAAAGTAATTAGATTTAAAGCCCTTGAATTATTTCTTTCCAAACATCATTACTGTTCCTGTCACGTTGGCATTCTCTCTCTCTCTCTCTCTCACCACAGATTAATGATACCATATTTTTGAGCTAGTTAAAGACACTACAGTTATATATTAATTGTCTGTGGTTATGAAATCCTTACACCACTGAAACCTTATATGAGCATGTAGTGCACTATATTTACAAATTAATAGTGGTATTTATCACACTGTTGAGGGTTAACTTTATCAAAATTTGCAATAAAATAACAATACACAATGCCGTATGCAGACAGACGAAAAAATGATTGCTTATGGATGCTACATGTAGTCAGTAAATTAACCGAAAATATTTTCTTGTATTTTCTATGATGTACACTTTCATGTTGATAACAGTTTTAATGCTTACATTCCAATGATAACATGATACCAGAGAGGAAAGTATGGGATAGATTTTCATGCAATTAGTGATCAAATTATCCAAGTATTGTATGTTCACAGAGATTTCAAGTGTATATCTTTAAATCGGTCATTCATATTTTTTCTAATAACGTTTGTTCCATTGAAACTCCTGTTGAATGGTAATTTATTGTTAAAAATTTTAGTTACATAAAATTTATTTTTTATAAAAATTAGGTGCTGCACATCTACCAGGCTAGAATGTTGTAACAGAATGCTGAAATAACAAGGTTATACTCTTATCTAAAAAGGGTTTTTCTTTCCAGTCCAAGAAAGACACCAATAAAAACTCCAGTAAAAACACCATTGAAAGCACCTGCTCATGAACGCTTCCAGTACCTAATTGAACAACCATCAGAGGAGCTTGTATTACCCTATAAGTATCGGTTTGTGAAGGAAGTTTTTCGTGCAGTTGACACGGTTGTATCCCTTCTCCATAATAGACAGGAGGTCATCACCTTTAGTAAACTGAAGTCAGCAGTGCAGGAAATGCTGAGAAAGTAAGTAGCCATTACTTTATTGCACATTGCTACAATAATTTTAATGTTGCATGATATTTGTTTATTATGATTTAATTCAGTATATTAGCTAAAATATTTCACTTGCCTGAGATTTTCAGTCATTAAATTGTTGGAAAATAGGGATGGTAAGCTGTGTGCATGTGTATGGGGTTATTCATTCCTACATATACAGCTTCTCCACCATTACAGTGTATGTGACATATGATCATATGCATGTATAATGAAGTAGAGAAAAGCAATGTAAAAAATGAAAATCTGGAAGCTGTACACCTGGCAGTGGTATCCTGCTAAGTATAATATTAGTTGAGCACTTTTAAGACATTTGGCCTGGTGACCTCTTTGGATTCCCACACCTACAATGGATCCTTTCTCTTTTGCGGTCTCATTGCCACAAAGAGGAAGAAATTATACCATGTACTTTTGGCTATTCCAAAGGCATTTTGAGAGTACTGAGACTAATACATGAATGTATCAAGGCAGAGGTTATCAGAAAGACTGATTAAGCTAGTGATACTACTCTCACCATAACACAAAGTCAGGTTTGAAGACATTGGAGGTACATCAGAAGAATGAATGCTAGTTTATCAGGATCAGTGCTGAGCCATTTATTATTCATCTTAGAAAAGAAAGAATCATTGAAGGGGTGCAAAAAATGGTGCCCCTAGGAGCTGATTCATGCAGCTGACCTGGAGTTAACAGCAAAAGAGGAAGGGGTGGTGGAAATATTTAATAGTTGGAAAAGTGGAATGGAAAGGAGGAACTAAAATCATTGTAAGCAAAACAAAGAGTGTGGTAAGTGGAAATAAGACAAAAGGAAAAAGTCCATTTAAGAAAGTGGCCATGTGTTTTTGAGAAAGGTGTTGGGGTAAACTCTGTATTTGCTATGTACCAAATGTAACAAGAGGGTCACAAGAGGTGTTCAGGATTACAAAAGTTTATATGGAATAAGATTTCCAGTGTCTGAAACATTACAAGAGAAAATGTGGAAGAGAAAACCTTAGAAGAGTTAGAGATTTATTTAAGGGATACACTGGACTGTGAAGGAGGAGTTGAAAGTTGCTGCAGCCTGGGTGAAATGGAGAGAAATAACTGGATGACTAATAAATAAAATCTCATTAGTATGGAGAGCAGACTTACAGTTGGTACAAAAGGCCTGTATTACTTTATGCAACATAAAAATGGGCACTGACAAGAAAAATGTTGATTTTGAAAAGGTTGACCATATAATGTTATGATTCATGGCCCTTTTGTTATTTCCAAAGTGTATAATGAGAAAATGTGATAGGGAAGTTTAGGACCCTGTTGTAATGGATAGAGGAGGGGACACTGAACTATGAAGCAGTAGTTGAAATTAGTTGCATCTTGGTTGAAATGGAGAGAAACAACAGGACTACTAAATAAAATTTCTCATTAGCAGAGAAAGCATAGACTTAAGATCAGTACAAAATGCTTGTATTACTCTGTGCAACAGAGACATGGGCACTGACAAAGAAAATGGAGATATTGAAAAGGTGTGACCATATAATGCTGTGATTCATGACCCTTATGTTAGGGAGATGGAAGGTATTATGGCCTATTATATACAGAGAACTTATTTGGCATGAGATTGTATACTTTGTCCATATATATTTAAGGTGTATATCCATTACTTTACAAAAGTATGGTGATTTTTAGTAGAAATATATAGAAATGGGTGTAATGTTTAAAATATTTTTGAGTATTGCATAAAGCTGAAGCCATTAAAGGTAAATTGGTAGATTCTGAGACCACTGCACAAACCATGTAAATTAATGTAAATATCTAAATTTGAGGTTGGAATGACGCTATTACTGGATTTCCTATGAACAGCAGTTCGTTAGTTGGCTGACACTATCTCTGAATTTTATAGTCATCTTTCCACTTCATTTTATTATTTAGTATACATAAGTAGTTTGATGGGTAATAATTGTTACCACAGTAAGTGGAATACTTACTACTGTATTCATAATACAGTATTGCATTTTATTTCAGTACATTTATGTTTACTGAAAAATTTTTTGTAAGTCAGCCTGTAGACAGATTTGTAAACAAATTTATTTGTGGGGTTAATCAAAGGATTAAAGGATTTTGACAAAGGAAAAATCTATTTCTGGAGAGGGGCCCGTGTCACCCGGTGAAATAGTCCATTCAGCACTTATTTCTAGGTAATTCCGTTGCTAGATACCAGAGAAAGCTAAATGAAATGCTGGAGTTACTACCCCCAGAGCGAGCTCCACTAGATGGAGTCGTGTATGGAAAAGGGTGAACTACAAAACACGGAACCTTATCCTATAGAGATTCCCAATGTCAAAAGTCCCAACGAGAGAGGTGCCGATACAAGCCCATGCACTACTCGCGGACTGTATACAAGGCAACACTAGCCGCATTCCATGTTAGCACCCACCTCACTAGAATGAAGTTTATCAAGGGAGGAGAGAATGAAAAACAGGGTGGGTCACCGGGTGACACGGGCCCTCTCCAGAAATAGATTTTTCCTTTGTCAAAATCCTTTTTCTGGATCGGGTCCCGTGTCACCCGTGAAATAGTAACAGAGAAATAAACATCATTCTTATGCTATTAAAGACTTAAATAGAAACGTTGAAAACTAGGAGAATTCTACCTGAACATAAGTAAGGTCCTCTAAGTTCATGTAATGAAAATAATGTAAGTGGTCACCGTCTAAGATCATGAGCTTAGAATAGCACCTGAATAGGCTTGTATTAAGAAAATACTTCCTGCCTAATAGCAGACCCAATGACAGTGCCCCCTTTTTTAAAGGAGAGGACCTGACAAAATTGCGAGGTCCTGTCTAAAAAGCCTGCAAGGAGAAAACTGGACACAGAAACAGACCTTGTAAAGGAGTACTTTCCAAAGTGACCACCGAAAATGAGGACCTTCAATGTAGATAGAAAGTTAGGGTGAGGAATTCACAACACTACCCTGAAGAGGGGAAACCAAACTGATTGGTTCCGCCAGACAAACCAAACTGATTGGTTCCTTGCCAGACAGGGCAGACAGTACAGGAAAACTAACACTAGAAGCTAAGCTGATTAAAAATTTTTGGGACTTCCTTAACAAGGAAAGATAAGAACAAGGTGATTGTTGGTTACCGAAGCTAACTCTGATACATTACTCAAAGACCAGGAAACCGAATGTGGACGGAGTACTGTTCTTAGACGAACACAGACCTTAGGGATGAAAGTTAAGGGCCTGTGAGTCTGGTTCCAACAAAACACTTTCCTCGAGGCCAATGCGGTCGCATCAGTACTATAGCTTCAAAAACTATGTGAAGAGTGCTAGTTACTTAACTGCAGAACCATACTGCAGTAGAGTAGGATCCTTAACTGATTTCAGGAAAACAGTAATAACAGGACCAATATCAGTTTCCTCCTCAACTGTAAGATTCACAAAGACCACAAAGCCAGGACATCAGAGTTTGAGGGGGCTGGCGAGGCTGAGTTTATACCAGGCGGGACAGCTTGATAGTTTGTGGCTGAATTGGGTTGCAAACAGACCTACTTCCAGGCCCAGGAAAAGGTCACAAGACTACCTGAATGATGCTCCGCCTAAGGACTATTCCGACACCAGGGGGGAGGCCCTGGATAGGGAAAAAGCAGTGACCTTTTGGACCCCTACGAGAAGGGTGGTAGACAGAGGCACCTGCGTCTGTTGGTTATGGAGAAGAATGAACCATAACCTGAACGGAGCAATTCGAGTCCAAAACCACCTGTTTACGCAGCGCACTATTGCTGTTTTGTTCAGAACCAGCCTAAAAGGAAACCTCTTGGGGAGTTTCCAAGGACAGGAAGACTGTCACCGCCCTCCAAAGCGTTGATATGGAACTGTCGGAACGTGACCGACTAAGTACCATGTACTCCATTGGGCCAAAAAATAACCACCTCACCCGCCAGAGAGGTGACGGTGTGGAATACTGAGGCCGGAGGGGAAAGCTGGAGAGGAACTGACTTCGGTAAGCACTTGACAGTTGTGCAAGGCGGAGGCCACTATTCAAGTAGGAGGAATCAGGAGACACGTCCCTGACTCCACCATACCCCGGTCATAAACTCCAGCTTTGACTTCAGAAGGAGAACCGTCACTGAAGCAAACTGGAGAAAACCAGGACCTTTTCTTGGGCACGGGAGAGGTATGCTTGAGATGATGAAATGATAAGATGCCCTTGCTATCTCTTTCCACTTCCACTGGATTCATAACTCACGGAAGGCTACCCTCCTGAATCAGGTGGGATTCCTTCCTGGTTACTTAGAAGCCCAAAGACTAGAAACCGATTATAATGACCGGCGCCCTCAGGCAATTCCCGACGCTGGGTGCCCAAATGAGCCAGGCAACTAGATATGCAGCTAGCATAGCCTCCTAATACCGGAGCTGTTGAACTACGGTATTGTTCAAACTGGCGAAGACTCTGGAGCCGCATTGAGGAGGGCATGAACCTGAAGGGGCACGCCTGCTCCCGAGTCTGAATCCCAAGAAGGGATAGGACCTTTCTGCAACCAAGATGTGAAAGGAAGCGTCGGAAAGGTCTATAGAGGTGGTTACGGCTCCACGAGCGCAGTAGGATCCGAACCCACAAGACTGTAAGCAACCGAGACTTGCCGCATGAATAAGGAAAACAAGCGGGACACGCCCGGAAAAATTTTCCAGTGGAAGGGAACTTCCTTGGCAGACTGAAAAAGCCTGACAGGCCATTCGCAAAGACCCCAGAACTCTGGCCGGAGGCTGATTGAACCTGATTGGGGGGACAACAGTCCAGCTCCACCCGGGCCCTGATAACTATACTCTGGGCCCAGGAACTGAAGTTCCAGTGGCCCCGAAAATGGTACAGCCTCCCACCCATATGAGAAATACTACCGGGAGGAGGCTTGATTGCCTCCCGTGAAGCGAAAAGCCTTCCCAATTTCTCGGAGAGGAGTAGGATGCATCCCTGCTCCTATGATAACCCCGAGGGTCAGAGCCTCTTGCCAAATGTCTAGTGAAAATTTTTCCTTAGGTTTTCGTATGAAGCAAAGAAAACCCCGGCGGGCATTGCTATCTCTTTCCCGTGGGGGAGGCAGAGACACACGGGGGCGTTACAAGGGGCTGATGTGTTGGCTGAACCCGCACACATCGAGGTGGAGGCTGGGAGTGAGAGCTGACGGCTGTCTAGGGGCAGAGACCTGAAGAGCCTGCACCACCGCCTGAGCAGGGGGGCTCTTGAACTACATGAACTTCTTGCCGGACTTAGGGCAGGTCCCAGCAAGATCAGACCGTTTCTGCTCGTAGGGTAGACACCCATGAGAACGGAGGCTCTGGGTAACAATAGTAGCCCCAGATGGGCGAACAACGCCCACCTGGGAAAAGATTAATTCTCCAGGTGAAACCGTTCATAAGATTTTTTCAGCTCAAGGCGGAACGGGCAAGCCTGACTTACACCCTGTTTCAGCTTCCGAAAATTGACTCCGGAAGCTTAGGGAGCTGTACGCTGAATAAATTAGAAGCGTAGTCCAGGGTTAGAAGATTCACTGTGAATGTATCTGTGATATCTGTCTCCCGGAAATGCCTCAGCGATACATTTTCAAAACAAGCCTGTTGATAAGAGGGGCTACATTCGGAGCACAAGGGGTAAGAAACAGGGCTCTCCAAGAGAGCACGGTAAGACCCCACAGCTGGCGTGAACTTGGAATTCTCCGCCTGCCACTCCGTTAGAGTCCTCAGGGAGACGATGTGTCCAGCCCCTAGCTGAGGGCTCACTTATGGATCCTGCCAGACAGATGCCATGCTCGTTCTGACAGTCTGGTAAAACCCGGATAAGAGGATACCAGACCGGAAGGGAAGAAATGCCCTTCCACCAACCTCCGTGTGCCCACACCCCCGACAGGAGGGTGCCTTCATGCTGGGAAGCATAAAGGGAAGGCACCAAGATTCCCCAGACTGGAGGGGAAAAGAGGTGGAGATGTCTGGAACGATAGAATTCCAGAACGGAGCAGGACTTAACAGGTGATCCATTGACAATGAGTCTTGAGATTAATCTCTTGGGATTTAAGCTCCTGGGAAAGGGAAGGCATGGACCATGGCGTAGATAGTTAGTTAATAGGTTGACAATGACCCTCATAACGAGCTCCTTATAAGGAGACCCGTAAAAGAGTTTTCAACAAAGGAAGGAGGGGGTAACTCAGCTTGCTTTGCTTGGGCCGTGTCCCTTTCCAGAAGACGAGGCCAAACTCGTAGATGGCACCGGATTAGAGATCCGAGACGTCCTTGAGGGGGCCCCGGAGCGGGTCTTCTTGGTTTAAAAAAGGGTGGTCTTTTTTTTTTTTTTTTTTTTTTTTTTTTTTTTTTTACTGACTTCACCTTAGGGACGGTAGACCAGGAACCGTCGAAAAGGGATGAGAAGGTAACGAATCCCCTAAAGGAAAAGTTTGCCTCACCTAATTCCGAGCTAAGCGGAAAAGGCTTGTCTCAATTATTCCCGCACCTACTTATCGCTCCGGGACGATGTTCACAGGTCGAGCGAGACAGAAGGCCGCAACGTCTTCAGAAAACTCTCCGTAACCCAATTGCAGGCGAAGAGTTACGAGACTTGCGGCCGGCCTCAGGAGGGGGAAAAATTAGAACCCCAGACACCGGAGGAACAACTATCAATAATTTATATAAGACGGAGTTTGGCGAAGGAAAACCGATAGGTGTATATGAAACCTACCAATTTACCGAGAATCTCGCCGGAAACGGAGTTTGGCGGAGGAAATCGATAGGCGTATATGAAACCTACCGATCCACCGAGAATCTCGCCGGAGAGAGCCCAAACACCGAAAGATTAACTATTAATAAGCCACAAGAGGCGGAGAACCGATAGGTTTATATGAAACCTACCAAGTGCGAGAATCCCGCCCGAGACGGAGTTGAAAGAGCGACTATTAATAAGCCACATGAGGCGGAGCTTGACGGAGGTAAAACCGACAGGTATATATGAAACCTACGGATTCATCAGGTAGCCTGCTTGGGAGAGCATAGCGCATAACGCAACCTGCCGGGTGCCAAAGCGACTAATAATAAGCCAAGGAGGCGGCGTTTGGCGGCGATAAAACCGACTGGTGTAAATAAAACCTACGGATTCATCAAGTAGCCTGCTCGGAGAGAGCATAGCGTATTTTACAACCTTCGAGTCAAGAATAAGTCACATGAGGCGGAGTTTGGCGGAGACGAAACCGACAGGTATATATGAAACCTACGGGTTCATCAAGAAGCCTGCTCGAGGAGAGCATAGCGTACTTCATAACCTTCCGTGCCAAACTATAAATCCAAAACAGACTGCGCACCGGAATGGGAGCTATAGACTCGTGACCGCTGGTTTGTTGTAGGATAGCGGAGCATTCCTGCACTTGACAAAACCAGTCGAAAGCGTATGAGAAAAAGGCATGCTGGAACGGATGCGGAGCAGAGTACCGTAGCAGCCAAAGCCTAGTCAGACCAGGAAAACCCCGGAGAAAACCGGAGAGAAAACCGGGCTAACAGGACAAAACTCATAGACATAAAAACAGAGTCAACGGAACATTCGAAGCGATCATGTTTGAACAAAATGTGGGAAGGTTATGAACTGTTCGGAAGTGGGCGCACTCCGAGCCAAGAGAGGAAAACCCCGGAGGAGGATATCCTGAACAGTGATAGCGGTGGGGAATAAACGCCACCGCTAAACACTAAAACCGCCGTAGCAGTAAGCAAGGAGAGCGCCCAACAAGATAACGAAACACCGAACAGGTAGTAGCAAAAAGGAGGGGGAACGCGAAAGTAAATAAAGCGGAAGACAGTTAGGTGGAGAACGCTAACTGGCCTCGTATGAGATCCCAACAGTGAGGTGCGAACGTGTAGGAAGCACCACGAGGGAAATAGTCGGCGTAAAAGGAAGGGGAAGGATAGGCCAGGAGGTTGGTAACCCAAAGCAGCGACCAGGGTGGGACAGCACTCCCGGCGCCCAGAGATTCTCATAGATCCTCGCTATGTAAGCTGTGCCGCACGACAAGAGCGAGAGAAAAAGAGAGGAAGGGCAAAAACCTCTACGGCCAGGAGAGCAATGAAAGATAAAGGAGTGTGAACAGGAGTGGGGAGAGCACTCCTGGTCACCTCCAGGTCCAGGTGGAGTGCCAACTCAGACACCGAAGGACAATCAATCAATGCAGAGGGAGGATTTAGGCTACGACATAAAATAAGGATAATTGCTCTCAAGCCTTGGAAAGTTAACAAACTTGAAAACAAACCAAGGGGAGAGAGAGAGCAAAGGATAAAAGGGAGAGAAGGGGACTCTCGAAACCACAAAATAACATATATATAGTCGGTAAAGAAGTGTGAACAGGAGTGGGGAGAGCACTCCCGGTCACCATTGGTAAGCAACCCAAAGAAGGATTGAACTAGGATAGGCTACGCAGGTAAACCCTCGCTATTCCAGCTTAACTTATTAGGAACATTAGCCTAAGTGAAAAGCCGAAACAGGAGAGGGTGGACGTGAGGCAATATATCCAAGTCAAAACCAAACAAAGGGAAGCACCAGACATAAAACACACATGTACAGAACGAGATCACCGACATGAAACTCATACGTACAGATCGAGATCGCCCCCCGCCTAAACAATTTTTCCCCGAAGGAAAAAGTGTTACAGCCAACCCCTAGGCTAACCTAACTGAGGCGATGTAAAGGAAGGAAGCCTAGGAGAGGTAAAGGCTACAAATAACTCAAAAAAAAAAAAAAAAAAAAAAAAAAAAAAATCATAATAAAACAAAAATTGTCTGTAAGGTACATGTAGGAGGATAGGCAGGCCCAACACGACATGGACGTGAAGGGACATGACCGACCTCAGTTAAATGAAAGTATCCTAAAATTCAAAAGCATCCAAGCACAAGGTCAAAAATTAAATGTAACAATGAAAATCATGTTCCCATACACTTAGAGAAGTGAGTCTAAAACAAGGCAAAATAAAGCCAAAATAAGAAGCGAATAGGCCGAGGGGAACCACGTAGCCTAAACAGCAAGACAGCACTTGATCAGGAAGGGAACACAAAATTCACAAAATAAACAAAATTATGAAAACAAAGTAAAAACCGTAACAGTACCAATGAAAATAAGATCCCCAAAGGCTAAGAGAAGTGAGTGACAAAAATAAAGCATAATGAGGCCATGATAATAAGCGAATGGGCTCGAGGGGAAGCTTCGTAGCCTAAACGCTCAACAACATTTCTCGTATTGAAGCCACGATAAAAGCGAATGGGCCGAGGGGTAGCTCGTAGCCTAAACGCTAAACATCACTCCCGTAAAGAAGCCATGATAAAGGCGAATGGGCCGAGTGGGTAGCTCGTAGCCTAAACGCTAAACATCACTACCATAATAAAATCACTCTCGTAATGAAGTCATGAAAAAAGCGAATGGGCCCGAGGGGGTAGCTCGTAGCCTAAACGCTAAACAGCACTTCTCGTAGTAAATGGGTACAGAACAAACAAAAATTAATCAAACCCACTAAAGATAGGGATCATTAATGGTAAAACATCCCAAATAAAAAGGGATACAAATAAAAAACACAAAACAAATATGCCGAGCCAAGACCAAGAGAGGTCAAGAGACGACGTGAGAGGAGATCGAGACGGGCGTTATAAATTCCTTTAATTATTAAACTAAAGGAAAATAAGAAGCCTCAATCGCCTAAAAAACAACAAAACACTGGTACTCAAGTAATTGAAGAAGAACCTTGCGAGGATGCCATAAAAAATCCAAAATAGAGCACAAAATAAGGATCACAACGAAATTACGTGTGAACGAAAAAACGTGCTAAAATGGAATGCGGCTAGTGTTGCCTTGTATACAGTCATGAGTAGTGCATGGGCTTGTATCGGCACCTCTCGTTGGGACTTTTGACATTGGGAATCTCTATAGGATAAGGTTCCGTGTTTTTGTAGTTCACCCTTTTCCATACACGACTCCATCTAGTGGAGCTCGCTCTGGGGGTAGTAACTCCAGCATTTCATTTAGCTTTCTCTGGTATCTAGCAACGGAATTACCTAGAAATAAGTGCTGAATGGACTATTTCACCGGGTGACACGGGACCCCGATCCAGAAAAGGTGGTAATACATATGGTGTGGAAAAGACAGTGATGTTGATATTGAATATTTACCTCTCCCCAAAAGAATCAATCAAGTCTGATCATCTGTTAACATGTAATGTTTACTATCTCCATTTTAACAGGGCCTTTTCTGAGCGTCAGTTGGGGGAAATTAAGACTGTGTTTCCTCTTGCTTACTTTTTTAAACAGGATTCTACTAAGAATATTGGAAAATCATGTAAGTGTTTGTTCCTTGTTGTAGATTGTGAAATGTTTTCATCTAATTAATTTTTCTGTTATCTTTTGTGTAACACAGTACGGATCTCTTTAGTTGATGCTATAAGTTAATTGCTATTGTAATGGAAATTTGTGGCAGAAACTGCTGTTGTATTTAATCATAGTTGTGCTTTCTTTTGTTTAAGAGCTACTTTCAAGTAAAATTTTTTGTTAAATGTTAAGTAACACCTCAGTTTTGCAGACTAATGTACTTATCAGATAATTATTATGGTTATTTTGTTGCTATGCTGCCGTTTTAGATGTGATATGTTTTTAGATAAATTTCTTGAATTAGTGTAAAGTACAGCTTAGCTTAGTTAGGAACTATGTAGAATTATTGTTAGTTGAGAGATATCCAGAAAATATTCAAGTGCAGGCTGTAATATAGGGTCTTTGTTACTTAACCAAATTTTTTTTTTACTCACCAGAAGCCAGACAGCTAAAGTGTCTGTTAAGATTAGGTGCTATAGTATATTTTTTTTTTTATTTCAGTGATGAAAAATGGCTCTAATTCAGGGTATCAGCTAACAGTTAATGCCAACATGGATTATAAACCTGCTTCACAGAATCTGATGAGCAAATTTAATGAAGATTGTGAAACTCGTACTACCAAGTTTCGAAAGATGGACTCTGTTGTATTGGTAGAAAGGAGGAACATTTTTCACAATTCTTTAATTAATATTGTAAGAGAACATCATGGAGAGTTCTTAAAGGTATGTATAAATGTTGAGTTGAGTGTTGCCTAGAATGTGGTCTTTATCTAGATCTATCATGTTTGGGTATTCTTCAGTGTAATGCTCTGGAATCTTTTTATTTTATATTTTTCCCAGTGATATTTGTTAGTGTAGAAGATGTTGCATCCCATTTTTCTATTGTTTGCTCCTCAAACCAAACTGAAGTTGCCGCTATCCCTATTGGGAATATTGATAAATATTTAAAATAGGAGGCTGAGCTCTAGAAGCAAAACTAAGACTTTTGATTAGCCTGTCACACTTTGTTCTCCATGATTTGGTTTTCACTGGTAACACTCCCTTAGTATACTTGGAGTTTCCTTTGATTCCAAGCTTTCATGTTCATAGCACTCAAGAAAGTATAGTACTGCCCAAAATCTAGGAATCATAAGTATTTCTCTTATTTTAATAGATAAGGTATTGAAGCCACTTGCTTCTAGATTGTTTGTTGAACCTTCTTTGGAATGCTTTTTGCCTGTGGATGTTAGCAGCTTCCAGGATTTCATGCAGTAGATGATTATTTTTTCCCCCAAAATTATAATTTTGATTTAGATTGTTACTGAAAGACATCATGCTTATCTATCCATCTTAAGCTCTATTTCAACTGGGAACTTCCTTTAGCACCTGTATCTCAAGAATTAGTAGACTGTGCTACTTAATCTGCATAGCATCAGTATCTATGTTTTGTTTAAATGCTGTGTGTTATTTTTATAAGTTATAGAAAATTTTATTCTCTAAGATGCTCTAGTTTCTGTGTGTTATCATCATTTACTTGACACTATTTTGACAAATGGGGTTTAACAATTACAGTGTGGTTTGCACATTGCAGTGTTCCTTTCCATTGTTCATTTGGGCCCTTAACTGCCTTATGTTTTGCTTACATTTAAAAAAAATCCTTCATGATCATCTTAAATGCACGTTACTGGTCATGGTAATAATGTTGATATTGGTACATTAGTGATTATGTTAAAAATGAAAATTGGTATAATGATAGTCCATATCTGCACATTTTGTTATCTGGAATCCTGGTTTGTAGGCGAGTGGTCTTTTAGGCGTGCTACGGTAGTGAAAATACAGTAATTAGGGTAATGCTGATAATTCTCTGTAAATAAGGCAGTTTGCCAGTGTCACCCATAACTACAAGAGTTTGCATAGCCCGGGAGTTATGTCAGTTTTTTGTTAAAAACTGCAACTGTTCTTGGTATTTTTAGAAATTTAAGAATTGTGTAAACAATTCTAGGTTTGTTCTAACTGATATATGTAAATATGCTACCAGCAGAGTCTGGATTTTAACTGTAGTGCCTTCTTCACAAGTGATTTTGACCAGTCTTAGAATTGATCACTATGCCCGATAGACATTTGATGAATAGTCCAGATGATCTGATCCTATATGTATAGAATGTAAAGTAACACTAACAGTTAAACATTTGTCATAGGATTGTCCAAAATATAATTGACAACATATGCTGTTTTGGAAACAAAACTTTTGTCAGATTGTCATCATTTTCAGTTAACCCTATAAAAACAATAGTAATCTTTAATACAACTTTGTCATATCAACTTGAATGAGATTGCCACTGAATTTTTCTGCAAATTTTATGAAGCTGGCATGATTGATGAAATATGGTTGATCCCTGCTTATGTAAGCATTAAAGGAAGTGAATATGCTGGTAAACCAGGCAAAGTTGCAACCAATATAACTAGATCAAAAATAAGTATTCCTGTAAGCAACTTTCTTTTTTGATATCCCCAAAACCTCTCAGTTTTAGTAAATGGCCAGCTTTTTTGAATAATGAATTTGTTAGATTGTGGTGCTCTCATTCCAAAATGTTATATTTTGTCATTGAACCCAGGGCTGTTTGATAAATAACCCACATAATCCAGTCCCAGTGCACAGCAACACTTACAGTTAGTAGACAGTAGATTTCTTTTGACTCTTGTATATATGTGATTATTAGAAGAATTTTGTTTTATCTTAAATCTGCAGAACCTTGGGTATTGTGAATTACAGTACTTTTAATGAGCCATAAAGTCTGGCCAAGTTAAATGATACAGAAAATTATTTTGATTCTCATTAGTTATAAACTTTTTTGTGATTGCAGTCATTGGAACCTCCAATTGTTGATTGTAATGCAAGCATCAAGCGCTGGCATCCTGCATTCCCTCTTGAAGATGTTCCAGATATTGAACCTTCACCTCTGCCTCAACCACCTGTAACAGAGAAGCTTGACACAGCCCAAGATATCCTGTGTGAGTGGAATGAATTCAGCAATGTTTAATTTCCAGTAAACTACAAGTAGGCTTGAGGGTCAGCTGAAATGAAAACTGTTCAGGACCCTTTGGCAATTTTGTTTTGCTGCCACATTATAATGGAAAGGAAGATTTTATATTTGTTGCATTAGTTATTAGAACAAAATACTATGGCATCTTAGTGATAAATAAACAGACACATTTGATTTGTAATGGGAAAATTTTTTTGTTTTAACGATAATGATAATGCCAGTATAGTGGTAAGTTGCTTGTATTATGGTAAATTACTAGCACTCATTAACAAAGTCAAATTGTATGTGTGAATTACAAACTCTCTTACTTTTCCTAATGCATAGATTCTTCCTTATGGCAGCCAAACCATGCTAAACAGCTGTTTGATGGAAAAAGTATAGGATAGTTTTAGGGGAGATGTTTCGTAGGGAATGAACATGCTTGTAAAGTAGTCGAAGTTCCATGTACTATATATAATATCAAACTCGGCCAGTTCTTTATTAATTGTATAGAGTACTTGAAACCATAAACATGCTTGTAAAGTAGTCGAAGTTCTGTGTGCTATATATAATATCAGACTCAGCCAGTTCTTTATTAACTGTATAGAATATTTGAAACCGAGTTATACTTTAACTTTCCTTTCTTTTTGATTACCATAAGTGTAGTTTTAACTTTCCTTTCTTTTTGATTACCATAAGTGTAGTTTTATGTTGACCTGAAATTCCCATGTCTATTCCACCTTTCCATCTTTTGAACATTTAATAGTGATTTCTGTTATTGCCATGCAACCAGAAACTATGCGATTTTGACATACTGTAGTTAGTTTTAAGCTTGTGAAAATATACCAGAAAAACCATAGAGCAACAATTGTGACTCGTAAGTAATGAAGGAAAGCAAGGGTATTGTGCTTTGTGGTGTTTATCATTAGGTATAAAAAGAAAGTGAACAGAATTTTTTTTGTTAAGTATGTTTGGGTAGTAGTTACAGGGTACTTGTTAATGTAACTTCTAACCTAGCGTGCAGCATCCTTGCCTTAAGCTCACCAATTTAATGTCACAATGATGGCGAGTGGAAGCATTGGTTTAGTTGTTAGATTCTTCATCCAGGTTTCAAGGTTACATTTAAATTTTCCCTTGATGCAAGTTATAATCTGAATGCTTTGATTGGAAATTTGTAATGCAGAAGTCAAATAAAGCTATTATGTGATATAACAAGGTGCCTTGTTAGGTACTGTTCAAGGTCCTTCCCTCTGATCCTGGGAAACTGATTAGTGGAGTGGTCTGTTACTTCACAGCAGAATAATCTCCAGTGAACAGAAGTATAAAAGGACATAAACTAAGTATATCAATAATAGTCATATACTCTCACTTGTGGCTAAAAAAAAAAATGATTACCAAATACCAGTGTTTCCCTATGAGGACTGTAGCACTATGTAAAAATTTCCTAGATCCAAAACAGCCAAACCATCTTCTTTGTCTTGGGAGTTGGAAGTCTTTATGGTAGTGCCACATACTATGATCTTTTTAAGTTTAATAGTACTTCACAGATAAAGGTATTGTGTTAAGCCTTCTTATGAAATTCACTGAATTGCTGTTTTGAAAATGACAAATAGCTTGGCACTACATAGGATCACACAATTTTCAGCATCACTTGGTTTTTATAAGATTCAGACTATATTCAGGCTTAAAGGTAAGATGAGTCAGTGATAATTAGATCATGTTTTTTTCCAGCAAGGGTCACACATTATTTAGTGACATCATAGCTTTAATGGAGTTAACTCGAATAGTCATATAACCAAGGCTGTTATCTGGAAGGTTACTGGTTTGAAAAACTTCCATGTCAAGGAAGGACAGGCAGCCATGAGACATTCGTATTAAGCATAAGTACTTATTAAAAACTGAGGCCCCATAGGTCTACACTTACAATTATTTTGCAGTTAAGTAGGTAGAAAGAAGAAGAATCACAGTTTTTTTTTTTTTTTTTTTTATCCAGGTGTTATTCTATAAATAACAAATAAGTATATGGTACCCTTTAATTTTATTCATTTCAGTCTCTAAACTAGGGTAATGAACCATACTGGCTGGGAATGCTTAAGTAAAAGGGAGTACAATACTGTATAGTATTGCTCTTTAATTTATTGGTAAAATGCAGATATCATTCCTTAACTGTTAGATTAATGGAATGATATCCTATCTCCTCTGTAAGTAATGGCTCTAAATGTGATTATAAGTACTATATACTGTATAACTAGACAAAGCAATGAGATAAAATTTCTTTGTGAAGATCAGTTAAAATTATTTTTTTTTTTCTACTTTGCAGCCAAAGCACATGACTTGTTTTCAGTCAATCCAAGGCTTGAGAAGGCTGTTGTTGATGCAGCAGCAAGGACCCCCCAGAAAGCTCCAGATGCAAAGCTACCTGATCAATCTACACAACCTGCAAATGTTGTTGCAGCTCTAAAAGGGGTATCAGCCTCACTGCTTGAAAAGGTTTGTAATTTTTTGGAGTATGCAACTTATATTTCTGAATATTTGATGGATTTTATTGACTCTCTTATTTTATTAGCTAGTAGCCTATCCCTAGTGTGATGCAGTGTAGTGGTATGAAAGGAATTTTGTAAGGTCTCTTGAGTCCCCATCTGCATTATTTACCAATTTCATTCTTCATACATTTGCTCTGGTGTTCTCCCCACTTTTAATAGTTTTACCTTGCTTTAATTTTCACCTCTTGTAAGGCAAATGCTTTGAGAATATAAATGTGACTAAATGGTTTGGTTAGTCAGGCCACATAATAACTGTCACTGCATTCCATATCTTTATTTTATATTTCTCTTATCTTGAGAATTCTTTAATAAAAGGCATCTAGAAACAGCCTTTAAGCCAATTATGATTTAATCTTTTTTTTCTTTTTTTAAACATGCTTGAACTGATGATAACTTTTAACAGATCCGAGCTAGAGAAGCTGCAAAAGCTGCAAGAGACATGACACGATCAAGCAGTGAAAATAAGGAATTGGAAATGCTGTCACGACTGCCAGAAATTTCAAGAATTATACGTAATATTTTTGTCACAGAAAAGAAGGCTGCGCTTCCATGGGAGACTGTTGCCATTAAGATAGCAGCAAGCTACCCATCAATGCTAGCAGGGAGTAAGTAATTCGTTTGGTTCTTCATTTAGGGAGCTTTTAATTGTTAAAATGTAACTAGTACTTTTACAATGTTCATTTTTTCTTTCCAATTACTGTACTTCTTGTTAACGGAAACTTTACTTTTTTTTTTTATACAAAACTTGATTCATTCCATATTTTCTCAGTCAGTAAATAGAGAATTTGTTATTTGATGTGGAACCAATTTAGTTGAATACTAAAGTAACTTCATTAGATATAACAAAAAGATATAAATGGCCAGCAAATGATAAATTGCTGTACTTAACTTTTCAAATGGGAAAGATGGGAAGAATAGGGAGAAATGGGAAAAGAGAGAAGGTAGAAAATAGCATTGTCAGTAAGTCATAATTGAAAGTGAATTATCTCAAGTTGTAGACTTCATGATGAAATAAGAATGAATAGCTTTATAAGAACATTGTACACAATTTCTTATATGAATTCATCCCCTCAAAGCTGAGAAGTCACAGCTAATGAGAAAGTACATTGAATACAGTAATTATGAAAACTAAATGAGAATATTATGGTAAAGATTCAGGTATATAGTCAAGATCAGCATAGACTTAAAGTTTAGAAAATTTCTTTAAAAGTTTGGAAAGTAAGTGGTTGTCAGTTACTTATAGAGAGAGAGAAAAAAATATTTGTCATTTGCCTGAAGAGATGCTGCAAAAGTTGTTTCTTCTGGATACTGATAAACTAATTTAGTAATATTAATCCAATTTAACATCTTTCTCATCTTCAGTTTTGCGTCTTTATCAGAAATTTGAATTTGTTAGGTTCTAGTTGTCTCGGCTCATAATAGATTATGGATATTCTGCTTAAGTGATGATTTTCAAAGTGCTTATTTATTTGTTCCTACATGTATACAAAACCCTTGGTCTTTCCAGAGGGAATTTACTTATAGCACAGCTGGAGTCGGTCATTTAACTAAAAGCGCTCCCTCCCCCTCCTCGCGTTCCTGTTTTGAAGGATGAGAAGCCCTGGGAAGCTTTCCTTGATGAAGTTTCTCATCCTCCCTCGCTCTTTTTGTTGATGTATGCTGTATCACAGTTTTTCTCTGTCTTTCCTACCTTTCAAGTGATGTTGGGTGGAAGAATACATAGAGACTGGAGGAAGGTGACTTGCCAATGAGCTGTGTTCAGCCAGTCTATTTCGATTTGGGTGTGTGTGCTTAGTTGCTTAGTTGGTGCGTGTCATAGCTTCAAGAGCTACTTCATCCTCTCTCTCTCTCTCTATCTCTCTCTCTTCTGAGAGTTTTCTCCCCTATTCACGTGAAGGTTTTGTAGTCGATGGATCGCTCTTCAGAGAATATTTCCTGCCACAACGATTGTGTGGATGGTTGGCTGACATCCATGGGACGTCTGTAACAAACCCCCCTACGTTCTTGAGGTTGTGATCAAGATCAACATCATCTCCATGGTATTGTGGGGCAGCACCTCCACTTCCTTTCAAGAAGAGTCCCCTGGCAAACGAGGTTGCCCTTCCGAGAGCAATTCTATCCCCACAGTTGGGCGAATGGCATTGACAGTGCTTCCGTGAACATCATTGGTGGGACTTCCATGAATGCCTGGCACACAGCACCCACCCATGGTCATTTGGAATAGTGGGCATCTCTTGCTTTCCCTCCTCCACTCATGTCCATGATTTTGCAGCAATCACGTCCGAGTGAAACCGTGTTCATCCAAGTGTCCTTTCATCTCCTCAATTGACGATGCAGGTGGACAGGTTTGCAGTAGCACACTCAGCACAGCAGTCAACCAGACACATTCCAAGTAAGATGGATTTATGAAAGGCAAATTCGGTCACTAGGGTTGGTGTTAGCGACAATTGGTCTTGACACCTCAACATTCCAAAGGTTTGTTCAATCTAGGAAGATGGTCGGGTTTGTCCTTCAATCTCAACATACCAAAGCTGTTACTGTTCAGCTCTTGTCTTTCTGGACTGTGGGTATAACAGCCAATGACCATACCACATTGAAAACATCGCTTCTTGTCCAATCAGCAAAGTTTAGCAACGATTAATTCTGGTCAGTACTTGGATAGGTGACCTCTTGGGAACTCCAGATGCTGTTGGCGTCTAGGAGACGTCTTTCACATCCATGGTTAGCGAAGTTGGGGCTAGTCAGTATTTTGATGCATAACCTACCAGGAACTCCAGATGCTGTTGGCACAAGTCTTGGGCTTACGACTTCCTGTCATTCTGCCTGATTTGCCAGGTGATCAGCAGGGTATGAGCATTTCATTTCTAAGGACCCTAAAGGGTTCCAAGTGCCCGAAGGTCTTTTACGTTACCACTTAAGGACTTCACCTCCAAACTAGGTGCCAACAACTTGTCATTAGTTGCAGCTTGGCCAAGAAGTACTGTGCAAGAGCTCCATTTCTTTAACTTTAAGTAATGACCAAACAGATGTACTCCACAGCTGACGTTGTGGACAACATGATGTTCCAGGCAAGATTTCATAAGGTCAGGGGCATTGGTCTGCCCCTAGCATTCAGGAAGAACTTGTCCAACAGGTACTAAGGCTGGGAAAGCAGCACCAACAAACCACATTCGCCTCCTCATTACCTTCAGGACTGTCACGGTTGCCTCTTCTCATAGGTGACCTATGATTCATCAAGTCCTGGCTTCTGTTAAGTCCTAGGACAAAACTCCAAGTGACATGCAGATTCTTTTTATTTATTAGGAATAGGACTAGAGTGGCCTGATGGACAGCAATCATAGAGGAGGGTGCAAAAGAAATCACTTAAAATTACCTTAAAGCTAGTTTACTATATACAAATCTACATCATGTACATTGAGACAGGTATTTGGGCAGTACAGAGACACTGAATAATCGTTGGACAGCATGACAACCCCAAATGTATAAAACAGCAGCAGTATTGTAAAATATACGAGTAAACAAATAAACAGTTCATCAGTAGAGCCATACACTTGCTCATCACCAGTAATAATAATGATACAGCCATCTTCAAGAGCCACACACTTGTTCATCACCAATATAATAATAATAATGATACAACCATCATCAGGAGCCATATACTTGCTCATCACTAATAATAATAATGATACGGCCATCAAGAGCCGTACACTTGCTGACCACCAATAATGATAATGAAGTCATCATAATAAACATAATATACATGTAATAATAAGTAATGGGCAGCATAACAACAATAACGTAGACTGTTAACACAACAGAAGTATCAAAGACCAATCCTATTGAATTGTCAAAGTAGACTTTTGCTACCACCACAAGATAAAGCTTATGTAACATAATTGGGTGAATTATTAATGATAGCAGCTCGCTGTTGACAGCAACACCACCTCAAACATGAGATAATTCGCCAATTAGTGAAAACACGTCATTAACCCTCTTCATACCCTCTTGATACTCTGAAGAAGCAACAAACACAGAAGAACCCATCGTCCCGCCAAAGTAATCAGGTCGTTCACCCGTCACTTATCAGTTGACTTCCAACTGCTCCCCACACAAAATAGACTTAGTCTGAGATCTTCATCCTCTTGCCAGTCATCAAGAAATCACTTGCAGCCTAACACCGACACTTATCAGTTGGCTTCCAACTGCTCCCCACACAAAATAGACGAGATCTTCATCCTCTTACCAGTGATCAAGAAATCACTTGCAGATCAACAAAGTGATTTCTCTTTGCTCCATCACACATGCTAAGCTGTGGAGATATATCTTCATCCTCTCGTCAATCATCAAGTCCAACACCTTTCCATCAGCAAGGTGAATTCCTGCTGCTGATGCGTTCTCAACTGAATGTCGCCAAGAACTGGTTGATCAGCCATCCAAAACCTAACTTAGGGGACATCAAAAGAGATGTCACCTCACCACACAAAAAGTGAGGGGGGCAGTCAAACATTGAACAAAATGAAACAAGGTTGTTTCAAATGAACCATTTTAAACAATTGCCAAACCTAACAAGGACATTCCCCATAGAGCCTCACTCTTTTTCCTTGGGTTCTGTGGTGACTGCTCAACAGTCATGTAGCTCACCCAGCTCTTGAGGACAGGTGGCATCTCGCGTAAGGTGTACGGCTGCAAGAGTGTGTGTGGCCTCTTATCTTCTCTTTTATACCCTTCTAAGGGACAATTAGCAAGCTGTCACATGCTGGACAGGAATGCATGCAGGTTTTCTAGATGACTGAGTATCCTGTCTGTAATCTAGCTCGTTTTGGATCAGTGCAACTCCTACCCTCTCTCTAGCAAGGGAAGAGAAGGACTGGCAGTGAACAGACCTGTTGGTTATCTTCAGCTTTATTGACCCCAACAATATGGGGCTTGGATCAAATCAGTGACTTTACATTCCATTTATTCGAAAGGCCCAGAAGTCTGGCAGTTGAACATCACACATGTTGAACAGATCAGGGGCATGGGTCTCGTTCTTTTGCTCTTACATGACCAGGAAAGAGCCCCAAGGTAAGGCAAACTATCAGTCAGTTCAGAGTTTTGCTCTGAATCCTCCCACCAAGAAGTGTCCCCAATGTAAAGGCCAAGGGTTTGTATACATGTAGGAACAAATGACAAATTTTTAAGTAATTTGTATTTGTTCATACATGGAATAAACCTGGGTCTTAACATTAGGATAAATCTTCTGGTATCAGCTGGAAACAGATTAAAATAAAAACAAGAATTGTTTATGGAAGGAATTGGTGGCATCTGGCATGGAGATAGGGTGGGATGTGGCCAGTTACCCAATCTCAGCCCCGTGACTTATCAGTTTTCTTCTTACTGCCATTGAGAGGGGTCATTTCTTTCTCTCTTTCCTCTCCATAGCTGGTTGTTCTTGCCTTTGCCCATGTTTTTTGTTTGTTATTGTGGTCAAATGTATGTTTAGTGTCCAGAGAAAATGTCCTGGTGTAGGCTCCTATCCTTGCTCACGTTATATGGCTTCCTTTGAGACTGACCCCCCTTCAACTTGTAGTAGGTGTAGACCGATTGAGTGTAATGTGACTAACCCTTGCCCTGAGTGTCATTCTTTGCCTGCTGCACAGTGGAAGAGATTTGCCAAGAAGAAGTAGCACAGGAGGAGGTCAGAGGCGTTGTCTTGGGAGGGATTTTCTCCTCCTTTGATGGATGTTCCTCAGGTTCCTCGTTCTGTTTCTCCCCTCGCTTCTCCTTCCTTGTCTGGTGTGTCTCCTTCCTTTTCTTCCATTGATTCGTCTTTGGAAGTTTTGGGAGAAGGTTCTCTGAATTTGCCTCATGCTGCCCTGTCTCTCATGGAGGAGAATGTTTCCCCTCCCAGGAGGATGGGGGCAGCGCCATCTTTTTCCTCTGCTCTTAGCAGTTCTGAGAGAAAAACCCCCTTGGCACAGTCTTCTCTGTCAGCCTCTACATATGTAGAGCGATATCATTAATCGGTAACATCCCTATCTCTTCATGGTTGAAGACTGTCCAGTATCTCCAGCTAGTGAAAGGTTTTTCTCGCAGAGCAGTGACACAGATGTCTGGTTACCTCAGAAGGTCTTCTTGAACCATGTGTCGGGGAAATGGGCCATTTACTGTGATTGGTGTCGTCAGCAGGGTTTCTCTCCACTCAGAACCTCTGTTTAGTGGATAGCTGATTTTCTGGTGTTCCTCAGAACAGAAAAACACCTTTCTGTTCCTACTATTAAGGGCTACCTTAGGGGTGGTTCTTCGTTTGAAAGACGTGGACCTAATTTCATCTTGGGAAATCTCTATGCTGCTCAAAAGTTTTGAACAGTCTTGTTCTCCTAGAGAACTAAAACCCCCTACCTGGGATCTGACTGGTGCTAACTAGTCTCACTCGAGCCCCATATGAACCACTGCATCGCTCATCGGACAGGAACTTGACCCTCAAGATAGTTTTCCTTCTAGCCTTGGCTTCTTTGAAGAGGGTGGGTGAACTCCATGGCCTAGCTTTTGATGTTAAACATACCAGGGGTTAGAAGTCAGTAGTGTTCAAATTTGTCCCGGAATTCGTGGCTAAGACTCAAAACCCCTTGGTCCGTGATGACAGGTTTACCTCATTTTCTATCCCTTCCCTTAGGGATTTTGTTAACAACGATCCAGTTTAATTGCTCCTTTGTCCTGTCAGAGCACTGCACTGCTATCTGTAAAGAATTAGACCTCTCAGGCTGGGATGCCAAAGACTCTGTTAGCACAGGCTGGATCAAGAAAGAAGTATCTTAAGAACACTACAGGAAACCACCGTATTTACGGGGGATGCGTACCACATACCCCCATGAATAGCTAAAATCCACGAATACTTAAAACCCTTCTAAAAACACTTAGAACTGACTATTTTGATAGTTCAAACTCAGAAAAAACTCTAAAAATGCTTATACAGGTACATTATCCTACTTACTATGGGTTAGGGTCCAAAAAACTCATCGTTTATTAGAAAAAACGTATCTTGAATATAGCCTAGCATACACTATGGTATTCAGTACCATGTATACATATGGTACCCTAGCCTACAATATAAGGTATATTCTATACATATACGGTTTAGTAATTATTAATATTAGCTAATTCTGGAGGTTCCTGCAGATTGACTTATAATAATTCAGTACAGAGAGAAATAGAATAACAAACAAGAATTAGATTGGCCTACACTATGGTATATCGTATTATACAAACATCAACATAACGAATATGCATCTTTTCCATGGAGCTTTTAAAATGTTGTGCTTTGCTTCACTGTATCCAGTAATATTGTATATACTCATATTGCTTTTGTATTATAAAGTGCAATCATAGCGATCAATGTTTTGGTTTGGAAATCGGTTGTGCGGTAAGTTTATTTCGCCGTATTTAACTCGAGCACTTTTCTTGCTTCTAGTTGGCGTAAATGAATCTCTAGATACTTTATTTATATGGAGCAAGGTTATTTTTTGCTATATGAAGTGTTTTTAAGGTGAAATATAACTTAAATATGTCTCGTTGTGAAATTTAGGTATTCTTTCGTTAATAGATGATGTTGGCCGTTTTGGGGGCATGTGTGTTTTGTGTAAAAAAAAAAAAAAAAAAAAAAAATCAAGATTCCATTCGCTGTTTTCACTTGATTTCATCATAATACGAGCTTTGCGTATTTATCTTTTATTGGCGTGAAAACAGCAATAATATGTGTTCTTTCATGCCCAGTAGTTTTGATTGAAATACTTTCTCTCCAATTTTGTTTACGGTCGAGTTTCATCCATGTTGCCAGTGCATGATAATTTATAGTCATTAGCAGCTTGAACATTTTCTTCTCAACTTCAGCTAAAAGTTGCAGCTTAAATTTAGCAGTATATTTCCTTGCCAATCTTTTCTCCAAAGCAAATAAGCATATAATGTAAAAATATCAGTCCTATTCTACTTAACGTCATTTATAAAATAACCACAGTAATTGATTACTACCATACATTGGTTGAAATACAAGCAAAGCAGCTTTTGTTATCCAATTCAGTTATAAGCAAAGCAACAGTTCCTCGTTCCATTGTTTATGGCTATACGCACTTACGCAAGAGTATAACATTACTAACAATACTTTTATCATTTTCTTTTACTTTTTAACTAGAAGATGGGATAAAGAGATGAAGGAAAAGAAGTTGGTCTACTGTAATTTGGTCTCTCTCTCGCTGCCTGATGGTACGCTGCTGCCTGTGCCCGTGCAAAATTTAAAAATATTTTATACTTGTTGTATCGGTATTAATTCTTACCCCATCGCAAAATCGAATTATCGTAAGGTGAATTATCATAACTCGAGAACCACCTGGGTACCTAAGTATTTTAATAGTTTTATCACAAAAAGTGCATTTAGTCATGAAAATTATATGAAAACAGTAATTAGTGAATATTTCTCAGTGAAAAACACTGCAAATGGCCAATTTTCCATGAATAATGTGTTTATACGTTCCATAGAGAAATCTGTGAATCGGTGAGTCTGCGAATTGTGAGAATTCGAACATGGGGAGTTTACTGTATTTCGTTTTGGCTTCGTGAAGTAATTAGGCATGCCTACTCCTCATCTCCACTGTCTACTGCCAATACTGTGCATGCAAGAGCACATGACATTAGAGGACTAAGTTGCTCCTTGGCATTCAAGAACTTATTTGTTCATAGTATCCTGAATGTGTGGTTCTTGGCTCCGCCAAACCACTTTCACTTCCTTCTAGCCGAGGGACATTGCCCACAGGTCGTTGGACACTTTTTCCTTGGGTCTAGTGGTGGCTGTTCAACAAGTGTAGCTCATCCTGTGCCCCTAGCAGGACAGATTTGTATCTTGCCTAATATGATTGTATGAAAGTGAGGATGATTGAGATGACTGGTCTCTTTTTCCTCCCCCCCCCCTTCTTTCTTCTTGACCTACGGGTGGTAAGATGGTTCCATCATACACTGGAACGGGCCAGATACAGGTGAGCATAGTAGCCTTACTGTTGTTTCATTCTACATGAATATACCTAACAGTAATACACCCTTCCTCTCTCTAGCCAGGAGAGAGAGGAATGATAACAAGCACATATAGGTGGCTACCTGAATTTGTTATCTGAGCAGATATAGCTCTTTATAGGTCTCCTTCCTTAGAATTCTTTGATTTAGGACTCCAGTTGGTTCAGGATTCTCTTACCTCCCACCAAGAGTGAGTCTGTCCTAATGTTAAGACCCAGGTTTGTTCTGTGCATGAAAAAATGACAAATTTAAATCAATTGGGTTGGAAGAAAACATATGTTACGGGGTTGAGATTGGGTCACTGCTGCATCCTGCCTCATCTCGATGGCAGATGCCACCTATTCCTTTCATAAATAATTCTTGTTTTTATTTTTGCTGGTTTCCAGCTGGCACCAGAAGATTTATCCTAATGTTAAGACTGCAGGTTTGTTAGCTATGAAAAATACAAATTTAAATTTGTCATTTTTCCTAATACAAATCTGAGGTCTTTACATAAATGGCCCACCCCTCATTCTGCTTTCTTGGCCAAAAGTAAAGTGAATGCATACCATCTGGATAGCGGGGATTCTTCCCCTACCATCGGTGGCCAACTACCAATATCCACCTTGTTTTTAGTTAAACAGCCAGCTCCAGCTTGTGCTGAAATTAAATCTGGTATGTAAAGACCTCAGGTTTGTATGTTAGGAAAAATACAAATTACTTAAAAATTTGTCGAAATATTTATTTTTTGTAAACATCCACTTGTATTTTGTACACAAACTGAACTGGAGCATAACTCAAGATCTAACATATGTAATGTTCACTGAATTTGTTTATTATTTTTGGTTTCTCTTTCTTTTATTCAGATGAAGTTGATTCTCATCTTAATCTTCTGATAAAGGAAGTTCCAGGGTGGTGCACAGTTCATAAGGTTCGGAGTGGTGTATTCCTCAAGATTGATAAGAATGAACCACAGAGTAACATAACAGATAAACTCCAGGCTGCCATTAAGCAGAGACAGTAAAACTGTTTCTTATCAAGCCTGAGTGTGGGTATGCATTGTGTGTGAAAAAAAAAAAAAGTGTTAATGTATTAAACCAGGGGTTTAACCAGTGCTCTGGCTTGACTGTCAAATAGCAACAAAATGGCTTGACTGTCAAATAGCAACAAAACTATAAAGTGTATTGTATATACTAGTTTGTATACTGTTTTGTAAGAAGTTTTAGTGTAATGTACTTTATATTGGTATATATAGTTTCACAATGTAAGTAGTGCCTAGGTGCTATTTTGTTTTGTTATTTGTTTTAAGGACTCATTTGGGCAAAAATCACAACTACCAAAGAATATTTCCTTTTATTACTTTATACTGTGTATTCTTTATGGAACAAATTCTAGCATACATATTCTTTTCATTGAAAATTTTAATTTTTTTAATGAAGCTGACCTTTTACTGCCAATATAATCAGTTTGTGGATATTTTTTCAATGTTTCTGTTAGTGATGCACGCGGCTTTTTACTATTGCTAGGATGCACTTTTGTAATCTCTATGTAGGTTATGATTATGCAAATGGATACCTTTTAACATATATGTAGCATGACAAATAAAAGTTTGAAATACTGATTTAAAGACTTGCATTATAATAGGCAGGCCCTATAAGTAAAATTTAAACTTGCATGTGGTGTAGCCATAGTGATAAGTGTAATTGATGGAAAGACAGCCCACTACCTGCATCTTTTCTTGAGGCATAATTTTCATTTTGCCATTTTGTATGTTATGGTAAGCTAATTCGTAAATTTTGCATTAAAGTTTTACAAAATGAACAAAGTATGTTATTTTTGCAAAGCAATTTTTATAGATTTTCAATTTTCCATGTAATTGAATGTAAAACAGAGTACCTATTCTTGGTATATTTTACCTAAGAATTTCTTGTAATGAAACCAATTGTAAACTTTCACCATTGACTTTTCTTTACCTTTATTTTCTATAGAAAGAGCTTTGGGTCACTGTTGGCAACTTTACAATAAAGCAAATTTTTATAATAGCCCATCAATAATAAATAGTCTTAACTGAGCAGAACACATTCAGGCACTCGAGATTGAAGCATAGCAAAGGATCCAATTGGACACGCCTAGCCAACTACTCATTATTCTGTTCCATATCCCCTCAGAAAAGAGGGGGAAGGGAGGAGGACACTGAATGATAGCCAGTGATTAACAAACACTAAATTTTGCTTTATTTTAAAATAATTCTTGTACAAAACCTATAATTATAAATATCCTGAATCACAATTTAGGAGAAAGGACAAAGCAAATGAGCCCAAGATAGTCATAGCTGCAAGAAGTTCAGTACCAGAAAAATGTGATGGAGTTGCCCAGATTTTCTGAATAACGGGTACAATGGAAGATGAGCCCGGGAGCGTACATTTCTAAGCCCAAGAGGCGTAACTTATGGTACTCCAGAGCTGCAGGAACTAGCAATGATGTTATAAACCCTTGCTCTGGGACTATGATAACTGCTGTGTGAGAAAGTGTAGTGATTCAGGATGAAGATGAAACATTCAATGATGATGCTTCAGTGGTCAACTCAAAGTGTGATAAGATCTTGGACAATCTTGTGGTCATATTTGAGCTATGAGGTCAGGTGATAGCTTGTTACTACCCAAAACTTCACCAGAAACTGTCCCGGCAGTCTAAACAAAGGTAATGCTTGGACACAAACTATCCTATGGCTGAAACATGGCAAATATGACCCAAGCCATTTGGTCTGGCTGTAGAGAATAGTACTGTATGGTGAAAGTCTTGCACTGACGAAGTTACATACCAAGGCGCCTTACCAACATCAGATCTTTGTCCCTCCACAATTCCTCTGGTAAGTACCTAAATATAATCAACATTCTTTATTGATTATATTTAGGTACTTAACAGAGGAATCATAGAGGGACAAAGATCTGATGTTGGTAAGGTGCCTTGGTATGTAACTTCATTAGTGCCAGACTTTCACCATACTGTACTATTCTCCACAGCCAGACCAAATGGCTTGGGTCATAGTTGCCATGTTTCAGCCATAGGATGGTTTGTGTCTAAGCATTACCTTTGTTCAGACTGCCAGGACAGTTTCTGGTGAAGTTTTGGGTAGTAACAAGCTATCACCTGACCTCATAGCTCAAATATCTGATCTGTTTTGGAAACAGATCAGAGAAATTTTGTCAATCTAAATGTTAAAATGCTGTAATTAATAAAATCAAATTTAATCATTAATAAGGACAAATTCTTTGGGCCAGCCCTCTGAGAGCTAAATAAACTACTAAATAATGAGGATGGTGAAGCTGTTATCAGCCTTTACCACAATGCAGCAATCTAATGAATGGTCACATTTGGAGCCCCATGGAGGCCGCCTGAAGTAATCATATGAAGATATATAACCAGCTCTCCTTGCAAAGACTTCTTCACTGGACAAGGATTAAGAGGGATCTTGCTTATGATCTCCAGGTGATGCACCCTGTCCAGTGACAGGTGATCCAACTCCACACCAGTGTTCAAGTACATGTCTAGCATGGATGGCAACAGGTCAGACTGAAGGGCTGACAAGTTCAAAAGCAGCTGCAGATGCTTCTTCAATAACTGAGGAGTCATTCAAATACCAAGGCCGAACGAACGTAAGGTACTCTCTGAAAAGCGAGTGATTGGGAATGTGAAGGGGTAATTGAAGCAGAGAAGTCCCCTATGTGGACATTGTACAGACCCTAGTATCCATATGGAAGGGGTCTAGGAAGAGATTTGTTGAGCTGGCCAAGGTCAATGATTGTCATCTACCTCTCCACGACTAGAACTAGGCAGAACAGACTGCAAAACCTCAGTGGCTGACAGAATTTCAGTGGCACTATTTTGCCGCATGGAGACCACTTTGTTGTTGAAGACCTATCTCTTTATAGGGTCATAGAGATAAGAGATGTAGGCAATTGGACGAAGCAGCAGTGAGGATCCATGTGGAGGAGCTGCAAGTGATAAGTGAAGAGTACAACCAACACCCAGGGTTCCCTACTAATGACTTCCAACGCCTCCAGCTCCTTTGAACGCCATACTACATGTTAATATATTTGAATTTTCGCGCCTTCCAAGTCTCTTGTGTGGGTATAGCAGAGTCCACCGCCCTTTGCAGCTAATAGTGGAGCAGGATAATGGGAAAAAAGTGCAAATGGTGATACAAGCAACAGATTTGGCATGAGAACTCTTATTATCCCCATAAATCAAAATCCACCTCAATATTTGGCTATTTCCAAGATGGCTGACACTCTTCCAAAATGGCGGCAAATTTGCTGTATATTTCAAATATTTTCATTTCATAGGCCTATAAAAGTTGCATACTGTCCATATAATGATTGAGAATTTGTATTTTGGCATTCTTACTGTCATGAAGAGATAAAGTGAACCCATCTTTTAAATATGGCCACCATAAGAACACCATATTTCCAAAATGGCCACCAGAGATAAAAAAGTATGTACCTCCTGAGAGAAACCAATATGTTTTGTGTATCAATTAGTTTTAGAAAGTGCAGCTGCAGAGAGTTGTGCAGCTAAGTCCAGATTTGTAGCACTTGCACCTGCCATGGCATTCCTTTTTGCAGCCACACTTATTCAGTTCTTGGCAAGATTTTGCTACTATTGGCAAATCTGTCCAACACGTAAACCAGGTGCCATCAATCTATTGCCATCCTCAGTGTCTTGGAGTGGGCAAAACTGGATGACATACTAAAGACTGGCACCAAATGTGCCCTGCTTGAAAGGCAGCTCTCTTGCAATGCTCTCTAAGAGCAGCCCTTGTAGGGGGAATGCAATCATAAGCTATTTGCTTTCTTGCAAAGAGATCAAGTCTAGCCTCATTTACATTTTTGTATGAACTGCTTCTGTCGTACAGTAGCACCACAAACTCTTCAATAATTTGCAGGTCTTCATCTTCTACAGCTGCTGGTGTTGAACTTAGTTTGGTGAAGGTGGGTGTGGCACGCTGAAACACAGTCCATGTTTGCCATGCAGACTTCTTCCCCTTTCCATGAAAGGCAGACACCATGTCACACCTGCTAAATGCATGGAAAAAGGGAAGGGCTGAGGCTTTTGGTCCCATGGCTGCTGCAATTTCATGGACAGATATCCACCTCATGTCTTTTCCTCTACCAAATTTAATCCATAGTTTGTCCAAACCAGCTTTTTCTATGCTATATACTGCTATGATGACAACGTCAGTGTCTGGACTACATATGACTGCACTTGAGATATCTTCATGCTTTGCAGCATACGCAGCATGTAAAAGGACTCTAGTATCTGCCTCTTCATGAGTGCAGCCTTGTAGGTCAGCAGTGTCTTGTTCAGCTTTGCTACAAAGTGCGTCATCCCCTTTAGTGACAATTATGCATGATGTATCATCTGCTTGAGATGAAATGATTGTGTCTGCCAAATCTGCAAATAGTTCAGTTTTGTTGTGGTCATTCCTGAGGAAGCTGGCCCAATTGCCAGGAGTTTTCGCTGTGCTAATTACTCTCCGGCGAACTCCTGTGCCTCTTTTTTGTCTTGTTTGTGCTTTCATACTGTCTGTCCTATACACATCAAATACAATGTGTGTTTGCTTGTAGTACTTCTGTATGTGCTTCTGAATCTTGGATAGGACTACTTCTTTAGCATAAGACTCAAATGTACACCCCTTGGTTGGTCTCAGAGCATTTATAAGAGCTGCATCATCCATTATGATAACATCAGCAGTAGGCTCTCTGTCAGGGATGTCTGATGCATGCTGTTCTAGTAGAGGCAGCAGCTGTGACTTGGTGCCCTGATGCATCTGTCCATTCTGTGCCAGTGATGGTGGGCAATTTTGATTTTCATGTTGAAAGAATTCATTTAAATCACACTGTCTGTTCTGGCATGATATGAAGAGGTGTGAGAATAGATTACAATCATCCTTTATGGTTTGCAGTGACTTTTTGCCCTTGGATTCTGTAGTAAACATCTTGCGACTGAACAATAGAATTTTGTTCTTGTGTACTGGTTCATAGAATTTGCTGGGTGTCTTGAGCCTCTCAATAAAGTTTGTGAATTGTGTCTGTTCAAGGCCCTTCACAGATCTCAAGGATTCACTACTTTTGCTGTCCATAATTTCATGACTGTCTAGCACAATCAGATCCACTGAATCTTCCTCAAAAGGGTTGCCCATTTCTTTGATTACTTTTGCCAGATTTTCAACCATTTCAAGAAACCTTTTCTGCACAGCTTCAGTTTCATCATGATGCTTACCCTCAGATTTTGGATCAGCATCACTTCTAGTCTCAAACTCAATGATCAGGCAGCTTACTTCAGGACCAGCCACTGTCCACCTTCTGAGAGCATCTTCATCTTCAAAACGGCCAACAGCTCCCCCATCTCCTTTCACATGAGCATTATTCTGCTTGTGTGCTTGGTCTATAGCCATTGAGGAAAAAGGCCGAGTGGTTTTGTGGACAGTGAAATTTCCCTTGGTGAATTCATCAAATGTGTCATTTTGGAGAGCCTCCATGTCCCTCAAATGAATTGAAAGCCACCTGGCATAATATACATGGTCCAGAGCAAACAAGAAAGGAATGAGTTCCCGCAGCACATTTTTGTACAAATGGAAATTAGACTCTCGGTATGACCTGATGAAAACAAACACTAGAAGTTCTAGCTGAAGCACAAGATTCCAAAAGTAGAATTGGGGAGACATTGATTCTCGTTTTCTGATCCAGCTTTCACGGCTTAGCTCAATTTCTTCTTCTGCTTCCTGGATATATGCCATATAGGCAGCTTTGCGCAGCTGATATAAACTGCAAGCTGTCACCTGGTGGGCTAGACATGTCTTCTTCAAATGTGAAGCAGAAATAAACGAATCTGCTGTTCCAGAAGTAGCTATTTCTGCTTCTGCAAGAGCACCAGTCCAACCAGTCTTTCAAGAGATCACCCAGAATTTTGAATGCTGCCATTTCTATATGCAGCCCTCCAAACAAAATAACCATATCACCATACTGCAATGGCCAATCCCATTGGATTTGCTTAGCAATTGCAAATAGTGGCTGATCAACTGCTAGAACTGGGATTTGGCCAGGTTTGAGAAACTGTGTGGTTGCTCTTGCAATATCCATGGCATGTTTTATCACTGCAACTGAATGAGCTGCCTCTTGAAAAAGAGGCAACACTGATGACAAGCTTATTTCAAATGGGGCCTGTAGCTTCTGAGAAGCGTGATGTGCTGCCCAAGATATGGACACAGCATTTTCACTCCTGTCCAACAGACTGACTTTCTCAAGCCATTCATACTCAAGAGAAAGATGCTTTGAAAGCACAACCTGTTGGTGTCCTGCATTTCCACTGGATGAAGGGAGGGGATTCTCATATTTAAATGAGCAGGAGGTACATTTGTGTAATATTCAGGAAGAGAAGGTACTTTTTTTTTTTACTTTGTTCCACTTTGGATGATTTGGGCCAAGTTTCTGTCCTCCCCCCTTTTCATCAGTGCTTGGATGCTAAAACAAAGGTAAGCCTGTCCCAAGGAAGGATGTTTGTGCAGTTGTGGCACTTGGATTATGGTCCAGATTGTCAACAGCACAAGTTGTAAAGAGTCCTTTTCTTAGTGTAGTGGGACAAACTTCTTCTTCCTCCACAGCCCTTGTTACAATTGCTTCTCCTAACCCTTTAGTCAATCCCAGAACCCTATCAAAGCTGATGCTGATTCCATGGTGATGGAATGTATCAATTAATTGATACTTCCTGGTTTCTGCAAAGACCAGGAGACCAATATATATTGGAAACAGGTTCTCTTGACTTGGAATGTCTGGAGAATGTTGAAGATGCTGGATTCTTTCGACAGTTGAAGTGCAAAAGTTGTGCTAAAGCTAGATTAGTAGATGATGTTCCATATTTAAGTTGGGATTTTATATCGCCACTATTTCGTAGCACACTTACAAATTCCAACAAACTTGGTGGCACAGATCCTCTTCTAGTGTCTGCTGTTACAGTTCCATCAAATTCTATCTCATGTTCAAGCATCTGTTTCCTCAATATCTTAGCTGCTTTGGTCACGATTAGTGCATCATTGTAGTCACATGCCGTGGCTAGGGCTTCTCCCATTTTCCTTTTGTAGGCAAACCAAATTTCTCTTCCCTTTTTAATGTCCTCCAGTTCTGGGATGCAGGCAAGTATCTGTTCTTTCAACTGTGTTCGGTGCACAAAGGAAGCATCAACACTTAGCTGTTCCAGTCTTTGTGTATAAATCATAAAGTTCTACCATTGTAAAATAGCAGCACCCATCTGTAGTCAACTGCTTATCTCTTATGTACATCTCAAGCTCAGCAAAAGCATGGGCACATGCCTCTTGTCTGTACTGCACATAATCATCTCCAATTTTCTGGGAATTTAGCCAGGCCCTTTCCCTGTTGTACACACCTGTCAGACAAGATGGGTGATACATATGGTCCTGAGAAACAATATCTCCAGCACTAAGCTTGGCCAGAAGTTTCTCATCTAGTAGGTTGGTGGCACATCGTTGCAGCTTTTCATGTAAAGGCAATGTCATGGCCAATCGTAAATCTTTGATTGGTGCTGGCTGGTCACAAATAAAGCATATTTCTTCTTTCTCAGTCTTAGATTCTTCTGCATCTTCTTCATCTGCCTTCTGGCTACTATGTGTGAATTTTGCTGATGGGGCATCATCACCATCTTTTGTCTTACACAATGACTTCCTTTTCCTTTCTAGTTTTGTTGTTTTGAACTTCAGCATACATGATTCATATGTTGTTTTGTTATTTTCAAAGGTCTGCAGAATTCCATCACCTTCATCAAGCCTTTTGGGATGAAATGGTATAGGCATTGCATTTAGCTTATAGAATTCAGGAATGTTTGTAGCAAGGGTAACATAGCCAGCACCAGATGCATCAACTAGTCTTTCACATGTGTCCTCTTGGGACAAGCAACAAAGCTTCCAGTTAGTCGTACTATCTCCCTTCAGGAAAGACGTTGACTTCCAAGATTGTCCTGCCATTGCTTTTGTTCTATAGGTTGAGGGTTTATCCTTTTACCACCTATATAACATATATGCACTTTCAGATATGGGATACAACTAGGCTCAAATATGTCATAATCCTACCCCTAGCCCAATCATTCATCCAATGCTTTTTAATTCCCGTGTGATCTGTACACCATCTAGAAGACTAAAGTCCCATCTTCCTTGGCTCGGCTCTCCCGCGCTGGCACATCCTGTCAATTCAGGTGCAGCTGTTTAACTTTGTAGTGGGGCTAGCTAAACAGCATTTGGGAAACTAATAACAAATCTCTGCCATAAGCTAGCACTGAACCCCATGCTGAGTTTCACAGCTATAGTGTCAACCAGTGTGCCCTGGTAGTACACTGACACTACACTATTACACTTTATATTAAGCTTATTACCCATTTTTTTTTCTAAATGAGGATGAGAATTAATTAACTGGGGATTAATTGATTTCTAATCTACAAAAAATGAACTGATCAGGCTGAAGTTACCCCAAATCATGTATTACCCGACCTTTAGCCTCATATATGAGCTTAAGTACCAATTTTTGGCATTTTGGATATTTCTATGCAGAGAAAAGATGTATCTACAAATATAAAGGCTTGTTTTTAATATTTTAATATAAACTGGGAGTGACTTAGGTATTTGAATGTGATTAATCAATTAAATACCAATATTTAAATATCCACAGGACACCATTTTGAAAACCTGTTGGCCATCTTGGAAAAGGGCAAATTTTGTGTGGCCGGAGGTTGATAATGAGACCAAGGGACAAGAAGAATAGTTGAGCCAAGCTTCATGCTTGTATCACCATTTGCACTTTTCCCCTATTTTTTTGTAGTTACCTGCTCCACTATAAGCCCTGCGTACTGCTTACATAACGACCACTATTTGAAGCCGATTAGTTGGCGATGGTTTCCGAAAATTGGTTGACCTGTGGTTCTTTTCATCTTCATTAATTTAGCAATGGTTGTTTTACAGTCACATTAAGTTCTGTTGATTATCAAAAGGAAACGTTATATCCCCCTGAAATAAAATCATAATACTGTACACATCTCCCTAGAAATGAAAAAAAAAAAAAAAAAAAAAAAAAAAAAAAAACATGAATGAAGTCAGCAGTTTTACGCGATGCTACAATGCAGTTTATCGTAACTGAGGTTCACCTGACCACGGAGATGACAAAGGGAATATCTGCGTTTGAATTGGTGCACTTGAATTACAAGGCAATGGTGATTACTGTCTGATATTATCAAGCATGTTCACCATTCTAAGTTTAAACACAAAGACTGTCTTGGAGGAGCTGTGCAGACTGGTATTTCATACTAATTTTAAGAAATTTGACTACATTTTCATAATTATAAAATATATTTCATTGCAATCGTTCACACATTCGGTGGGATAACAAGCGGTGACTGCACTCTACAAAACCAGCACAGGACAACAACTTAGGTTCAACGTTCACATATTTATTTCTATTCTTAAAACATTCGTTACGAATAAAATTTCATTCAAAAATATATCATTGTTTTATTAACCACCCTGTGCCTTTTAAAAATTATTTTTTACATTGTTGAATCTAATTCTGTAACAAAGAACCATTCACAAGCGTCACTGGAATTTGCACGCAAACTGACAATCAACTGATTATGGCAACAGCACATGACAAGGGCTTCTTCCACTCGATACACTTCATTCTTTCTGTGTGTCTATGAACCTTCATATTTGACTTATTAATTGTCTGTATGAAGGTAAGACAAGTTTTGTTCACCCTTAATAAATCTTAGGTAGAAGGCTGATATACATTATTGTTAACTTTGTCATTTTTAATAATCAAAAGTTTTCTTGGCAGCTACCACTTCCAATAATCATGTATTGAGTAAAGTGTTGGAATTGATTTAGGTGATTAAAACCTTATACTTTTAGATATCAGCATACATAGCTGTAATATACAAATATAAGAATGATCGATTTGCTTCGTAATTAATAAAAAAAAAAAGTCGCTGAAAAAGAATGTTCTGTTAAGATACAGCCTCTCTCTAACTTGTTGAAACTCACAGCAATAAATAGGCCCATGTTTAGCTCAAAGTTACAGTATGATAGGCTATTCGAATCATACTGGATATACTTTGCTGAGAAATTTCTTAAGGACATTATCTCCTTTTCAAATAACAGAATCATAAAAATATGACATATACCGATAACGTCTAATGTCTTTTTGTCAGTTTACGCAATTTATAACGTTTGGATTATAGGCCTATCTTATATTCAGCCGTTTTACTGTGGTTATTTTTGTTGGGGTTAGTCTTGTTTTTATTGTTGCTGTTATGTTTCTTGTGTCTTCGAAAACTTTTCATATGGGGACCTAACATTTCAGAGTAAACATAGACATTCATAAAATGTTAGCATACAGAATTATCTGCTTACTTCTGTTAATTGAAATTTAGTAATTTGTTTGAATTAAAAGTATTCGAGAGTTTATGAACAGAGTCTACGCTAGGATATTCTTATAACAACCAAGAGAGAGAGAGATTTATTGACAGTTACCTATCTTTTTGTCCAGTAAGGTAATCTACAAGAATGCCTCCAAAATCAAATGAAATCATGAGCTACTCGCAGACTAAAGAGCCGAACAAGAGCCGTGATCTTGAACATACATAGGTATATCTGAAGTCAGAACCCAGAAATGTGTGAGACTGAGTTGACTGCAATGACATCTGAAGTCACGGGAGCCTCAGTGAAGTTCATTTACAGTATTAAAAAGCAATCTATGGATGGCGGCATAAAATCTCCCCTGGCTAGGAAAGTGCAATTCCCAGTTTTCAAGAAATTAGACGATTTTGATAAAGACTGCATGTGTAAAGAAATTCTTTCATTTTATGAAAGGGGTGATCTTCCAACAATGAACGTGGTACTGGATAAGGTAAAGGAACCACCCGTCAACTTTCCAGGGAGTCTTAGCTCAATGAAAAGGATTGTTAAACAGCTTGGGTTCCTCTTCAGAAAGGTACAAAGTGGTAATTCCTAATGGAAAGACGGGATGTGGTTGCTGCTAGAAATAAATACCTAAGGGTAATCAACAGCAATAGGAAGCAAAGCAACCCACAACCAGAGATGAAACTTGGGTCAATCAAAACGAATGTGTTGCCAAGTGTTGGACAGTAAAGGATGGATCTGTGGGTCCAAAATTAAAGACAGGAATAAGGGCAAGGTTAATCATTGTTCATACTGGTGGAGATAATGGATTTATACCAGGGGCACTCCTCATGTTCAAATCTAAAACTGGAACCAAAGGAGATTATCACGATTCTATGAATCACAAATGTTTCCAATCATGGTTTGAGAATCAACTTTTACCAAATATCCCAAGTAATTCTCTAATCAACATGGACAACGCATCTTACCATTCAAAGATTATGAATAAAACACCAACTGATAGTTCAAAAAAATACCAAATAATCCAGTGGTTAACAGAAAGCAGACTCCTCAAAAAAGATATAGCAGTTGACCATTTGATAGAAAACAGTTATAGACATTAGTGGAGACACCTCAGATTCAGAATACTGTATAACAATGATTATGTTTACCTTGGTTACCAGCTTTCACTGATGTTGTTATGTTTGTTTACCAGGTCAGAATTGATTTTATAATTGGTTGTCAGCTTTGAATTAATGTTACTTGCTTCATTACGCTATCATATATTTTTGTTGCTTTATTATCATCATATTATTGCACACTGTTCTTTTGTTGATAAATGCAGTCTTTGAAGGTCCACTTCGTTCCATTACAACCCATTTAAATTGATTTATTCTACAAATATACTGTTTTTTTCTGGGGGGAGGGGGTATTATTTACCACCAATAAGTAGCTTACATATCTCATATATGGAGTAGTATATTTGCCATTGGTTACATGCTCAAAAGTTTTACTTTTACTCCCTGTGGTATAAGTGGCGTATAAGTAGGCCTATGGCTTGCCATTGCCTCAGAATAAAAAAATTGATGTACAGACTTTTGCTCTGTCATTGACTCAAAATATAAGAAATTGACATGTAGGCCTAAGCCCTGTCATCGCCTCAAGATATAAGAAATTGACGTATAGGCCTATGCCCTGTAATGCCTCAAAATACAAGAATTTTATACGTAAGCCTAATCTCACAATGATATGAACTTTATGGTGAATTAATTCCCTATTATTGGAACTTGCTGCATAAGTCTATGCTTCATTTCAGCTGATGTGGTCTATGAGGAACAGCTTATGTAGGCCAACACCAATCTAAAAGGGGGGGAAAAAAAGCAAGATGCTTGTGTATTTAGGGTGCGCATGATAAAAAAAAGAAATAAAAAAAAGATGCACATACAGAATGATCCAAGATCAGAACTTCTTAATGATATTATATAACTTAATACATCTTTTATCGAAGATGTTAACAGCCTACTTCACAACTCGGGGAACTCAAATCTGTGGCGTCATCATTCGTGCACGAAACTCAACATTACCGAACTGAGTCAAATCCGTACTGGTGATCATTTGGACTGTTAATTAGTGTAGCGTCATTCCCCTATCGAGAGCTAGCCAATCACTGGCGTGCAGTGGGCGGGGCTTAGCTGCAAAGAGCAGTGGACTCTGCTATAGTTACTGTTATCGATGTAGCTCTTTCTATAGTAGTTTAACCAGGGTGTGGAACCCCCGTCGGACAGCATTTCTCCTCAGTGTAAACTACATGATCAGTGTAAACCAAAAAAATGCATAACTAGTGTATCAATAGTAATGAAGCAATATATAAGTGTATACCAGTGTATATGGAAGTTTTATATAAGCCTTATACTGTATAGTAAAGTACAGGTGTCTTAGTAATATATGGTGTTAGTGAAATTATACTGACAATAATATAAAAAAAAAAAAAACAGCTACAGTTAAAAAAGAAGTCTGACTGACAACCTCCCTAGAAATGACCAGGATTTACTTACCCAGTGTTGCGGCAGTTGAGGTCTGTAAATGCCGTTTTCTATTGTCGAGGACTATTTTTTTGATAATTAAACTCCCCCCATTTTTAGCTAACAACGACAAGCAACATTTAATTTCGTTAGTCTAACTAATAACAGGTCAATGAACTGGAATATCTAAATTAAAGACAATCTTTGAAATAATGATACTACAAGAGTATTTATCTACTTTTATTACCCAGGTGTAAACTCTGTTCATAACCCACTACACGAAAATGATATGCTTCCTTGCAGGATAAATTTTTTTTTTTTTTTTATGTACACTTACAGGTATGTTTAGAAGTGTAAAATGCCTCACCTTTCTAAACTCTGTAAAGTGGATACAGTGGAATTTATTAGAACGCACTTTTATTTTATGTTTTTCTCCTGATTACTGCACAATCCCCATTTAACATTTTAACTCGGAAAACCTCCCTAGGACATCAAGTTTAGTACCAGCCCCTCCGGGATTAACGTAAAAACACAGGCATTAGAGCAGCCTTCGCTTCCTTGTCCAAGAACTTGTAACTTGCAAGTTCAACAGAGGAGGTTGAAAAACCTTATACTATCTTAAGTCCTAACTTAGCTCTAAGCAGCATCAAAAACTGGAAATAGATGCAGTAGCATCCGAGACCCAGCATTAAAGGATACACTTCTGAGATCATCTCTGTTGTTTACATTAAGCCAACAACATGCTGGCACACTGCCTAGGTCGGTTGGTTCCTAAGAGCTCACTCTACAAACAAAGTTGCAAATACAGTACAATACAGTACACCGTTTGTGTTAGGTGTAGGGATAAATATATAATGCTAAACAGTTTCCTAGCTTTCTCTTTCGACTGTTCATCCACCTCCCCCAGGCTCTACTTACATGGTAACGCACCTTACCATAATCAGTGTTAAACGGATTCATCTTCGGCAAAAGGAAGTGAAACAGAACAACGCGAACTAAGCACCGTTTAAATACTCAAGGAGAAACAACCAAATCACAGTTGAAACCCCTAAAGTCTTAATGGAGGAACTGAGATGGGAGAAAACAGCAATCTAAAGATGATGACAGTGAGGTGAAAAAATGCCAGAGAAGGTGACACGCCAAGGAAATGTCAGCAAAGACGTCACTGAATGCCAGTAGTAAGTACTGGATGGCTGGGTGGGGAAGGTTTCCTTAATTAACTCTACCAGTTCACAATAAACATCACTATCACTCTCCCCAAAACAGATGACATGTGGGCCAGCGAATGCAAGTGCCAAACTACCACACAACTCATCTGGAGAACGAGCCAAACCCAAACTGGAAAGATGGCCGAGAGAGGTGGCGAAGGGCACAGACCTTGGTCCGAAACACACCATGGTTCCCTGTCTGTGGAGAAGACCAACGGACCCAGGGCAGTCCAGTGGGCGGGCCATATACAGATGCTAAGGCTCCTTTACCTTCTCTCCCGCAGGGGAAACCGAAAAATGACGATCACCTGGGGGGGGGAGGGGGGAATCTTCACCCTAATATATATGGTCAAATTTCTAACCATAATGAAAGAATATTTCTCAATTACCTATCATTTTTCTCCTGAATCATATAGGGAGCAAAAGAAGGTGGAGCAGGAGTGAGAGGTATTAGCCTAGGCTACCAGGTAGGCTAATGGAGGAGGAGAAGCAACACCAGAAAACAATGGGAAAAGACTGAGTAGGCTTATGATGTGCCCTAATGAATTGCCTATGTATCTATCTGCCTCTAGCATCTTCTGATACTTCACAAAATTTCATCCTCTCATCAGATCACTCATCTTCACATCAAGAAAACCACACTCGTACCTCAACAGCTAGACTAACACAGAGGCTACATGGCCATGCACAACCGAAGCATTCAGTTTCCACAAATTCTTACCAATACAGTCTAACACTTTCATCTCTGCTTGCTGTAGGTGACACAATGCAAAAACAGAAAACCAGCACAATACCGTACAGGATAAAATGAGCCAGAAATCATCAAAATTTTTACTAACGCCGATTCACACAGCACAAAGAATTCCAACAAGAACATAAACATTCCAGTGCCATCTGGTGGGATCGCATCCAATGGCACGAAGATATAAGCTAACTTTTAACAGTAGGTAAGATTCATTCCAAATAATGATCAATGAATTTCAGGTTTTGGAGACAAATCAATTCAAGAAACTATGCTGGAATCAACATCATTTTCAATTAATCCAATTATAAAATTTTTAAAGAGTGGTAATTTAATAAATAAAACCTAACTTTATCATTAATAGACAAATACTTAGGGCCAGCTCTAAAACACCTAAATAAATTAGCTCAGTGGTCAGGTTAAACTACTTGACAATAACTTACAAACCCTGTCTTGATTCATATTTTATACTTTTAAATTAAATTTTCAAAATCTGGCCTTACCAAATTGAGAAAAAATGACCCATTCTAAACTAGGGAGTGTTTCCCTAATTACTGTGCATCAATTTCCCTATGAGAAATTAAAAATTTATCATTATGATACAACTGATAAACCTTTTACTAATCTAAGAGCCCATTTAGTTTGAATAGAAGGCATTCCTATATTTCTATTTAGCTCATGGGTAACTAATCTGGACCAAAATGTTACATTTATCTTTTAAGAGTCAAGATCAGGATTCAAGAACTAAGAGAATGATGTACAATATTAACTATAATAAAAGGCAATTTACTTTATACCTTTCTACATTTTACCAAATGCATTAAAAAAACCTGAAAACTGTAATTTACTCTAATATGTTTTTATAAACTACAGAAGCAATAATAAAAACAGGCAGGAAGGCCTAAAAAAAATTTAGAATTTAGTGATTGCTCAATTACTGAGATACCATTTTGTGAAATTATAGTTATTGAAGTAATAACATACCATAACCAAATCACAGACTGCCACAATCCAATGCTAGTGTTTGGACCTCTGAAAAACATGACTGAATCAACCAATAATCAATATGACTCCTTTATAGATACAAGAATCCTAAAACCATAAAGCAAACAAGAGTATAAATACAGCAGCAAAATATAAAAAAATTTAATAGGAAGAAATCTGGAGACTGCTGGTAATTACCAATTTGCTGACCCTGCCACTTAAGTGGAAAAGGCCATGACAACAATAATTACAGACCTATGTCAAAAGCAAGTCTATATGACACCAACATTTAAGCATTCTTTTTTTTTTTTTTAAGCATTTTAATGCTGTAACTATCTAGATATCCTACTGGGTATGCCTGCTTAACTAAATAGCCCAATGGAGACTAAAACAAAATCAAACTGTCAGTGGTTGAAAATGCAAGGTTCTAATGCAGTATAATGTAAATTTACTTTTCACTCTTATCTCATTAACACTGGCATCTACTTCCAAACAATTATTTTATCTTTATAAGAACTGCCTGTGTGAACTAGCACTAAATTTTGTCACTATGAACATTTTTAAAAGGGCATTTCAGTGCTAAATAGGTTCTTTTTATCCTCTAAAATTTGTAACTCCAAACTCCCAACTTCTAAATATATGGCATCTAAATATAATTCAATTGCATAACAAAACTGTATAACATAATCCTTAACATTTTCAGATACCACATATAAAAATGACATTTTTATAATAAAATAAAGTTTTATATATACAGTACATACCCAGTAATTACATAGCTATCAGTTTCTTTTAACCAGCAGCTCAAAATTTTGAAATTGTGGCTCTGCTAGTTTGTTAAGGTTATGGTGACATGCCCCGCCCACTTTCAGGTGTAAGAGAAGGTAAAACATAGCAAAGAGCTTCAATTTGTTTATGCCCTTATGTCCAACTGAGGGGAGGCAGGCGGGCTCCAATTATGTAATTAGTAGTTAAGTATATATAAAACTTTATTGTAAAAATGTCATTTTTATATAAGTAACTTACCCAGTAATTACACAGCTGATTCCCACACTGAATGGAGGTGGGAATGTTGGATATATTTACCACAAAACATTATTAATAGTAATGAGTTAGAGAATAGAAATTTGCTAACATTGAATCAATGTTGTTGAACCTTACTTGATAAGAGAGCTGCTACAGGTAGATACTGCCTCTGGTTGGCGCTCATCTTATCCAGCAGAGGCGAGGCAGTAAAGCCCTGAGGGCCTACTACTACAGTGGCTTTGTAGCGATGGACTAAATTCCGAGGGCTAGCAAAGTACAACAAAATGTCTCTGCCTACGGCGCAGTACCACACAAAATAACCAGAGTAAATAGTCACCATAATCACTTAAAAATACCAATACCCAACCATAACCAAAAGACTGGAGGGTACTCCAAGTACATAGTACTCCCAGGCTCTCCAAAACTCAGCACCCTAAGCAAGGTGAAGAGCTTAAAGAAAGGACATCGCTTTCTATGTTCCCTTCCCCAACACCACTCCGGCTGCGTAAAACGGACCCAAAGTACTGCACTGATCGTATGTCGTCTCGATATCCCTTAAATAATGCGATGCAAACACAGACTTGCACTTCCAAGACGTCACTTTTACAACTGACATAAGGGATAGATTTTTACAACTGACATAAGGGATAGATTAAGCGCAAACGCCAAAGACATAGCAACTGCTCTTATCTCGTGGGGTTTTCCCTTTAAAGATGAGAGTGAGTCTTCGTTCACCATGGAATGTGCTTCGAAAATCAGATCCCTCAGAAAAAATGCCAGGCCATTCTTAGACAGGTCTAGAGGGATATTTCACAGAACACCAAAGGTTTCTTGAAGTACAACAAATGTACTTTGTTCTGTGAAGATAAAACTCAAGGGTCCTTACTGAACAGAGAGTTCTTTCTTCTTCAGACAGACCCACTATCTCGGATAAGTTCTTGATCGTAAAAGAACGAGGCCATGGATTCGATGGCGATTCATTATTAGCCAGAAAGTCTAGGGAAAGGGAGCAACCTGCATTCCCCTGAGAAAATCCTATGTTTCTGTCTAAATCATGGATTTCACTGGACCTCTTAGCAGTGGCCAAGGCGATCAGAAATAGTTTTCCTGGTTAGATCCCTTAAACAGATAGATTGCATGGGCTCAAAATGTGAACTAGAAAGCCACTTAAGGACCACGTCTTCATTCCAGGTCAGCAAAGGTTTTCCTTTAGGCATTGCGGTGTCAAAGGACTTAATAAGGTTGGACAAATCCTGGTTCGACGACAAGTCCATTCCTTTATGGCGGAAAACTGAGCTAAGCATAGCTCTGTATCCTTTAATGGTAGAGGTGGAAAGTCCTTTAGCAGAGCATAGGAGCAGAAGAAAGTCCGCTATCTCTACTACAGAGGTTTCAGAAGACGACACATTATTTTGTCTGCACCAGGACATGAAGATGGACCATTTTGCCCAGTAGACATTATCTGAAGACTGTCTTCTACACTTCGCAACTGCGTCTACAGCCGCTCTTGAAAAGCCCTTCTTTTGGAGCAGTCGCCTAACAGTTTGAACCCTGTTAGGGCCAGAGAAGACAGGTTTTGGTGGAACTGACAGAAGTGAGGTTGCCTGAGAAGTTGTTGCTTCTGTGTCAGCAGTCTCGGGAAGTCCGCAAGAAGTTCCAGAAGATCAGGGAACCACTCTTTTGCTGGCCAGAATGGGGCTATCAAGATCATGGATAGGTTTTGATGAGACCGGAATTTGTTGATGACTTGCCTCACTAACCCGAATGGGGGAAAGGCATACAGATCTTTGTTGGACAAATCCTGCAACATTGCATTGGTCGCCCATGCCAAGGGACCTGGAACTGGTGAGCAGAAGAGAGGAAGTCAGTGATGGTCCCTTGCCACTTTGTACAGGGAGAAAGAGTGGGTTCCTCCTTGTTTCTTGATGTACGCCAGTGCCATCGTGTTGTCTGAATGAACTGCTACTGTCCTCCCCCGTATTTCTGAAGCGAAGCACTGTAGGCCCAGAAATATCACCTGTATTTCGTTCACATTAATGTGCTAGTTTTGGTGTTCCTGGGAACAGGTTCCTGACACTTCTTTTAATCCCAACAGAGCTCCCCAACCTAGGTTTGGCACATCTGAAAAGAACTCTAGGCTGAGTTCAGAGGATGAAGAGATTTCCCTTCTGATAGCCTCTCCCTGGAATTCCACCAAGGAAGATCCTCCTTGATTTCCATCATTATCGGGAACACTAACGAGTCTGGAAACTTTTTCCTGTTCCAGCTGACCTCCCTTGGGCTACTGGTATGCCTCCTCCCAAGTAGTGGGGAGTATGGCAGGGACCGGCGCCTAGGAGAATCAGCGGGACGAGCAGCTGCCTCCTCCACTGACACTGATGCCTATAACTGGGCCACTGTACTCACTACTGTACCAGATTTAAACGTTGCTCAAACTTATTCTCCAGGATGGCGCCAGATGCATGAGAAATGGTGCTGTGAGCTCTATATGAAGAGGAGCTCCAGCACTATAGGGCACTTGGGCACTACTGTACTGAAGGTTCGGGCGCTATTAGGCGCTCGGGCACTTAACGGGAGCTATGGAAGCGGACAAAAAGAACGCTCATACACTGATGCTCAGCTTGGCAACAAAACTGGCGATCCACCACCAGAAGTTCAGGAGACAAAAGCACAAAGCTGTCCCGTTAGAAATAAGGCGTGGGCTATACTCCTGCTCCCCAAGAAGCTCACAGGAGAGCGGAGAAGAGCGAAGATCAGAAAAAATGCCGCTTCAACGGCCGCTAGTCATTGGAAAAAACACCATCTGCATTTTTCTACACTGGACTATCACTAGAAAAAAGGACATCTCTATGGACATCTTTCCCATGGCTGTCCATCGACACCTGCGGACAGCAGGTTTGACTGAGGGGCAGATATCTGGGGGCGAAACCCCATCAGACTCCCATGGCCTGACAGGATGCCTCCTCCCAAGCATAGGAAGAGTCTGGCAGGGACTGGTTTAGGAGAGCTGATAATGCCAGATAGCCATCACCTCCACTACACAACCAGAAAGATGCCTTTCCAGGCTGTCTGTCGATACCTGGGACCGGCAACAGGCTCGACTGAGGGGGCGAATACACGTGTGTAACCCCCGACCTCCCTTGGACTTCCAGTATGTCTCCTCCCCGGTTATATGGGAGTATGACAAGGACCTTTGTCTAGGAGAATTGAGGGACGAGTAGACACCTCCTCCACTGCACAGCACTTCACTATCACAAGGTTAACATCTGTTAACCTAAAACAAGACTGGCAATGGCATGAGAAGGAAGCGAGGGAGCCAGGCGTGGGAGCAAGTGGATAACATGGGCAGGAAGGTTAGCAGTAGGAGAGAAATGGCTCAGATGGCACCAGAATCCCAGTAACTGGTGCCGAGCAGCGCCCGAGAGCGGACGCTGAGGCGCCAGAGAGTGAGTCCCGAGCACCCGAAGCGCCAATAGTGGCCGCCAAGTGCCCAAAAGCCGGCGCCGAACATTCTACAGTTGGCGGCCATCAAGCCAGTAGAAAAAGATACGTCTTGTCCAAGGGGGCCGATCTCTGAGACGGAGTGACGCCTTTTGAAGTAAAGGAGCACCAAAAGTCCCCTCTTCTTAAGAATACCCATGGCGTACAGACTGGCTAACTCCTGTGTACTATCACGAATGCCACTGTCAATACAGGAAAGTACTCCCAAGATATCCCACGAGATCTCTTGAGGTAACAAAGAACACTAAGTTTGTGCACCAGAGAGCCCACCGCCCAGTCAAGGAAGCTCATCACTTCAAACACCTTAAAAATATTTTTAAGAAGGTGCGCAATTTCCGAGGCCGAGAACAATTTTGGTTGAGGAGAAAGCTGATCTAGTCGAATAGATAAGGCCGGAGAAGCCTCCTTGAGAGCAGGAAGAGACTCCCAGGGAAGGAGCTTCTCCGGTCGCATAAAACCTGTAGCTCGACCTGGACAATTTGGAAGGAGGGGAACAAAAACTGCTTTGCCTTGTTCCCTCTCCTCAGAAAACCAATCTTCTACTTCCTCCAGTGCCTTCCTTGCTGATGAGGAAAGAACTAACTTCGGTAATTTCGAAGGACCAGCTGAGGGGGCTTCCATAAAGAAAGTCGAAGCAGGAACGGAGGGAATAGCTGGCGAGAAGAAGCTTGGATGGGTTGCTAGCAGGAACCTCAACAGCACAGAGTACGCCAATGAAGGCGCATCAGAAGAGACAGGAGAAAGCGATAAGTCCGCTGTTGTCTGAGCTGTAGGGGGAGCCTTCTGAAGCAAACTAAGAATATTATCCAGTTTGCTCTGAATCGGGTCAACTGCAGGAGGAACAATGTCCGAAACGACACTACTAAGAAGTGGTGGAGGAGCAGGTGCCAATGGGCGCTCGGGAGGCACTGTAGAGATGGGAGCCAGTGATGAAACCTGTTGGTGAATAGGCGCCAGTGGGTGCTCAATCGCAAACGGGAACTTGGGTGCTTTGATGCTAGTTGCTGGCCGCTCGGGCGCTGATTGTAGAGACGAAGGTGCTGGGTGCCCAACTCTTGATGCAGTAGCTCCTTTATATGATGAAGAACGTCTCCGTGGCACAAGACACTTCGGCACCAATCTATGATCGTCGTCAGAAGAAGCAGAAGAGAATTGTTCGGGGCTATCCCAATGACTACACGATGGGGCGCACTGAATCCTTGCCCTTCTTGCAAGGAACAGGTAAAGAAACTTCAAACTCCACTGCACACCACTTCAGCAGGCGCGACTTGTCCGCATAGCGCTGCGTGCGTATGGGACTCAAATCCTCTGAGCTGGTGTACATACAATGAGCGCTCACTTGAAGACCTTTCCAATGGCCTTTAGTTGGAGTCTGGGATTCATCAACAGAATGAACCGAGGGGGAGACTGCTCGGGGGCAGACCCCACCGACCTCCCTTAGGTTGCCAGTTTGACTCCTCCCAGGTGCTGGGGAGTGTGTCAGGGACCTTGGCCTAGGAGAATCGGCAGGCTGAACAGCCACCTCCTTCACTACCACTGCACTTGCACTGGGCACCATGGGGCACCTATTAACTTGAAGCAAGTGTTGATTTTCACCTCCAGACCGACAGTGGTGTTGGGGTCGGAAATGTGAGAGCCAGGTAAAGGAGAGGGTTGCACAGGTGGAGGAGATGGAATGGGATTAGAAAAAATTACAGGAGCAATTGCGTCCGACTTAGCGGATAAATCCTGACTAGCTAAAGCTTTACTAGATTCCCTAGCCATAGCTTTCCTCTTCCTATCTCTAGCTAGTTTCTTGATATGTGCATCTAAAGTCTTCCACTTCTTAATATCCCAGTCATTACACTCCCCACGACGTAAATTTACTGAACATGTTTGTCCCCTACATGGAATACAAACGGTGTGTGAGTCGTAAGATTCTTTAGTTAGTCTAGTATTGCAGCCTTTGCTGCAATACCTAATGCTAGCACTACTAGTATCAGGCATCCTAGGAAAGTCTAATGCAAGTCCACAAAACGGGCAAAGAGTCGTCAATCAATGATCAGAATTCGCCTAACACCATGTTAATTATGCTGAGAGGCTAGGAAAATAAATACTTCACCAATTAAGGAGAAGTCAAACAACCAGCAAAGTATAAATTCCAAAATTCGAGGTGCTGCCAACCACAGTCCTTCACCCAGAGCCGGCAGAAACAAATTGAAGCTCTTTGCTATGTTGTACCTTCTCTTACACCCAAAAGTGGGTGGGGCATGTCGCCATAACCATAACAAACTAGCTGACCCGCAACTTCAAAATTTCAAGCTGCCGGTTAAAAGAAACTAATAGCTATGTAATTACTGGGTAAGTTATTTATATAAAAAAAAATTAGTTTTGTAATGTCCCCTTTAAGACCACTTCTCCTATGGACAGCTCTACCAAATTTTAATGGACCCTCCAGTCACAAATTAGGTACATACATCTCTCTATAATTGAACCTTTCTCTATGCAACCTCCAGTAATAATACTTTTGTATTTCCCATACGGGTTTGGAGTTTCATTTCACATGCATTAGGATGTAAACATCATCTGGAAAAAATGTTGCAAACATTTTTACCTTGACTGTTTCCCCCTAATCGATGAACCCTGCTTCTACCGAGATGGTTAGAATTCTTCTGGCCCTCTGTTTTTAATAGTTTCCTCTACAGAACCTTTACTAAAAATAAACCTCTTAACCCAAAACTTAGGGTTTAAATACAGTATTCTTAAAATCCCACTTAGACTAAAAAATCTGTCTTTGTGCAGCACAATTTAAGACTGCACTAGGAACTGAATGTTATCAGTCATAGGCAGTCTTTGATAGGTTTAACATCTACTACTACACAGACATGTAGAATCGATTATCATTGTCTTAACTTTACTGGCTGAAGATCTAGATGATGAACAAACTTGGCCAAGCTGGCCTTCTGCCTTCAGTTTCTTCCAATTATCATTCTTGAAGTTGAGCTACCTGAAGGAAAAAAGAAAGACTTATTAGATCCTGATATGGTAATTTTAAATCACTGCCCTCTTCAAGGTTATAAAATCTTTGGAATGTCTAATTAATGCCTAAGCTGTTAGATGGTCTTCCCAATGCTGTACATCAAACTGAGTTGCAAGAGATTTCAAGTTTTTAACATCCTATTACTGCCTAATTAACATCCCTTCAAACAATTACTACCAGTACAAAACACTCAAACTTTAAAGAAGACATGACTCTACTGGAAAATGTATGAAATGGCCACTAGGAAGTTAAGATTTATGTGACAGTGACTACTGCATCACAAACCATCATTATATAAAAGGATATGGCTCAAGAGTTTGTTGTTATTACACAGCCCATTAGACCTACTTGCAAAGATTTTCTGTAGAAATTACAGTGCATGTACATTTAATCCATTTTTTACATTTGGACTCTGAACTCTGAGTGGATTTCACAAATACCATAGCATATGAGGCCACAGCTTTACGTACAAAAAACTAAGTAAACTTTCATCTATTGCAGTTCTTTCAAAGTGTATTTAATTAGGCCATTTTCATCATCCAATTCAAGAGCCAAATTTGCCTCATTCTTAACCTGTCCTAATAAACACCAACAGCATCTTCCACAGATCATTGCATTTTTTCCTTAAATTTGTTCTGTCACACAAGACAATGATGTACAGGAACTCAAACTCTTGGGATAACATTACTTTGACAAAAATACCATACGTAATTACAACTGGAAATACAGTACCACAATACTCAATATACTAATCTTTCATTTCAGTAACTGATGTACAATGTACTGTCATGTTATACTATCTGAGTAGTTCATACCCAGAATCAGTTTCCATTGCATCAATCTCCTCTAAATTCCAAATACCTTTTAACTTTCAAAAATTCCAAATACATTTAATTTGCGCTATACAGTAAATATGGCTTTTCAAATTCTTGATTCTTCTAGTGCTACCACTCACTACACTCAAGTTCCCTAATTGTCTTTTTATATGAGCACATTCAAGGAATAAACAAAGAATCAGAATGGTACTTTCAATCTGCAAACTATAGAAAACCTCTCATTGGATTTAATACTATTAAATATTTTAATAATTACCCATGATAATGTGGGTTTTGATGGCATGGTTTATTTCCAAAGGGGCCCTATTGGCCATCATTTAGTCTATTGGGTGGGTTCTTTGTCAGCTTTCATTTACTATTACCTTGACAAAATGTTCAGTAAAAGCATTTACCTCCAGGTTCAAAGTGCCCATCTGTATGGGTACAAGGACCCAAGGAGGAGCAGGGCCTTCAATTTCTAGAGAAGAAGTTAGTGCAATTACAGGTCTTAGTGGCTACAATATTCCATTTCAAAACTAACTAATTACACTGTAGTATGCGACAAAAAGGTCTTTATGGTGCCTTAGCAACGTACAGATAACTGAAACTTGCATGTCTGAGAACGAGCACTGTTAAGAGTGAAAAGGTCAGAGCTGAGAAACGAAAGATAAAGAAAATGTAACTTTCTTCATACTGGTAAACACAAACAATCACATTGTTGAAAGTAATCATTAGTGGAAAAAGACTGGTACCAAGCTGGTAAGGCAACCTTGAACAGAAGATAACGAAAATCAAAAGAGGTCTCTGAATAAAAGTCACATGTGCCAAAGGATCTCCTAAAGAGAAGGTCAGGATAGTCAAAAGATCCTTCTGAACATAAAGTGAAGTGTCAAAAGATCTCTCAGAACAAAGGTCAAGAGTCAAAAGATCTCTCAGACCAAAGGTCAAGAGTCAAAAGATCTCTCTGAACAGGTGGGGTGAGTTAAGATCAAGTTAAAAGAGGTCTTTACAAGGGGTGACAGTTAAAGTTTTTAAACACTTCAGACAAGCAGTCAAATGCTTAACAGAGACTCCTGTAAAGGTGTAATTTCTGTTGTCACCCCACACAGAGCCCAAAGGCCTAAGGAGTGGATGTATGTTGACAGGCATGCATAAGTCACAGACTGTTGAGCTGTAAAAAAGATTAAGGTATAAAAAGGATAATGGAGAAGTGCTGAGCTGTAAATATGATGAAAGTAAACAAAGGATAAGGAAGAAGTGTTAGGAAAAATCTCTTATTCCGGAACAATACAACTCTTTGCAGGACCTATATTTGAAAAGTCCCTTTTCACCCAAATTCTTTACAATGCAAAGAACCGTGGATTTTTCAGCACAATTTCTATCCTCATTAGGTCAATATTTTCAGCACCTGATACTACCTGTCTTGACAATACCTTTGCCGTATTCAAGAGACTTGACACCCCACTGAAAGCAGCTTAGAAAACTGCAGAACTGAGCTTTCCTATATAAACTGCAATTATTTAGCATCCTACAATCTATTTCCATTATTTCTGCCAATGTTCTAATTTTCAGTTTTATGAAACTTGCTTGAAAAATTAAGATAATGCCATTCATTAAAATCAATGGAAAATGGACCCCTTTATGGTGTGTTTCTATAATGACATAAACATTTCTATCATAGCATGAAGCATTCACAAGCATGATGAATATGTCCTCAAGGTCTAGCTCTGAGATTAAGAGTAGCTGTCAACCTTGTAAACAAACAAGCATTTTTGAAAGCCTTTTCATAGTAACAAACTGAAAAATTGCAGCTATCAAAAGTTTGTGAAACATCTAAGAGCAAGGACAAAATCATTCAAGAAAGTTATCACTTATATAGTTCCCAAAATGGCACATTGTAGATGGTAATGAAGATACCTTCTTAGGCCACTACCGGCTGCATGACTTTCTGCCTTTTAACTTTCCATTCATTCCATTTAAAAGCTTCTTCATATTTATTTAAAAATTATCGAACTTCGCTAGCTTTTTGGTCAAATTTTCAACTTTCATTTTAATTGTCAATTTTCAGGAAGGGCCAATCCACGAGTGTCTAGAAATGATCTCGAGGGACTCTTTTCATAATAATAAGACCAAAAACATTTAATTAACCCCAGAAACAGGTTGCTAAGATTTTGTGCACAATAAATGGTGGACTGCAGTGAATTTCATTTTAATATATGAGTTTTGCAAATAAACCAAACCCACATAATGAATATTTATATCAAATATATTCATGACAGAACATGAATGTTGAATGCAAATACAGCTCTGTACAAAGTAAAATTTTACTTGAAATCATCACTGCATTCTGGACTTGAAAATATCATTTTCCTGTATTTAAAAATATACTTTGAGCATTTATTATACTCATTTCTTTAGTAAATGATCTAACCAAGCAGACCTAACTTAGGGTACCAGTTCCTTACACTAGTGCATGATGTTAATTTGAAAACATTCCATAAACTTACCTTAATCTGAGTGAGTACTATCGATGGCATTAATATTCTTGTATTTAATTTTCCCCCCTCCCAAAAACCTAACCTTCCTACTGTGGTTTCACAAATTGTAGGATTCATGGTTTGGGGTACACCATCTACAAAAGTAGTAATTTGCTAACAAAACGAATGTCAGAAACTTGCAACTCCCACATTAAAACACACAAAAATTATATTTTCAAGTCCAACATGCAATACAGGTTTGAAATAAAATAACCTAATATCCAAATGTTGCATCAAATCAAAGCAAAGTTGTTTACATGCTACATATTGACAGGCTCAACTACAGTACTGTATGTTACAGTAAGCTACACCCTAGGCCTAACGATGCAGTTTCTAACCCTGGGCTACAAGGATGCACTAACTAACCCTGGTAACATTTGTATTACAGAATTTGAAACTTTCAGTAGAAAGTACGGTAAAACAATAGAAGAGATCCACACAAACTATTACCTTGGAAACTGATTTATTCTATACATACTATAAGTGTTGCTGATGAAGGGGGTGGTGTTGTTTTTGTCGATCAATTATTATTAACCTCATATCTCTAGCCTATCCATCGCTGAGGACCATTTGGGAACAAAGAGTTTTGGGTGGAAGAAATCGCTGGGAGAAAGACCAGACTATCATGTTGTTGTTATGGAATAGTTCCGCACATGTGCAAGTCATTAGGGAGCCATATGTTCAAAAAGGGATTGGCTAAGGAAACCTATCATAAAAGGCACTATACTAACCTAACATACCCTAGTAGGCCGTGTTACTGAGCTGAGGGGCACCCGGTGAAAGAAACCACTTTTTACCAAAGTTCCCCCCACCCCCCATCGCACTGTGCATGCACAATAGCATTCTAGGATGGCTAGCATACAATAACATATGTTCTGAGATTAATTACTGTCAACTGACAAAAAATATTCTTGAATAGCCTAAGCAACCAAAATACTACAAAAAAATAAATTTCCAAGGTTATAACTTATGGGAGCTGTTCAAAGTTCTACCGAAAGCACAAACCCCACTTACCTTCAACACCTAATGGTGGATGACTTGAAGTCAATATCCTCAAATAAATAAACCTTGTTTGGACTTATATTGAACTTTTAAGTTACAAGTTCATGATAATGGCTTTTGTTCAAAACTTCCAAACCAGATGACATCACATTCAAAATTCTAAACTTACCGATTGTACAATAATACAATTGTTCATTTGCCGGCAGTGGGCAAGGAGAATGGACACAACGAAAAAGGAGGAAACTCATTGTAACGGCTCCAAGTATAGTTCCAGTTTGCCTGTACCTTGTGCAAATTATGCGGAGCAATGTTAACGTGTTTATCTTGGAAACAGTTAAAAATGAATATTATTAATTCATATAAAAAAACGATATTAAGGACGTTTCATAAAGAAAAGCAAAGTGGATTTTTGAGAAGTTAATACACATCTATCAGTAAAGAGTGGATTCTTAAGTACTATGAAGTGACACGTTTCGTGAAGTAGCAGTTGAAATCGAAACTAATATTTAAAAATGGGATTATTTTTATAAAAACCATCAATTCATAAGATATTTAAAGAAAATTGACACTCGTGTCACTTAGAATATTAAAAACTCCGAACAGAACACATTAGCGTAATTAACATCTGTGTATACACACATAATATAAAATATGTTGTTAGCATAGGAAACTGATGAAAATAGGAGTATCCTAAGTACTTAAATATAAAGCAACAAAACAGAATTTAGCAAGGCAGAGAGAGAGAGAGAGAGAGAGAGAGAGAGAGAGAGAGAGAGAGAGAGAGAGAGAGAGAGAGAGAGAGAGAGAGAGAAAGAGAGAAGGGGGGTTGGGGTACTGGTTACTCACCTGTTAAAATTTTCCTCTGAATGTATGCATCAGAGGTAGAATTCATTGATGTCCGGAAAGAGTTGTTCACCTCGGTGTTTATCGGTACTTAGCCAACTTCTAGGAACATTCTGAAAAGAAGAGAAGTTAAGTATTCCATAGTTTAACCAGACTACTGAGCTGATTAACAGCTCTCCTAGGGCTGGCCTGAAGGATTAGATTTATTTTACGTGCCTAAGAACCAATCGGTTACCTAGCAACGGGACCTACAGCTTATTGTGGAATCCGAACCGCATTATAGCGAGAAATGAATTTCCATCACCAGATATAAATTCCTCTAATTCTTCATTGGCCGGCCGGAGAATAGAACGCGGGACCAGCAGAGTGCTTGCCGAGAACGATACCCAACCTCCCAATGAGGAACTTGAAAGGAAGAGCAAAACCTAATACTGTAACTGACAAAACCTAACAAGACATCATATTCTTTACAAGAGTCCCTTCCTCGTATTTCGCTTACTATATTTTCATCATAGTAAGTTCAGAGATGTTGAAATCTGGACAGGAAAACAGAAGAAGAAAACATCACCACGTCAAAGTTTTACAGGGAGATCCTCCTCCGACATCTTGTAAAGTTTTGGACGAACGTGAAACAAAAAATGACCACAAGTGAAAAGAGGCTAATGAGGGCCCCACTCCAAAGTAGAAGTGAAAATATAAGCCACATAAAAGAATAAACTTCAAGATTATTATTTTTTCTAGAGAAACAATTTTGAGGTGGTGCTCGAGGAAGAGAGAAAAAAAGGCCGATGAATGAAAAGAAGAGGAACTTCTTTGATGTTCGTGGAAGAAAAAATATGAGGCCACTCAGGGCGATGAAAAAATAGGGGTACTCTTGACATTTTTTCCAGACATCTGTAGATGTTCAAGAGATGCAAGAGTGACCTGAATGACGTGAGCATGGAGGTAATAATGAGACAATGAGAGCCACTCACAGGTGGTCTTAAAACCAAGAGATGTACTCACCACATTAATGAAGAGACACTTATTCGTACATACGCCGTCACTCGGGTGAATGCACCAACGTGCATTTATACATGTGGGCTTAGCATTACAACCCACACAGATTTATATATACATACATATATATATATATATATATATATATATATATATACATATACATATATCAATATATATATATATATATATATATATATATATATATATATATAATATATATAATTCACACTTGACATTTTTATACGCTCAGATACCTCTTTTATCGAATTCATTTCACATTTGAAATAAGTTACACCCAAGGGAAGTATGCATGATAATTGCATCTGCCCAGGTCCGGATTCGAGCCTATGCCAACTGGGTTTGATACAGAATTAGACAATTGACTTACCAACTATTATATCAAGAGACCTTCTAAGTTGATTCCGACTCTGCTGCACACAGTCCTTTAGGTCACACATGCTGTACATACAATCTATATCAACCACTCTACACTATAATAACTAAGTGCCAAGTTTGGAAAAGTGACTATTTTATGGAGTGTTTGACCACTATTTCACATATAGTACTTTGTCAACAAAAGCTGATTACAATCACTGCAATAATGATTCATTACCGTGAATGAAACCAGAATTGTATTACAAACACCACTGTCAATTTTTCTTAGAAATCTTCTACTAGCTGTACAGAAGTGCCTTCTCAAATTATTCAAAAGAGCGTCAGCACTTTCGCTGTGAATGTTCTGGTGGCGAGAATCGGAGTTGTACCAATATTTCCCCAATAGTAAGCTTATAAATGACATAGAGGGTGAATGACGCTGTGTGTGTGTGTGTGTGTGTGTGTGTGTGTAGCCTATGTGTGTGTGAACGGGGTCCGGTGCAGTGCTACTGAGCCTTCTGTGGTTGGTATTAATAAGCCAACATTGTGGAATATTTCATCCACGATTCAGCAGTTAATGCATGAATGTCGAAGTGAGCAATATCCTGTTCTTACTCGATTGCAACTCCACTATGGAAAATGGCTGAAAAGTTAAAACAAAATTCAAAATTCTCTCAAAATAAACTACATTTTTCCTAAGTGTAAAAGCTTTCATGTTACGGTATGAATAGGGGCTATCTCTTGCATGAAGCTACGTGTAGTCATTAATGTTTACAGGCAGGGTTACAGGTGTAGTCGTTAAGTGTGGGTAGAGGCCCTTCACTCACCACTGAGCCCTTACTTTTACCATAGGCTACAGGGAAAATGCGGTGGTGGTGAGAGGCAGGACATCTGATAAAAGCAGGTTTGTATACCTACATAATATTCGTTTCGATGAAGTATACAAACCTTTGCCTTATAATGTGGTACACACTCAGAAGGTGGGAGGCACTCTCTAATGTTGTGCAGTGCTTGCAGAGCAGTTTGGCCATGATAATATAACGACTACAGGCAAGTTCGGTAACTACCTTGAAACCTGCGATTCATGCATGGGCACCATTATTATAATGCTAATTTTGAGTAAAGGCGCCAAATATTATGATAATTTTGATGTGTATGAAATCACTGTGAAAATTCTAGAGCTATACGGCATATTCACTAAAAATAAGGTAGCTAATCAGAAACAACGTAACCTAACCTAATGCAACCTTCATTATTAGTCAAGGTTTGTCGTGAGGGCCAAACTGTCGAGGGAACCGTTTCTAGCACCAATACCATGAGAGTTGTTATGCGTTTATATAAATCGTTAATCATCAAATGCACATGATTCTGTTGCAACATTTTCAACTGAATTCTATTACAGATAAAACGGAAAATTTATCTTGGAGGAAAAACTTATCTTGGAGGGGAAAAAAAAAAATCCCCAGCCCATGAAGGTTAAACAAGATGCGACCGGATGGCCTGTGTTCACTTTTGCTCTCTCGATAAAGCAAATGCAAAACAGTTAACACTGCTTAAAGTAACATTCGCATTTTTCCATTTCATCATCAATCAAGTCATTGAAAATTTTCTTCGAAACGTCTGTAGACAATGAGCTGATGACACTTATGGTGCCGGGGTAGCCACACATGGTTCAGTAATATACAACACCCTTGCGCTAATTATCGGATGAAATGTTTGCCTATTTTATCGCTAAGTAGATATTTATGGTTCACTGTTTTATGACGAAAGAATGAACTTACGACAATCATATCTGAAGAAAAGATGTACCATAAGTACTGACACTGCATAATAATGTTTAATGCAGCCATCTAATTACCACTAACGTCTGGCAGTATACTGTACTACTAACAGTTAAAACTCAACGCGTGAGCATCAGAACGCCAAATTTAAAACATCTGAAAAGTACTACGCCAGGTGTTACACATGCGTTTTCAGTGGGTGGTAAATATTTGTACCTGGTGGCAATATTGCTGCTTAGCCACTCTATTGAAGTTATCAAAGAAGCTGATTAAAAACTTTCAAAGCCCTTGAGTGGGAAGAAATTAAAATGAAATGTTTTCAGGAATAAAGTTGTGTGGATAAAATGGAAATCCTGAAAATGTAACGAGGAAAGTTAGATGAACAAAGGTTGGAACTGGCTGAGTCGCATACGCTTAAGCAACGTTGAGTTTGGTCTATAGTTGAAATGGCAGCCATCACGCAGAGCCAGACTTGGTCGGCACATAAGCCTCTCAACCACCAGTGTGGCAGGGCGTGGGGCTAGCAACCTCATTTAAAATGGACTTGCTTTAAACCAAAACAAGGGTAAGAGAAAATTTATATATATATATATATATATATATATATATATATATATATATATATATATATATATATATATATATATATATATATATATACACACACACACCACAGTATAAGCGAATCCCGCAGGAAAATGACAGGCAGAAGTTCAGTACCAAGCGCTTTCACGTTTATTAAAGCATTTTTTTTTTTTTTGTGCCCAGACGATGCGTTAATAAACGTGAAAGCGGTTGGTACTGAACTTCTGCCTGTCATTTTCCTGTGAGATTCGTTTATACAATGAAGTCACGTGCATCCACTGTGATTTTTTTAAGGATATATATATATATATATATATATATATATATATATATATATATATATATATATATATATATATATATATATATATATAATACATATATATATATATATATATATATATATATATATATATATATATATATATATTATATGTATGTATGTATGATGTATGTGTGTGCGTGCGTGCGTCTGTGTGTGTGTGCGTGTGTATTCATTTACATAAAAAAATAATAAAATCGCTGATAGTCTTGGAAACCTGGAACAAGCAAGGTATCACACTGAGAAATCCGCCAGCAGACGATCTTTACCCAGAAGGCCTTTTGGAGAAAACAGAAGTACTCAGCCATCTTGAAGGAAAATGTCCGCTATGAATATTCATATGTGAAAAAAGATGTTGAGGTGGCTCTTACGGTCCTTTATGTAAGACAATTGTACTCGAAAAATATGAGGTTTTCGGTACCGGAACTCTCTCTCTCTCTCTCTCACCTGAAAGTAGAAAATATATCAGGTTTCTGAGAAAGATTCGAAAGAATAACAGCTGTAACTTTTTATCTTCAGAATTTTTCTTGTTTTTTACTTTTCATAAACTGGGTCGTTCAAGCAAAGCAATGAACAATAAAAATCACAGTTAGTTGCAACAATTGTTTGCATAAAAAAATGGTGTCATTATAATCAAATGAAACCACAGAGTAGTCGATGGCAGGCCTTATAAAAGAGGCTTTATCGGATAAAGTTCCTTCATTTTTATTGCACAGACCTAATGGCTTTACCTAATGTATAGTAGCCCCTAGGCAGCGAAAGATCTGTTCATTTATTAGCGATTTATTGATTAGTTTATGTTATCTGCTACTGAAGAAAGACTTCGACTATTTGGTATTTTTGTCTTGTGTTATTCTTGAATAGGTTCATTCTTGGTAAGGTTTGCTTAATTACCACGGATTGTTTGAAATGTCTACAACAGCCGTGAAAATTTATTTTTTCTTGAAAACGGTAATACCCTTTATATTATGTCCTTTCTCTCTCGTCTTACCGAACTTATTACTGATTTGTGTCACAAGGTGTCGCAACAACCAAGGTCATCTTCAAACTTACTTGTAATTTACTTGGAAAGAAAGCTGTCAGGTGACTTACAGTGACTTAGAGACTGAAAAAATCAAAAGGTCCTTCGTTATAAGTTAGTTTACGGTGTTCCTTAGCTAAAGCATTTCAACGAAATTTTTCATCTTTCTTTACCTATCTGCCATCTAGTGACAATAGTTACAGATTTAATAGGACCAAAATATTGTAAGTCTGGCACTTGTCCTACGACGTTTTACGAAAACGCAGACCCCCATGTTATAAGCGAGTTGCGTTTTTCACGAAAGCGTGTTTTTTATTTATTCATTTTTTTTTCCACATCAAAAGAGCGGCAGAAATTTGTACCATTAGCGCGTTAGCCAGACTACCGTCTGTTGCCCCCTGCTCACTACGGGGAGGTGGAACTAGGATTTTGAACTTGTCCTGCTGGGTACATTAGTTCCGTAGTTGTAAAGTGGAAGGTCTTGTAATATTTTCTTGACTCTGACCTTATCGAGTGGCCTCTGCTTTTATTCATGATTCTGGACCGGTTTGCCCTGTCTGCGGCTGGCGTATGTCACTGTTTGCGGTCACAATCTTTGAAGTTTCTATGAAGGGGAATTTGCACCTATATTCGGCAATTTTCTCCCCGAAGAGGTGACACCTGGAATATGCAGTCGATAATAAAGAAATATACAATTAGTTTTAAATAATTCAACCTCACTGACGCTATTAAGGCGTAATAGTTAAAATAAGTCCTCAGAAAAATAAAATATTAGTGAATACGATCACTGCTGCTTGTAATAGTAACAAGAGAAATGTGATAATCAGGAAACTTTAAGACGGGAAATCCAGTTACAGAAATATTTTCTCACAAGGAAGATCAAGAGGAAAATAATAAAGGATTCTTTTAAACTGTCCGATATTTTAATACCTTATGAGAGAGTTCAAGATTGCATAAACCATTCTACTTTTAAGAATTGAGCAAGATGAAATAATATTTGCTGTTGTAAATAAATGTAGCTTATAAATGTTTACAATGTGTACAATGCGTATATATTGTATAATCAAGATTTATGCATAAAAACATATGAAAATAAATAAGCTCGAGCGCCCACACACAAATTATATATGTATATATACACTGTATATACATATACTGTATATATATATTTGTATATATATATAAATGCTGTATATATCTATACACATATATATATATATATATAAATATATATATATATATATATATATATATATAAAATATATATATATATATATATATATATATATATATATATATATATATATATATATATATACTGCATATATGCAAAACAAGCAAAGCTCGCCAGGAATGTGTATCCCTGCACCAAGACCCAGACCTCCTGACTCTAATCATTTCATAACAATTGAGACAATGAATTCGAGATTCATTAACTAGGGGACTTAAAAAAGGGAGGCAAACACTCCCACTCTCATAAAAAGAAATGAAAAAGGAGTGGCTTTAAGTGAGCGAAGGCATCAAAGGACTCGCCGCTCTACGAGAGAGAGAGAGAGAGAGAGAGAGAGAGAGAGAGAGAGAGAGAGAGAGAGAGAGAGAGAGAGGCAGCTCGACGGCTAATGCCAAACTCATAAAGGGAATCAAGTTTGCCCAAAGATCGAAATTGCCAATTAAGCTGGAAAGCTCTGGCAATTATAATTAGCCCAGTATTCACTACTCTCTATGAGTGATAATTGATGAGGTGAATAGGGAAGGGTCGAATGGATAACGTATTATCGAGAGGGAGGAATATGGAAAGGACTGGGGGGTGCAAAATTATTTCAAATCCACGAATGGAAGTCAGCTGGGGGTTCTATGAATAGGAACAAATATGGCGACCGACGACTTACAGATCCAATGGACAAAATACAAAAGATGACAACAATATTAAATGATTCGAGTGTTCAGCGTAAGAAAAAGTTAGAAGCAAGAGCAGTACTCATGAAAGAGAAGCATCGTTTATAAGACTAGTTTGAGGTTGTGTGTGAGATGGGCAATCAGATACTGCATTAATTAGCTCTGATATATATATATATATATATATATATATATATATATATATATATATATATATATATATATATATATATATATAAATAATATAAAGCTTATGGAGAGGGAAATTTAGTTAGACATAACACCAAAAGATACGATAAACGTTTCTCTGGATAGAAAAGCTATTAAGTAACTCCGGGAAAAACAGAGGGTAGGATTAGGTTCCAATGCTTGGAACTCCGCAAAAACAGATGACAATCTGAAATCTCCTACACTGTTGACGTACTGGGAGGAACATACCAACCAACTCTAAGCGTGTGTAGTTAACCATACCTCAGATTTATTACATGTTTCCTTATGTCTATAATCGTATATCCCAACAGAACAAGCAGTAAGATGAGCTTGTGTTTTTCATCTGCTTCTTACTACGGTTCATTTTTGTTTGAGTGATGATTTTCACCTAAAAATTATACTATTTTTTATTAAGTTTAGATTCTCCACAGAAGTCGTCACTTTGGATGTGGTGATGGAACGATGTGTTTACTTACGGATCCCGCTTTCCTGTAAGTAACAGGTGATATAATAATCACCAACATTGTCTTCAAAATTTTGTGCATTGTTCACAAATTTGGATGAATTCCAAAAGCATTTACTTCTTGTCTTATTTTGGAATCTAAGTCTGTTCAGGACGTTTATTCATCTAATGTGATCTATACCTAAGATATATTTGCGAGTTTTAATACATTTTTTCCCTTGATCAGTTGAGTATTTTAGAATACTAGCTGTTTAAGATTACTAAAGTGTCATGGCACCGTACTAAAATTTGTTTGAATTACTTATAATGCTAAATAAATTGCTTACGAAAGTAAGATTATACATTTTTCTTGTACGATCTCCATTGCTATACGGGCATGAATCACTCGACGATAAAATCATATCTGAAAGATATGATTTTATCATAGCGTTAAGATGAACAACAGGAGCAGATGACAGGACATTTAGAAATGATACCGCAAGTACATAACAGTGTCAGCTGGGCTCCTCTGGGCACCAGAAGAGATGGAAGACTCAGACCTACTTGGATGAGACTATGGTACCGCAGGCTGGAGATGAGTGGAGATTTGTGGAAGTGAAACTACAGGAAAGACATGAGTGGTGGAATTTCAAAGACCCTTTGAGTCGCGCGGTGTGGGAGGCGATGATGATGATGATGATGATGATGATGGTGACGCCTTAAAGAAGCTACCTGTGTCGAATGTGCTTGTCTACTCGAAAATGTCTTAACGATTTCTGAATAGAACTGACTTTTTCAGATTATTACTCAAACAACTGGCGATAGATGCACAAATACTTAACGACCGCCGATCAGAACGTAGTGAACTGAGCCTTGAAGTCAAACGTATTTATTTTCTTCCAGAAATATTCGGCCTTTGGCTTAGCTGAATGTCGGTAATAGAATGAACGGGTTTTTTTATCAGTGGGTCATCTCCACTACGCTAGGATACCTTACTACCATTCTTCTGATATAAATTTTTCTTGGCTGTCATAATGTAATCCATTTCATCTGTCATTTTGTCATATTACAATTTTGTAGAGATTCGTGCTATCATATATTAGCCTGATATAGGACTCAAAGTTACATAAAATTAAAATGGTGGGGATTCTTACTATCTGTTTTTTAGGCAATCGCAGGTGTCACCATTCCGTATAAATATACCACATAACATGCAAAACTCTAGACCACTTACTCATACATATCTCATGATTTGAACCATAAAACTGAACTAGGGAGACCTTATAAAAACTCATCTTAACTAGAAATTACGGCTGTGTCTAAGGTCCATTTTATGAAGGTCCTAAATCTCATCTATTTCCTCTCACTCTCTACATCAACATTTCTACATTTATGAAGTTCTTTTTTTCATCTCGTCTTTTACAAATGGAAAAATTAGTCTATGATTATTAAGGCAAGTTTTAAAGCATATCTAATGAGTTTCTGAATCCACCTTTGAACTATAATAACTGTGTTGAGAACGGCATGAATAGTTTCACACGAGTCTCTGGTGCCTCCCCTGTACTTCAAAAGCACAATTAGCCTTCAACAGACGTTCTAGCAGCTAGGTGAAACGGCAATTTAGTGAAAATCACAATAAAATGTGCCTGTAGATTGTATAGATGGCATGGAGGGTATCCATGTCAAAGAATAAAATATTTCGCGAGTGAAAGAAAAGTAAAAATGCTGTTTACCAGTTAGGAAAGTAATCAAAGATCTGGAACTAAGCTGCTCTCCGACGCTGTGATTCTGTGTCCTTTCAGCAAGTAAGGCTGTTGCTACTTTAAGGAGAGAGACAAGAGAATATTTTATGAAGTTTAGAGTGGTGAATGGGAAGCTTCAGCATGTAAACAATACCCTAAATGAAAAAAAGAAAAGATACTGAAAGAGATAACCATGGACATGCAAGAAAAAGAAGGGAAATGGTGGAAACCAGTGATAAAGCATATGCTAGAGGCAAACCTGAATACAAGACAAATAAATTTAATTGCAAAGATACACATAAAAGATAGCTGTGGACAGCGAGATACTGATAGGTGAAAAGAAGAGTTAGATAATAAAGTTAACTTGAATTATACAATAAATGGAAATGTTAAATTTTAGATAAAAAACATACGACAATACCTTTGCATCAGTATTCTTTTTTTTTTAATGAGCAGACATACAAGGAGAAGTGTCAGCTGCAAGTCTGTGCAAATGCTGAAGATCCTATTCACTTATGTTTTTCTGCTAAGAATATAGAAAAGAAGTGAAATAGTTGAATTACAAAAGTCTTATGATATGGGCAAAAACGCAATGGGAAATTTTTATTGGGTGAAAATAATGCTAAAAGAAAAAAAGAAATATGCCATTTGTGGAGAAAAAGACAAATAAAAATAAAATAAGGAATCGTTCAAGACTGGAAGCAACTGGGGCACCGTTGCAATGGCAAAGCCTCAAGCCCGAATCTGAACCTGAAGGGACTTTCTAGTATATGCTATCAGGAGACTTTGCAGTGAACAAGTCTATCATATATGCTGACATTTCACTCAACGATATGAAGCACAATGCTTCTAAACACACAATGAAGATAATGCCTGGGCTGCATGACATGCGGTGACTGGTTGATTGATATACTCAATCAAAGTATCCAATCAGTCATTGCACGCTATGCACTATAAGCATGCGAGCTAGAACGTGGAGAGGCATGGAGATATAGAGACGATGATGGAAAAAGAGAATGTTTATTTTTTCACGGATGGAAATGCATTCCCTTGCTAACTATCTTTTCCGGCAACGGTTTTTTTTAGCAAATAAGTTCAACGAACATGCAACTTCAATGCTATATTATGACAATTTTTTAACGTATGACCGACAAGGAAGACAATAGTAGAGGCCGACTAATACACTGATTACCCATGTAGCTTTTGCAAGGAAGTACGTTAAACACACACACACACACACACAATATATATATATATATATATATATATATATATATATATATAAATTAATTAATTGTGGGTTATCTGGCGTCACAACTACCAGGGTCACTGACGCCGATATATATATATATATATATATATATATATATATATATATATATATATATATATATATATATATATTTGTATATATACAATTTATATGTATATATATACATATATTTATGTATATAATACTGTATATATATGTATGTATGTATCAACACCATATTCTTTGGAAGTTTGAATTTCAAGTCAATGGCCCCTGTGGGCTTGTTCCAAATGAATAGGTTTCATCTACTGAATAATAATAATAATAATAATAATAATAATAATAATAATAATAATAATAATAATAATAATAAATAATAATAACAATAATAATAATAATAATAATAATAATAATAATAATAATAATAATAATAATAATATATATACACATATATTACAAGCTTAATAGATGTACATATAGGCATCCACAGGATAAGTTCTTGTAAGCATGGGCTTATTCTTAATCATAAGCGCAATTCAATGAGAGGTTTTTTCTGGCCATGACCAGCTTCGATTTATGAACGCTCGAGGAATTCTAGTTTCAGCTTAACGTCTTTCTCTAAGCATAGCATCTATTACCAGTGAACTTCCATTATAACAAGAGCCTCCTCTTACGTCACTGTGTATTCCGTTACTCAAAAAGAGCTTTTGGAGATCGCAAGCTTCCGTCTAGGCTGAACAATTCACCCTCCACTCTTAACAGATTCCTTATCTAGAACCTGACCCTTGAAAACTAATAACTTTTTGTTGCCTGTTGCGAGCTCCATCTTTGGTCAAATTTTGGTAAAGATAGTCATTACCTTTTGCTCAATACTGCTTAGAGATAGACAAATTGACACACAAATCGAGCCAAAAAATAACCTCCTTCGTTGGCAGAGGTAATAGAACATTTTATGTATCTTGGAGCAAGTCTGAGACTTTTATTTATTACTGGAAACGCTACCTAATTTTCGTCAGGTCAAGCAGATTTCTTATTTTTACTGTTAAACTGCCAGTCATTAAAGTGAAAGTAATTCACTCAGTGTTTTTACTTCTCTCTTGGAGGCCTGAGCGGTAGATGGCAGTTAGAACTTAGATTCCCAACAATGCAAAGGTTTTACCGTACTGCCAGTCTCGAAACTTGAGTATTGTCGAAGTTACTCAGTATCAAAGGTCTAAGAATAAATCAGAATTGCGATTGATGACCCTTAATATATTCTAATAAGTTAATGAACATGTGGAAAGCTTGGGACGCAGACTCTCAATAATTGAACTCGAGATATACTGACCAAAATTTTGAAAGCAATCAGTTCAATTACGTTCTACTGGACCGGGTAGCATTTTTTTTTTGTCACGTGTGGGGTGGGTTTTGTCTAGCTGCAAGGACACAGAATGTCTTACTGCTACTTTCGCTTTCCCATCAAGGAAATATTATGTTGTTCTATCCTCACAGTTTTCCAAGTCATTATAAAAGAAAATTCGTAAAAAATTTCGAAACTGAATGAGTCTCTCAAGTGTTAAAGTGATTCATTATTGATACACATTGAAAACTAGTCACAGGAAGAGAGACGCTCGCACAAGAAGGATCTTGTTATGGAAGTCTAGACATCCCGTAAGTACTCTAAGGACACAGGATAAAAAAAAAAGGGGGTGGGGGGGAGGGGCCGAGGGAATCCGGCATTAAATTACGTTCTGCTTCCACCATCGATCTAAACCAAGGCACACATTTCGTCAATTTCTTCAACCCTACCCTCCTTTTTCAGAGAGAGAGAGAGAGAGAGAGAGAGAGAGAGAGAGAGAGAGAGAGAGAGAGAGAGAGAGCAATATGGGATATAACGTCTGGAATAATCGATGAAAAGGGCCAATCTGGTACATTGTCCCACTCCGTACAGCACAGTTCTTGA